>NC_072779.1:15230175-15547675 GCF_022539595.1 Amphiprion ocellaris | reverse complement strand
CACGTGCACGAGGACCATCCTCAAGATCTTTGTCTTGTTGAGGTTCCCTCCACGGCTGATGGTTTGAGGCTTCCTTAGGGTCCGTAGCACACTGATAGAGCAGAAGACATTCACCATCAGTGGGAGGATGAAGCCCACGGTCTCAATAAACACCACCACCTTGGACAGCTCAGACTTCCACTGTTTTTTCGAGTAGTTTTCAAAGCAGTAATTATGTGAGGAGTTTGTGTTGTTTGGTGAAGTGGTGTCCAAAAGGAATCCTGTGGGTATACTTCCAGAAAGAACCATCACCCACACCGCAACGCAGGCCAGTTTGGCATTCCGTTTGCTGCGTATTTTCTGAGACCGAAACGGGTACACAATGGCCAGAAAACGGTCGACGCTGATGCATGTGAGGAATAAGATGCTGCCGTACATGTTGGTGTAGAACAGGGCCACAGAGATCTTGCAGAGCTCACTTCCAAACACCCAGTCGCGTTTAACAAAGTACGCAATCCGAAAAGGCAGGCTGAGAACAAACAAAGAGTCTGAAACAATAAGGTTCATCATGTATGTCGTGGTCTCATTGCGCAGCTTCAGTGTACAGCCGAAAATGTATGCAGCCACCATGTTGAAGAAAAGTCCAACCACAAACACCAGGCTGAAGACTGTGCTGTACAGAGGGTATTTGAAGTCATCGCTCTTGTCACAGCCGAATTGTGAGCTGCTGTTCTGCATCTTTAGGCAGGCAACAAACAGTAAAAAAGTTCTCCTCAGTCGTGAGCTCAGCTTGTTAATTCACCATGTTCGGCAGATGGCAAAAATAAAAGGTCCCAAAATATTAAAGAACGCTCAGTTTGAGAGGTTTTATGTTGTGAAATGCTGTGAGGAAAACTGTACAGATACTCCACAGTGTACCTTAATTAGCATCCAAAGTCCTTTACATCCATTGTCCTGTTGTGAAAGTTGTCCAGCAAGTGGAGTTATCCTCCTTGTAAGTGGACTTTTCAGTCTTGTCAGATGTCTTCTGAAGAAGAAATGTTTATCCCCTTTGAGAGAAGAGTCATGTGCTTCTCCTCAACTCTGTGAGCAGTCGAGTGTTGCCTCTCGTCTCTTGTTTTCCTGTGTTCCTGCAGCAGCCCCGGGGGAACAGGGGTGATCGTTACTCTGCTCCTGCCCGACCGTAAATCAAAAACCTCACAGCAGCCAGCAAGTCAGAGACTCCGACACAAAGAACTGACAGACTGTTGAAACACAGGGAGGAGTCTCCACGGGGGCCAAAGTCCTCCCATTGCTGCTTTGTTTTTCCAGTTGCATGAAATTTGAATAACGCTGCTTTTAAGCTATCATGGCGAGAAATAGGTGTGTTCATAATTTCCATTTGCGCATTTAAATTTCTAGGGGATTCTGAATTCTAGGTTTCCGTCTTCCTCGCTGCTGTAAGTGTCTTCAGATCAACCTACCACAACATTCAAAGCATTTTGTGTACTCTGAAGGAGATTTAATCTTCTGCTTAATAACACAGTATACGGCATATTATAAAAGGTTCATTTTATGTCTGTAATTGTTTGGAGGGATTGACAAATCAGACAAACTAGAATCTGTAGTTGACAGTGAATAAAGAAACGTTTAGCAATGATTTTACTAAACCCAATAGCATGCGGCAGTGGTTGTTTTCATTATTCGTCACTGAATGCTGTGAAGCAGTCGTATACTGAGTGTAGTTTTGAAATGAGTTGGTGGCGTCAGCAGGGTGTAGCAAGTGTGACGTGAAGAATGTACTCGCTGCATGTCGGCACCTGCAGCCACTGTGTAAATTGCTGGGTAGTAAACCAGTCCCCACTTCCATGCGTGATGTCATCTCAGATTATTATCTTGGTGTGCATGTCGATTTTCACGTGTACTCTTAACTTGCATGCTGTCTTTTTATCTTGATTTAGATTTAGTTTGACAAGTGTTAAGAAGAGATGTTTGTGTGGATGTGGATTTTACTGAGTTGGTATTTAGAGTGAATGTATTTTTAAATAAAAGGAATATTTTAGTTTCAATTTGAGGGGATTTCCATGGCTATTATAGGGAGTGTAACTGAGTTAACGGAAAATGATTAACACCTGTTTTATCAGACCATAAATTGAATTTATCAGTTGGGTTTTTTGCAAGGGGAATTTAATGTGTAATCCTAACCATTTACTTGTCAATGCTGCACTTGTCTGAGTAAAACTAAACAGACTGGCTCCTTTTTTGAGATAGTAATTTATAGTTCATGTGGAAGTGCTGATATAAAAATGATTTTTGTTGTTATTTATCACTAATATGATGAATATGTTATATCACATAGATTATTTGACATTGCAATGATTTATTTGTATCATTAGGTTTTCTAGAGATGACACAAGGGAATTTAAAAAGTCACTTGAGGAACAAGTAATTAGCTGTCTCTTTTCAAGTGAATCTGTAGGTTTATAGTTATTAGTTGGTTATTTTGGGGTTTTATGCTGTTAGACTAAACATGATATTGAAAGATGTCACCATAGATTCAGGAAAGTGATGCACATTTCTGGTTAGTTCTGGTAATGATGATATTATGTAGAATTATATGACTGATAAAGAAAATAATCTCAAGTGTTGTGCGTTACAATTGTGCTCTCAGATTAGACACGATTGTATAATAATCCTAACAAATATCTTAACATACAAACTAATTTGTGTATTATTTGTAATTGATGTAATTAGCATCAGTTAAGGTTGTTTTAGAATTAGATTTTTGCTTTGACCAAGATAGAAACTCTACATTCTTATAAACTTCAGCTTTCAGGAGTTGTGTATTGTGAACATGGCGTCTTAATACTTAGCATGATTTAGATGCACACGGTTGTGTTTAATGTGAATAATTCTGTTTGTGTCTCTGCAGGGCTCGCCACTGTTTGAGCTTCTGAAACAGGAGCATGAGATCGGGGTAGCAGAGCAGGTGGAGACACCAGCCAGTTTCAGCCAACCGTTGCAGCACAACCACACCGCAGCCGACTTGTAAGTCATCCTGCAATCATTCTGTCAGTCAGCTGCTGGTATGCCACAGCTCCAAGATCTTCTCTAACTGTTGTGTAACTACTGTGAATCATAAGTATAGATAAGAGTCATTAACTTTCTGTTCATTTCCATGACTTACACTCACCATGGGCATTCCATTTCAAAGATTTGAAGCATTTCTTCCACCTTATTCCAAACCATCTAAGGTTTCCGTTTACCGTTAAGTGGAAATTGTATTATTTGATGTTGCTGGGGTAACTGACACATCCCACGGTTTCCTGTGTTGCCCGCACAGATATCTGTCACCCATGCGACCAGGCAGTCGTGTCTTACCTCCCGGGTCTCCAGCCACACCCAGCTCTCAAACTTCCTCCCAGGCTGCCAGCCAAACTCCACGACACCCCAAGTCCAACTCTCTCAGCCTCTTCTATAAAAAATGTAAGATATCATTCACATTCTTGGTTCTGTGTGATCAGTGCAGACTCATGTTGACTCATATGTAATAATCAACGAGTGGAAAAATAAGATCTGGGTACTGCTGCCTCCACTTTTTTGATCTGACAGTACAACCATATAAAAGCAAAACATTCAACCTTTCTTGATATGAACAGAGGCTAAATAAATTTTTCTATGATATGTGGCACCATTTTTTCACTTCTGTGGTTCCTGTGCACTGTTCCAACTGTCTCTATGGTTCTGTCTCTCTGCAGTGTACCGCCTGGCCTACACCAGGCTGAAGATGCTCTGCTCCTACCTGCTGACCGCCCACCCTGAGCTGGAGCCCATAATATGGACTCTGTTCCAGCACACTCTGCAACACGAGTACGAGCTGATGAGAGACCGTCACCTCGACCAGGTAACCTGACAATATTGCACTCTATTTCTGTCTCTCATCCCTTTTTATTGTCTTGTTTTATGGAAATCTGGATGAGCTATAATATGCAATCAAAGTGTAATAATGTTTGTCTGTTGTATTCATGAAAGTAAAATAAAGAATAATAAACAAAAGAAATATAGAGTGACTATTTCAGCTGAAAGGGCAGAACTGATGCACCAGGACAGTGTTCAGAGGTCCGACTGAGAATTAAACAAGACGATATCAGTTATTGTAGCATTTGTCCTTCAGACATTATAGTCTCAGCTTTCTCATGAATCTCCTTAGCCAAGGAATGCAGTATAAAACACAGAGTACAGTCAAAACCAGGCTATGGCAGCAGTGAGACCAAGGAAATGTTCATTTCTCAGCTCTTTTACTCATATTTTCTTGTTTTTTTTCTCCTAAATGCCTGCTATGATTCTTCTAGTTGATGATGTCAGCCATGTATGCCATATGTAAAGTGAAGTGTGTTGATCTGCGCTTCAAGACCATTGTTACGGCATACAAGAACATGCCCAACACCAGCCAGGAGGTGACGCAACCTTTTTTAATAATTCCATTGAAAACAGCTTCTCTTTTCGACTGGTTTTGCTGCTGTGACAGAATGATTTTGACCCGTCTCTCTTTATGTTGCAGACCTTTAAGCATGTGTTGATCACTGAGGGTCACTACGACTCCATCATTATCTTCTACAACCAAGTGTTCATGCAGAAGCTGAAAACCAACATCCTGCAGTATGCGTCTACCAGGGTGAGAAACCTACTGTCATTTTTAATGCGTGTACTATGGGAAAAACAGAATGCCTGCTGTTCCCTCTGACTGTTGCTGCTGCTGTTCTTTATTCCAGCCACCTACCCTCTCTCCAATCCCACAAATACCATGCAGCCCCTACAAGTTCCCTAATTCACCTCTGCGTGTTCCTGGGAGTAACAACGTGTACATCTCCCCTCTGAAAAGCCCTCGCATGTCTCCGGGTATCATGACGCCTCGCTCCAGGTCAGTCCTGCATATGCAAGATAGATTTAATTCATTTAAGGTGTGAAGAATCCCAGTCTTTCACATTGATTTTTCATCAAAGACTGTTTGCAGATAATCAGTCTGATGATTGTTTTTGCCTTTGCAGAATGCTGGTATCGATCGGTGAATCTTTCGGGGTAGGTGCCTTTGTATCAATAGTTTTGATCTCTTAACAACTCCAGTGGCAGTTATGTCTTACTTCTCTCACTACTTTTCTGTTTTGCCTTCATCTGCAGCCGTCCAATCGCTTCCAGAAGATCAACCAGATGGTCAACAGCAGCGATCGGTCTTTCAAGAGGGCTCTGGATCTTGGCTCCACTCCAAAGCCCCTGAAGAGGTTACGATTCGATGTGGACGGGCAGGATGAAGCTGATGGCAGGTTGGTACCAAACAGTGCTATTGAACATCATATACACTCAAACATGCTATATGTTATAAAAACCAAGAAAACTGAAATAGAAAGATCAGGGGGCCTCAGTTCCAAATGTCCAAGTGGAAACAAAATAAAGCTTTAGTAGGAATGACATTCATTTATTTCTTATCTAAATGACAGAGTTAGCATAATGGCCGATAAAGCTTACATGCGTGTTGTGTGAAGATTCAGATATCAATATATTATCTGATAATCTATATATATATGTACATGTGTATGCATAGAGTCACAGTTAAATTGAAAAGGGAAAATGATGCAGTTGCCGTTATCTTTCCAGCGCTGCATTTTAAAAACTAGTCAGCAGCTTTTTGTGAAGACACTGCTTGACCACCGTCTGCTCAGCTGTGATGCATACTCTGCTACATGTGCTTCAGACCAAACTTAGAGTTTTGTAAATGTGGGAGTTTTAGCCACTCTTCCAGACAAACAATATGGTGACTTATTTTCCAAATTACCCCATACATCTTTATTTCTGCAATATGTTCTATAAACAGTTGTCATATCTGCATATATCAGACATCATACCAATACCAGTAAATCAGTGATTGGCTAATATCCAACATTGTAGCTCACTTTGTGTTTCTTAAATTACAGCAAATCTGGAGGAGATTCTACACTCATACAGAAGCTTGCAGAGATGAGTAAGTGAAACCAACTTTCCATATTCATTTTCTCTTTTGCTTTTGATATTCTAAATCTACTTGCTCAAGCGTTCTCATTGCAGGCTGTATTGGTTTTGGTTGCGTGTTCCTCAAGTATAATGATTTTTTTTTCTGTGTAGGTTCCACTCGGAGTCGCATGCAGGAGCAGAAGATGAAGGAGGATGCCGAATCAAGGAAGGAGTAACTAGAAAACCTACTGAACTGACCTGCACTGTTTGTCACAATGTGAACAGTACTTTTTGTTCACCCACAAAGTGAAACTCGAGCTTCTCTGTACATTTAGTAATGGATTTTAGTTTGTATTTAACTTTGAGGAGTAATATGTGAATATAGAGGACTTTTTCCTCTTTTTTGTTAATGCTTTATCTGAGTGTCTTTACTGAATAATTGTTGACATTGAATTTCATTTAGATTTCAGATGTTGGAGATTAAGTATGTTAGGGTTTATGAGTGTTATTAATTTTTGGATCTTCTGAGAAGTCATTGCTTTGCTTTCATGAATTTTCTCAAATGCCTGGATTGCTTATACACATTGCTTTTTTGTTTTTGTTTTGTTGTAAAATTTGTAAAATTACCAGTTGAGTCTTACCACTACCATTACCTTCATATGTTGACCTTTTTCATTTCACATTTTGACATCTCAAATGTCTCAATCATGATGCAGCATTTCAAGTGTTAAATCATGATACCTCTGTCAGCCTCGGAGAGACATTGTCTGTTTTTTCATGCAGTGTTTTTTACTTGGAAGTGATATTTTGCTGTGCAACACACATAGCATCGGCTGAGAGTTTAGTTTGTGTCAGAAACTGAGAACTGAAACTATCAAACATTATTGAAAGAAAAATCGTACATGATCTGCACTCAACCAAAACATGTCTAGTCTGAGAAGATTTGGTTACAGTTGCCATGTATAGTTTTATAGCAAACTTTGTTTTACTTTTGGGATGTAATAAAAAATAATAAATCAAACATCAAATGGAAACATGATGTGTTTGAACTAAATTAATATGTTTATACATTAATTTTTCTATACACTATTGTGGACTATTTTAAAAATATGCGTAGAACACTTGTGATCACTATAATTCATATGTGGACTCACTCCAAAAACTATACCAGGGTAAAATACTGCTAGAGAGGACACCATTGTTAATTTTTTCTTCAATAAAATGTGTTTCTATTGTCCTCTATTGAAGCAGTTCCTTGAAAATGTAGTGAATAATTCTTCTCTGATTCTGTTTTGTACCTGCGTGTGGTGTTGAGGTCGCCTCATACAGGCTTTGTCTCATTTGCCAACTAGTAGCTGTAGCTCCAGCATTCAGCAGCTAAAGGCAGTAGGGAAGACTGATCCTGTGAAAGTCTGAAGAGCATTGTTAAGTCTTTTTATGGGTTCATTTTAGCTTGTGTTTTCTCCCAATACAACATTGTTGCATTTATATGATTGCTGTCTGTCCAAAAGTCATTTTTCCCCTACCGATTTCTCACGGAGAACACATTTTTGGGCTTTACTTTGTTTGTACTGATCATTATTTCTAGTGTGTTAGTTAACTGTCAGAAAGATGCGATTTGAATGTTAGTTCCAAAAAACATTTTATAGATGCTTGTAAAATGCAAAGACACAAGGTCATTCATATAAACAGTTTGCTTGCTTCCTCATTTTGGTCACAAGCAAAATAATCTTGTATCACTAAATATTTCTGGGTAAGTGATTACGAATCAATGAAAGCTCAGACTTCGGCAGGTTCCAGATTTTAGAGATTTAGTTGGCAGCAGCCATGTTGTATTTCCTCCTGTACGACATCAATGAGCTTATCTTTAAGTCTTGAGTGGTAGTTCTCCTCCCTCTGCTGTGCAAAAAGAGGCAGCAGCCATCACTTCTATACAGACCTGCAGTTCAGTAAAATGAAACACTTTGCTGTATGGTAGTTTATTAAATCTTGTCTGAGATGTAAATTTTTTTATTGTGGTTGACAGAAAAATTTACACTTGGAGCACTGATTTTCTTCATGTTTTTGTCTCATTAGTCGCTTTCCAGACACAAATGTAGCACTGAAAGCCACATGTTTTTATTTTACAGCCCCTTGGAAATTGCTGATGGCACTTTCTGTATTCGATATGAATGATATGGTGTGAATGGGGATTTAAATCAAACCCATCAGCACACACACAGTGAAGTTAATGACATCTGACACATTCTGCTCTGATGAAGAGCCAGTAAACATAGAGAAGCTGTTCAAAGCCAGAGATAAAAATGAATAAATTCAGCTGAGAATAAGAGATTGAAATGTTCAAACCAACATGAAAGGAAGCCTCACAGACATTTCAGTAAAAAAGTAAAAATGTGTGATTTTAGTAACTGGAGAACTGATTGAGAAAAAGAACTACACGAGAAGAGAGTGGTGGAAATAATTAATAAATCTTTTACTTGCAGCTCCTTGTTTTTCCCACTGCTGTGAACTCCTTCCAGCATCCTCAGGGGAAAACGATGACAGCTGCGACCATAATTGTACCGTGGCACTGTTTCCAATGAAGAGACCATTAATAAAAAACACTTTTCACTGGTTACATTTTAATTGGCCTCGCCGCTTGGGACATTGAAGTCTGTTGTTGAGTTTGTGAATGCTGATGTATCTGTGTAGTCAGCCGGTAGCACATGATCGCAGGACACCAAAGTGCTTAGTTCTCTGATTTGAGCTGATGCACTGGTATCGTCCCATTCATATCTGAAGCTCAAAGAAAGCTGACAATAATCTGCTTCATTCCTTTGGAAAATGTGATTTTTTAAAAATTACTGCTCAGGAGTTTATTGCTTCATCACCAAGAATGGAAAACCTCACGGTGAGCATTTATTTATTAATGAACTGTGTTTTTTTATGTCATAAAATGTCTTCTGTTGTGCATTTATTTGTAGTGCTTTCTATTTTTTGCACATCCCATAAAGTCTTTCCATAATAAGAATAAACATCCATTGTTTACTCTTGTTATGGAATCAAACTACATTTTTTTCAGATCTCTAGCATCAGTTTCATAAAAGTGTGTGAATGGAAATCTGCTGGTTCTTCTTGTCCTTCAGCCAGAACAATGGCGCGAGATTATGAACAAGAAGATGCAGTTCCCTCCGGAGCTCATCAGTGCCATTCAGGACGGGAAAATAGAGCTGCTGTGTGGTCTGCTGAAGACGGGTGACGGCATCATCCGCCAGCTGGATGAATCTGAGGATCGGCAGTGGAGGGAGGCCCTCAACCTCTCCATCCGTCTGGGCAGCGAGGACGCCATGGACGCCCTCCTGCAGGGGGTCAAGTTTGACTTCCGGCAGATTCACGAGGCCCTCCTCGTCGCCGTGGACACCAACCAGCCCATTGTGGTGAAGCGTCTGCTGGACCGCCTGGACCAGGAGAAAGGCAACAAGATGGACGTCCGATCCTTCTCTCAGGCCATCTTTGACCACTCTATTGACAACTCACAGTTTGCCCCAGGTGTGACCCCTCTGACCTTGGCCTGCCAGAAGGACCTGTATGACATAGTGACCATGCTCTCCCAGAAAGGCCACGTCATCCCATGGCCACATAAGATATCCTGTGCCTGTCTGGAGTGTCGAAACGGCCGACAGTACGACCTACTGAAGTTCTCCTTGTCTCGCATCAACACCTATCGTGGCATTGCCAGTCGTGCCTACCTGTCCATCACCTCTGATGACGCCATGCTCAGCGCTTTCAGTCTCAGCAGAGAGCTCCGCAAGCTGTCGCAGAAAGAGCCCGAGTTCAAGGTCTGAGGAGTTTCATACGTATCCGCTTACTGTTCATATTAGGTGTCTGTTGCTTCATGACTCAACTTTGGTTCCTCTCTCCTGCAGCCTCAGTACCTGAGCCTGGAAGAGCTCTGTCAGGAGTTTGCCGTCGAATTGTTGGGCATGTGTCGCAACCAGAGTGAGGTGACCACTATACTGAACAGCTGTGGAGACGAGAGTCAGGATGCCTTAAATGATCAGGCCTTCGAGGAGGGAATACCCAACCTGTCACGTCTGCGGCTTGCTGTCAACTACAACCAGAAGCAGGTAGCTGGATATAAAATCTGCTGTCAAACTGAGACAATTAAGAGAAGACATAGTAATTTTTCTCTTTCTCTGCCCGTTTCTGTGTAGTTTGTGGCGCATCCAATCTGCCAGCAGGTTCTGTCATCTATCTGGTGTGGGAACCTGGCGGGCTGGAGAGGCAGCCGGACGGCCTGGAAGCTGTTTGTCTCTGTGGGAATCTTCCTCACCATGCCCCTTCTTTGCCTCGTCTATTGGATTGCACCAAAGTCAAAGGTCGCATGAAATGTGGAGTTATTACTGTCTGAGAGGCTGTAGGGCAATGTTATAAAGAAATCTAGACGTTTCTCAGACTTTCGTAAGACATTTGATTAGGACGATCACGAAGGTCATGCGTGGTTTGTTCTTGACAGGCTGGAAGGATCCTGAAGATTCCTGTGATCAAGTTTCTCCTCCACTCAGCATCATATCTGTGGTTTCTCATCACTCTACTTGGAGAATCGATCACCATGGAGATGTATCGAGACAAATTCGCTTCCCGGCAACAGAACATCCTGCACAGCTCCTTCCACATGGTGTGGGTGGTCGGTAGGTTCACTCTTTGTGTTTTAACTCTCTTAAATAGCACACATAAACAACTCCAGCCTGAGAAGGGCGTGAACCAAGGCCATATTGTGCTGATTCTCGTAGGATTCTTCTGGTATGAGTGTAAGGAAGTGTGGATCGAGGGGCTGCGGAGTTACTTCCTGGACTGGTGGAACTGCTTGGACATGATGGTGCTCAGCATGTACCTGGCGTCCTTTGCGTTACGTGTGCTCATCATGCTCAAAGGCTACTTCCTCTGCCATGATCATAATGGCACAGAGGAGTGCGTCTACTTCACCCAGACTGGTGAGAAAATGATACCAGAGCATCCAAAATCGTAGTGAGGGGTCTCAAAAGTTCTAACTGGTTATGTGACACTGTCCCTCAGTGCGAGACGACTGGCATCAGGAGGACCCTCAGCTGATCGCGGAGGTGTTGTTTGCAGTGACCAGCATGCTGAGTTTCACACGGCTGGCCTACATCCTGCCAGCCCACGAGTCTCTGGGAACGCTGCAGATCTCCATAGGGAAGATGATTGATGACATGATGAGGTATCTGGATATTTATGTATTGATCACTACTTGGAAAGGAATTAAAAAGACAGATGAATGACAATTTTTTTCTTTCTTTTTTAGATTTATGTTCATACTGATGATCATTGGAACAGCCTTCCTTTGCGGCATCAACAATGTCTACGTTCCTTATGTCATCTCTCCGCATCTTGGCAGGTAAGAACTCCAGTTTCTAAAAGCTGCTGCTGTTAGAGCTCAGTCAGTGGTTGTCTGCTGAAGTAATAGCAGGTTGAAGCTTTTCCTCCAGCTGATTTGGAACAGTTAGTTTCTCTCCAGTCTCGATTAAACACCTAGAAACACGTCTCCATGACACATTTCTGAGTTTTTTCTCCATGTCATAATAACCCCGTTCTGCCTTAAAATGCCTTAGATGTACCTCTAAATTGTTGCTTTCTCTAGAATGTGCAGAACTGCTTTGTCTACATTCAGCCCTCTACCACCTGCTGCAGCTCAGCACACCAGCTCACCAATGACTCTGCTCAGACACTGTAAAACTACTCTACGCTACACAATGACAAGGTGTAATATTAGAGTAATTTAGCCATACATAAAGAATAATAATACAGAAAGTCCCACCCTGCAAGCTGACAGGATTGGCTTCTTAGGTTTGTTTGTGTGAAACGCCACAAGTTTGAATCTGTGTTTCTGAGACTGTCATCATCACTCTGCTGCTTCAGTGTAGAAATGCTTAGTCATTGTGTTGACTGCTTATTTCCCTGATGATTTGTCTTCTAGCATATAAAAAAAACACCACAGTAAACAATGAAAAAAAAGATTTTCACTGGAAGCTTTTTTTTTTAACCATAAGCCCAAGAAAAGCCACAGGTCTTGCAAACCCAATTCTTTGGAGGTACATACAAATTCATGAGGACAAAAAGAGGTTGTCACTGGGGCGTTCCAGGAATGCCTGAAGAGAAAGTGTCTCATCATGATAACACTCTCCACCACACTGCTGCAGGTTTAACGAGACGTTCCACTTCTTATTCTGGACCATGTTTGGCGTGGCCAACCAGGACTACGTGGACATGCCACAGTTTGTATTGGCAGAGTTCGTAGGAAGGATTCTGTACGGCATCTTCACTCTTGTCATCGTCATAGTCCTCCTCAACATGCTTATTGCTATGATCACCAACTCCTTTCAGAAAATTGAGGTAAAAGTGATACTTCTGTGGAGCGTCTGCAATACAAGGAGAAACCTCAGCGATGCTCACTGACATCTGAGTTTTATTTCAGGATGATGCAGATGTTGAGTGGAAATTCGCCAGGTCAAAGCTGTACCTCAGTTACTTCAGAGAGGGCCTCACCATGCCTGTACCTTTCAACATCATCCCCTCACCCAAAGCCGTCTTTTACATCTTGAGGTGAGCTCCAGAACTATGAAACTCTTTCAATCGGCAAAAACATTATTCCTGCTTTAATTCATTTGTGTCAAATTCTGTTTCAGGGGTATCTTCAGACGAGTCTGCTGCTGTTCTTGTTCTTCTGAGCAAAATTATCCCCCCATAACCTCGATGGTAAGTGTTGCTTCAGTTAACGTCACTTTTGTAAAAGGTTGTTTCAGGCTACATATTCTTTGCCATTCATACTCTATGCTCAGCTGTATATGATGGAAAACGAGTTTTATTTGATCTGTATTATATAAAAAGGGCAACAGTAAGGGATCTGAAGACAGTCAGATACCTTACCGGCAGCAGGTGATCAGGGCACTGGTGCAGCGCTACATTGAGTCGGCTCGCAGGGAGTTTGAGGAGACCAAGAGAAAAGGTACCCATGCATTTAACCATATTTATTTACCTCTCTGTCTCTATAAATGGCTATCAGAAAGTCAACACGATGTAAATTATAAAAAATATTATGCTTTTGAGTGGTTTAGAGAAATATTTTTACTCAGTCTGTACAATGTGGAACCTCAAAGTGTTCAAGTAATGTGAATAAATTCTGTAAGTTATATAAATTAAATTGAAATTTGTAAATAGTATTTTAAAAGACCCCCTTTGGTGAAAATTTAAAGGTAAATCCAGCTAAATTTTCTGTCTTAACATGCCCATATGACATTTTTTTATGCACTACAAGACATATCACGACCAAAATAAGCAGTCATCATTATGACTGAGCATTTCCATCAGGTAGCTGCAGTGTACTGATGACAGTCTGAAAAACACAGATTCAGACTTCTGTGGTTTCATATGTAGCAAACTAAAAGAGACAATCCTGCTAACTTGCAGGCTGGAGGTATCAGTATTCTTCTTCAGCGTTGGATTCTAGCTCGATCATGTATTTCTGCGTTATTCCAATATTAAAGCTTTTCATTGTAGCGCAGAATTGTTTTAAAGTGTTTGGTTAGAGTTGAAGGTGAGCCGGTGTGCTCAAGCTGCAGCTCATAGGTAAGTCAAGAAAGAGGTAGGGACTTCATTGGTCTTCACATTCTAGATGAAGGAACAGTGTAAAGTTACATCTGTCACTCAAGCCACTCAAAGAGATTCATTTCATGGTAGCAAAAATAAAGTCTACATATCTAACTCTGATACACAAAGAAGAGGTTTTTTTTAGGAGATTAATCAATGACTGTAGAGGAGCTTTAATAATGGATGCTTTAAGGATTCACAGCAAACCCACTTACTTTGAAAATGCAGCTTTACAGTGTCAGTGTAACTAGAAAGAAGCATTGTCTTGATAAAAGAATAAAACAACTTTGATTTTCACAGCTGTTAAGACTCAATATAATAAATAAGATGATTTTCTTCTTTGACAAAACAAGTTAAACAAACTGGTAAAACAAATCCAATAGGATCATTTGCAGTAGTGTAAAGTTGTGACAGGTTCCTGCAGTAACTGTGGCATTTGAGCCAAAAAGTTTTAGATTCAGTCTTCTAGTGTGTAGAAACTGCATAACATTATTAACTAATAAAATACCTAGATGCTGTAGTGTAATTAGAGTATTTTCTTCCCTTAGATATTGGAAATCGGATCACTGAGCTGAACAAAGCAGTCAGCAGGTTGCACAGTGATATGAAAGTGATGCAGCAGCTTCTGACGGGTGATGGACACACTGCAAGTAATGCACTGACCAAAGACGGCTCCTCTATACTGGGCAAATACATCATTGGTGCCAAGAACAATTTCAGAGGTTTTAACAGCAGACAGGATGAGAAAAACACATCACTTAAAGTGACAGTGCACCAAGGAGAGGAAGAGGCGGATAAAGAAAAGGTGGACTCTGATACTCAGCAGGACTCAGACACACAACAGAATCAGCTGGATGAATGTGAAGCTGAGGGATCAAAGCAGATAACGGACTGTGATGTGGTGAGAATGGAAGAAGGCAGAGCTAAAGGAGAGCTGGAGGATAAGAGGGAAGTTGTGAAAAACGAGCAGACAGAAGAGGAAAATAGTGACAATGAAGTGAAAGAGGAGGTGACCGAATGGACAAGGTGTAATAATGTAGAAGAAAAGGTGAAAGCTGAGGGCGCACAGAATGAGGCAGGGGAAAGAAGGGAAGCAGAGATAAACACAGCAGTGAAAGTGACTGAAAAACTCACAGAGGTGATTCCTGAACACTCTGAAAATAGCAACGTCAGCTATGAAAAGACAGATACAAAGAAAATACTGAACAAGTTCAAAGGGATGGAGCTGCAAGAGAAAGAAGCAGAGGCAAGGTGGATGAAGGGTAGAAAGTTTGATAATATTGCAGAGAAATCTGGTGTTAAGGAGAGCAACGAAAAACTTGGAAGCAAGAAAAATATCCCCTCACCAACCGGAAGCAGCAGCTCCCAGGACACAGGCTTCGGTTCCCAAGAAGGGGAAGGATCCATTGATAGCGCGCTAGTGAGACGTTAGTGATTTCCCTTTGAAAGGAAATGCTGACATTTTCAGAGTTTGGCCCTTTGGTCACCTTATCCAGTATCTGATAAAAGGGTGTGAGTTATGACTGCATTATTAATCATTGACGAAGGTTTTCCCTGTACAGAGAAACTGTTGACACTCACCAAACAGATTTTAACCAGCGCCAAAAGGAAATCATCAGCATTCATTTACATAACGTAATTATTGTTTATCAGATTATCAAATGTAACAGGAAAATGGATATATTTCTGTCAGATAAGGTAACACAGTTATCATGCTTCCCCCAAAGGCTCAATCAGGGCCAGAAAAAAACCCCTGTTGACAGTTGAACATGTGTGGTTTGGGCTTTCTGTTTCTGTTAAATTTATGACACAAAAAATTAATGAATGGCCAGTGAACGTGATGTCAGTCTGCATACAGGATATTTTCTACTGTCTAAGTGCATGTATGCTTCCCAGCATTTGGTTATAATAATTTGGAGATTGTTAAATATTTGTCATAACATCCTATTTTGAAGTTAAAAAGAAAATTACAGAGTCTCAACACTATTTTTTGCTTTGATCACAGTTTAAAACAAAAGCCCTAACAGCTAAAGTTCTGCATTGTGGGAAATATATGTAGGACATAACCTCTCCAAATTACCGTTGTGACACCAAAGTGTTAACAAATGAGCATAGAGGTTGTTTATAGGCTGTAAGTAACCTGTTCCCTATTTCTAGAGTTATGATGAGATAAGCCGCCTACCTGCTGGCTGAGGCTTCATATTTACTGCATGGTCATACAAATAATAAATAGTGAAATAGTGAGAAACTATGAAGGAGAAAAATCTGCTTCTTCCTTCTTTAAGCAATAAACCTTTGGTAAATTTTACACTTGTTTTTCCCAGTTCTCTGATCAAGTCAAATATAGACAAGTCATTGAAGTCCTTTCAGATTTTTTAAAATCATGCTGTCTTTCATGCATCTCATCACGTTTAAAAAACCAATGGATTTAACATCAACAAACGTGAGTTTGACTATTCAATCTAGCACAAGCATAACGCATGTCCAGCATTAAGATGCCTTATACCCACTTAAATTAGTCACCACTTATAACTGCAAAATGTAGCGTGGTTCATTCGTCACCTGATTAGATTGTGTCTTTGCTCAAAGCAAAGACGCTCTGGTTACTTGTTATGTAACATTTAAGTGTTTTGCACGATAGAGTTACTTTGTAAAGCAATTAAATCATTTGAAATCTAATTTGTCTCCGTCTTTCTACGTGTCTTGATCATAGCGTAGATGATTCTGAGTTGACTGGAGGCGATGATTTAGTGTTGCCTTTAATGTTTCTGTTCAGCAGGTGGCTGGACTACAATACTGTACATGTTGCTACCGTGTGACAGTGCAAGTCTCAGCTTGTTTCACACATACTGCTCCCTTGAGGTGTCATGCATAAACACATCAGTTCATTAATTCATCACCTGCAGCGTCACCTGTCCCATGACACCCTACATCCAGGTTCTTCTGCTGGAAAAACACCTTGGCATGTAGTTTTTTTTTTGTTGTTGTTTTTTTGCAGTGTTTGTTTGACTCACGCTTTTGTGGTGCTTGAAGTCCAGCCCTGTCAGCTTTAAATTTAGTTAAAAAATATGCCAACATTTTGCACACGCAAACTGAATTCTTTTCTTATCAGTGTCGTATCAGCTGCCAATCAACCATCCTTTCTAAACAGCTGTTCAAACATCCCAAATGATGGAAAAAACATCTGTGGCTCATTTCCTAACTAACAAGAATTATTAAAAAGCAACAAGGTGACTTCTCACCTATTCTTATTTAGTTAGGTTTCTCTAGTTGTAGAGAATATTTCATATTAATGTAAAAATGCTTCTTTTGCCATAATAAGTGCAGGTCTAAATACATATACCATTAAGCATATACACAAGATGGTGACGCAGATGGCAGCCTCAGCACTGCGCTCCCTAGGAATGCAATTATCATTTTGCGCTACTGTTTATATATTCCTTTCTAGCTTCATAAATATCTGTATACAGTTGTGCTCATAAGTTTACATACCCTGGAAGAATTTATGATTTCTTGGCCATTTTTCAGAGAATATGATTGATAACACAAAAGCCTTTCTTTCACTCATAGTTAGTGTTGTGCTATAGTTTTTTATTATCAAACAACTGTGTTTATTCTTTCTAAATTATAATGACAATAGAAAGTACCCAAATGGTCCTGATCAAAAGTTTACATACCCTGGAGGTTTGGCCTGATAACAGGCACACAAGTTGACACAAACGGGTTTGAATGGCTACTAAAGGTAACCATCCTCACCTGTGATCTATTTGCTTGTAATCAGTGTGTGTGTATAAAAGGTCAGTGAGTTTCTGGGCTCTTGACAGGCCCTTCATCTTTCATCCAGTGCTGCACTGATGTTTCTGGCTTCTAAATCATGGGGAAAGCAAAAGAATTGTCAAAGGATCTGCAGGAAAAGGTAATTGAACTGTATGTTGTATGTTGAACTAAAACAGGAAAGGGATATAAAAAGATATGCAAGGATCTGAAAATGCCTATCAGCAGTGTTCAAACATTAATTAAGAAGTGAAAACTGAGGGGTTCTGTTGAAACCAAACCACGGTCAGGTAGACCAACAAAAATTTCAGCCACAGCTGCCAGAAAAATTGCTCGGGATGCAAAGAAAAACCCACAAATAACTTCAGCTGAAATACAGGAGTCTCTGAAAAAAACTGGTGTGGCCATTTCAAGATGCACAATAAGGAGGCACTTGAACAGAAATGGGCTCCATGGTCGAGTCGCCAGAAGAAAGCCGTTACTACGCAAATGCCACTAAGCATCCCGCTTACAATATGCCAAACAGCACAGAGACAAGCCTCAAAACTTCTGGAACAAAGTCATTTGGAGTGATGAGACCAAAATTGAACTTTTTGGCCACAACCATAAACGCTACATTTGGAGAGGAGTAAACAAGGCCTATAATGAGAAGTACACAATCCCTACTGTGAAACATGGAGGTGGATCACTGATGTTTTGGGGATGTGTGAGCTACAGAGGCACAGGAAACAAGATGAATGCAGCATGTTATCAGAAAATACTGGAGGAAAACTTGCACTCATCAGCCTGGAAGCTGCACATGGGACATACTTGGACGTTCCAACATGACAACGATCCAAAGCACAAGGCCAAGTCTACCTGTCAGTGGCTACAACAGAATAAAGTAAAGGTTCTGGAGTGACCATCTCAGTCTCCTGACCTCAATATCATTGAGCCACTCTGGGGAGATCTCAAATGTGCAGTTCATGCAAGACAGCCCAAGAATTTACAGGAGCTGGAGGCTTTTTGCCAAGAAGAATGGGCAGCTTTACCATCTGACAAAATAAAGACCCTCATCTACAACTACCACAAAAGACTTCAAGCTGTCATTGATGTTAAAGGGGGGAATACACGGTATTAAGAACTGGGGTATGTAAACTTTTGATCAGGATCATTTGAGTAGTTTCTCTTGTCAATATGATTTAAAAAGAGTAAATACAGTTGTTTGATAATAAATGGCTTCACCCAACCACTTACCATGCGTGAAAGAAAAGTTTTTGTGTTATCATTCATATTGTCTGAAAAAATGACCAAGAAATCATAAATTCTGCCAGGGTATGTAAACTCATGACCACAACTGTACATTGTGTTATATTTATGACTACTTTTTTCCTGTTCTTCTTTCTATAGTTTTTTATAAAATAATTATTCTCTTTCCTTATTGCTAGGGTGACAACAGTCGAAACCAAATTCCTTGGATGTTGTGTACGTAGTTGGCCATTAAAGATGATTCTGTATATGCTCAGGTACCAACATATATTTCAAGATTGACATTTTCTTACACAATAATCAACAAAATAATGAGACTTGATGTAAAAACATTTACATTAGTTTATTTTTCATACATCTAAAATACAGACCAAAATGAAATTCATTAATGCGACCCACATGTTAAAAAACTGCACTGATAAAACTAAGAGCAAATAATTCATTGACCCTTTTTAATTCTATACAAGACATGCAACAAAAATGTACACTTCATGATGAAAATATTAAATAACTGCAAAGATGTGTGACTTGACGACAGCGGCATAAGTAAAACACCCGTGACAATATCATATACAAATAAAAAGCATTAAAAACACATTTTGAATGTGGAAGCTGGTGGTTAAGGAGGATTGTCTGAGTGTCTCGCACTTCACTTACGAGCCACACATTAGGCATTCATCTCTGTTTGCTAGGGAGCAGACCATAGCTGCAGTGTTGCGCTCTTTGGTCTCCTCCTCTGTGCTCTTGGCTGACTGGGCCTCCTTTAACTTCTCCTTGTTCAGGGTGAACTGAATGGGGTTGGCAGCAGGCTTCGTTCGCAGGTAGTACATGCCAGTTTTCAGGCCCTGCAGACAAGACAAACAGGCGTGAAGTTGTTGTTTTCCGATACTCTGGTGCAGCATATTTGTCACTTTGTGCTTCCCCTCAGTCCTTACTTACCAACTTCCAACCATAGAAGTGCATGCTGGTCAGTTTGCCATAGTTTGGCTCAGCAATATGGATATTTAGAGACTGGCTCTGGTCAATGTAGGCTCCGCGATCTGCTGCCATCTTGAGAACTGTCTTCTGGGAGATTTCCCAGACTGTTTTATACAACTGCTTCAGATCATCAGGGATCTCTTCAATATCCTGAGAAGTCAGATATATTTAATGTAAGCTTAGATTATAGGAACAGTACAGTGAAATGATACTGAATCAGTTAAGGGTTTAAGTGCAGCCTCCAACCTGGATGGAGCCGTTCTGAGCAATCAGCTGGTTCTTCATTTCTTCGTTCCACAGTCCTCTTTCTGTGAGGTCTTTCAGCAGGTGAGGATTCACAATCTACAGGACAGGCAGAAAAACACATAGCTAACTTTGCTTCCATGAACACACGCATTTGGACGTGCAACAAAACAAATGTACTCAGTGCTGACCTGAAACTCTCCTGAGAGCACTCTGCGCGTGTAGATGTTGCTGGTGTAAGCCTCAATGGACTCATTGTTGCCCAGGATCTGAGCAGTAGAAGCTGTGGGCATGGGGGCCAAAAGCAGACTGTTCCTCACACCATGCCTGAAGACACACAAAGGAGGAGCTGAATAAGGGATGAACTAATCTCCAGGCTACAGTAAATGAGAGACATAAAATGACAAGAACAAAAAGACACCCAGGAAGACTTACTTGGCAATTTTCTCCTTCAGTGCTTTCCAGTCCCAGAGATCTGTTGGGGTTTTCTCCCACATGTCATACTGGAGGATCTGAAAAACACAATGTCCTGGTTAGTGTCTGATCTCAAACTGCTTACATGTATCACAGGATGGATTTGAGGCGCTGTGAAAACTACTCACTCCCTTGCTGACAGGAGAGCCAGCGTAGGTTTCATAAGGGCCGACCTCAGCTGCCAGCTCACAACTGGCCTCCAGAGCGGCGTAGTAGATGGTCTCAAAGATCTGAATGTTGAGTAACTGGGCCTCTGGGCTTTCAAATGGATAACGCATAAGGATAAAGGCATCAGCCAGACCCTGCACACCGATTCCAATTGGCCTGTGACGCTTGTTAGAATTTTCAGCCTGTAAGGCAGGAGGGAGGTGCTATCTGTTAACAGAATGCTCATGAGACCTGCATGGTTGATAGACAAGTAACACAAGATAAGAAGCCTTACCTCTGGCACTGGGTAGTAGTTTATGTCAATAATCTTGTTCAGATTCTTGACAATGACTTTAGTGACAGACGCAAGTTTTTTGAAGTCAAAGGTCTTTTCTGGTGTCACGTACATGTTGAGGGCAATAGATGCCAGATTACACACTGCAACCTGAGTTAAAGAAAGAACAAATCAGACTGTAAACAATCACTGATTAACTAATGCAACTGGCAGCTAATTAGAGCTAAATCTGTCGGTACTAATATAATATCTTCTGTCACTCGCCTCATCTTTGCTGGTGTATTCGACGATCTCTGTGCACAGGTTGCTGGATTTGATGGTGCCCAGATTTTGCTGGTTGCTCTTCCTGTTGCAGGCGTCCTTGTACAGCATGTACGGTGTCCCGGTTTCTGTCTGTGATTCGATGATGGCGTACCACAGCTGCTGAGCCTTCACTACACGTCTCGCTCTGCCCTCCTTCTCATATCTAAGGACCAATAGGATATCAAGGGGACACGTTAGCACTGAGAAATGAGCCTTTTGTTAGGAATAGAGTTTGCTGTGCTTCTCTTACCGAGTGTACAGCTTCTCGAACTCCTCTCCCCAACACTCCTCTAACCCGGGACATTCACCGGGACACATCAGAGACCAGTCCTGCAAGGACAACAGAGGAACTAGAAGACTTGTCCCTATTAAGTATTTACAATGGGTGCTAAAGCATCACAGCTAAAAGAAAACATAAAGATAACCAGCCTACATGGGATTTTGTCCAATATTCACCTGATTACTTTCCACGCGTTTCATAAAGAGATCTGGGATCCACATGGCAAAGAACAGGTCTCTGGCTCTCTGCTCTTCTTTTCCTGTGTTCTTCTTCAACTCCAGAAACTCAAACACATCCAAATGCCATGGCTCCAGGTACACAGCGAAGGCCCCTGGTCTCTAAAAAATTAAACACAGAGAGCAAAGTGATTAAACTTACAGCAATGCTAAGCATCATTTCATGCACCGTAAACTGATAAGGTAAGATAAATCTCATCCATACCTTGTTGCCACCCTGGTCAACATAACGTGCTGTGTTGTTGTACACTCGCAGCATAGGAACCAACCCATTGGAAGTGCCATTAGTCTGAAAAACACAGATTACATATGTAATGTTTGAAACATGCTTGGTGTACATAACAGCTCTTCTGTTTCTGCTTGACTCTACTCTACGCAATGTACATTTTGCTCACCCCAGCAATATAGCTGCCTGTTCCTCTGATACAGCTAACTGCCAATCCAATACCTCCAGCTGATTTGGAGATGAGGGCACACTGCTTCAGTGTGTCGTAAATACCTTCGATGCTGTCGTCCTTCATGGCTAGCAAGAAACAACTGCAGAAGTCCAAACAAATTAGATTAGGTAAAAGAAGTCAACTTTAATAGACGGCATCAAAGATTTGGTAAGTTTTGTTCGGAACTCATTTTTGTATTTTCTACCTGGACAACTGCGGCCTGTTGGTGCCGGCGTTGAAGAGCGTAGGGGAGGCATGGGTGAACCACTTCTCTGACAGCAAGTTGTAGGTATCAATGGCTGCATCGATGTCTCCTTTATGAATCCCGACTGCCACTCTCATCAGCATGTGCTGAGGTCTCTCAGCAACTATATAGAAAAAGACAACAAACAATTAAGAATATACAAATAACTAAGGATTGTATGTGCCCATAAACATCCTTCTCAGGAAGTTAAAGAGAAACCACCTCGTACCTTTGCCATTAATCTTCAGCAAGTACGACCGCTCCAGAGTCTATTAGAGCAAAAGAACAAATTAGATGGACAATACCAGCATCTGTACAAGGCAAGAAGGCAAACTGAAATGAAAAATTACCTTAAAGCCAAAGAAGTTGTAAGAGAAGTCTCTGTCGTAAATGATGGCTGAGTTGAGGCGCTGCAAAGAAGACGAACATTATGTTGAACAATACTAAATATAATTACAGTCACATCAAATTTGAACACAAACTAATCAAAGGGGACTTACAGCCTTGTTTTCAAGGACAATGTCTAGCGTCTCCTTGGAGATCATAGGAGAGTGACGTTTATTTAAAGGGTTGACATAGTTGTATAAGTCCTCCATCACATCTGTGCAAGAAAAAATAAATGAAAATCAGTCAGTGCCAATTTGCCTGGAGCAAAGTTCATATCCCCCAACACCATAAAATATATAACAATCTAAATGAGTAAATCAGAATCTTTCGGGGAAAAAGAACAATCGATTTCCTGCAGGAAATATTGACTATCTGAGGTTATCGGTTTGGTCATAATCCTGAAAAAAATACAAGATGAGAAACATGAAGATCTGGGAGGCTTGCTACTGGTGCAAAGCAATGCTACCACTATGTGCAGCATTATCATTTACCAAAAATGTTGCACCACAGGTCATATGATGCTTATGGTGCAACTGCGGTATTTTTGTTTCAATGCAACGTCCAATTTAGAGATATATTTAACACAAACAAAATCACACATCTCACATTGCAGCAGAATATTATTTTTTATGGTCATTTAACACTGGTACTCACCACTGAACACTTTCTTGGTCTCTTTGTGCAGGTTGGAAACAGCGATCCGTGCAGCCAGGATTGCATAGTCAGGATGTTTAGTGGTGAGGGTGGCCGCTGTCTCTGCTGCCAGAGTGTCCAGCTCCACAGTGGTGACTCCACTGTACAGACCCTGGATCACCTTCATCGTGATCTGGGCCTGCAGAAACACAGAGTTGATAGACGGATAACCACTGGATTTAAGTCAATGAAATACTTGAGGATGTGTTTTCTTTTTTTTAATCTGGTTTGAACTTACAGGGTCCACAAAGTCAGCATTGAGCCCATAGCAGAGCTTCTGGATGCGAGATGTGATTTTATCAAAAGTAACTCCCTCCTGGCGTCCATCTGAAAAACACAGTATTGTTAGTCCTAGTGCGTATGTGATTAAACAAACTCTCAGCATAGTTGCTTTAATGCAACTGCGGCATTAAATACACCATAAATACCAGTGTATTATCTATTAATTGAATTCCCTCGACTGATCAATTAACTGAGAGATGAACACCTGTCCAACCAGTCACTGTGCCAGCAAAAGGGAGGACACCTGGCTGCTTGGCGCCAACACAACACACACCAAAACAAGTCGAAAATAACCCTCCTTTTACACATTCCTTGCAGAGGGACGTTTGCAATGCATTTATTTTAAAATTTAAAAAAAAAAAAAAAAAAAAAAACGCCGACAAGTCAGCTGGAGAGCAAAAGCACAATTATCCATTTAATGTCTCCACTGAGTCGATCTTATTTGACAAATAATCGTATCATCAGCGTCAAATTGTGTTAAAAATAAGGACGAAACAATTCAACACACCGGAAAAATGAGAAACTTAGTAACTGCTAGCATTTGTGCTTTCATAACACAAGTCTTTGTTCGGTGTCTCGACGGAAGTACACCACACAAAGACGTAAAAACGCACTTTAATATGACTAAACCTGACTGAGACTTAAAAACACGATGCTTCTTTACCGTATGAACCTTTAGCACAAGCTAAGCACATTTTATGAGTTTTACAGAAGTGTAAAACCACAATAAATTCGCTTTATCTGGCAGCAACTGACCACAAAAGACAGACAACAAAGTAAGTTTAGCTACAACACCTCGCTTAATGACGTGCATGTTGGCAGTGAAGCGGCTGATTTCCTCCTACAGCAGGTGTTTTCTTCTCAGACTCAAAATAAATAAGGTTACTGTGTTTTAAAGCAGATTTAGGAGCTTCTCACACTGTAAGAACAATCGAACATCACAGTTGAATCTCAAATTGAGAGCGCCAATAAACCACAAGCCGGTTACACTGCACCGTGTCCGCGCAGCAGCCAATCAGAGAAGACGCAAGTTGGTTACGCGCCATGTGTCACCCTGTCAGCCAATCAGAGAAGACTGCAGCAACCTTCTCAACCAATCAGAATCACCATACAGTCCTTTTACAGCCTCCTTTTCCGGGCGAAATCTGGCGGGATGTTTCTAAACAAGGGCAACATGTAATTATTATTGCAGCAGCAGGAATGCTTAATCTGAGCTGTTTTATAAACGATAACTACCCTCCAACGACTACACAAGAATGTCACTTTAAGTTAAAGACAAGTTATGACTCGCAGACTTTTATACATTTCCTTCCTTACACGATTACTATACCAGTCATAAAGCTTTAGATAATTACATGCACACTCTTTGGTATTCATATACTTCAAGAAGTAAACTTTGCATAATAAATTCAATGACAGTGATATATGTATGTAGGTCTCCATGAAAGATGAATCAGTCCCTCCCACTTGACCCATCAAAATCAGCTGATTGACAACAAGAATTAATTTTGGTACAATTACTTTTGTATATTACATAGATCCATGAATATTTTACATCCACATTAGGACTCAAAATATAAAATCAAAATCTTTGCTCAACGCAATTTTTTATGGCAACCTCTAAGCATCAATAAGTGAAAATTTCACGTGGCTACCTCCTTTATGTATAAATTTATGAGGGCTCAAAAATGCTGGAAAAGCAACATGAATTAAACAGTCAATAATCAACCTATTTCTTTGTACTCTGAGGGCCTGTACCTCTGAAAATATTTACAGTATTTATAGTATTATATTTATCAAATATGTTGAAATTATTGTACAACAAAAATCTGCAGTTTCTGGAGGGCTTATGTGGTAACTTTTTCTACATTTGGTACATTTTTATGTTAAATGACCCATGTAGTATTCCATAAAGTCTTGATTATATATGGTAGAGAACTTGTCTGAATACTATATTTACAGAAGTAATCAAAATTATTCTAACCTTGAGGAAGAAAATGAGCAGAATCAGTAACATTTGATCAACATGTAGGTTTATTACACAATATGCAATAAGCTGCACTCAAAGCTTTGATTATTTTTAATTGCTCAAACCAGTCATCAAAATAACTACCTCATAATTTGATGGTTGGCAAATAACAGATTAATCTTCACAGCTCTACAACGAATACAAAAGGTCATAAGTGCATATATAATTTGACCTACATTATTTCTGAGCTTTATTTTGAAGAAGAAAAGCCACACGCAGCCGGATGTGACCTGCTCAGGTTGGATGCTAATGCTAATGGACCCGGAACGGTAAAGCAGCACTCCGAAGATGGCCGGGGTGTTTGAGGTGGAGGTTGACGGTGTAGAGCACGACCATGGGCTGGAGCATCACGATGAACCGAACCAGGTGAGAGTAACGGGCTTCACGGAGGTCGTGAGGCAGGCAAAACAGACGGAGTTGGCCGGGGTTCATAGTGTAGTGCTAGCAGCTATCTTAGCTGCTACTCTCCGGTTTAGCATGCCGCAAGCAGCTAGCTGCGGGTTAACTTAGCCGTCTGTTACCAAGAAGCGGTTTCCACATAAAATACTCTGTCCGGTCGGTGCAACTGCACGTCTGTCGTCAAAACAGCAGTGCAAGCGAAAACGCCCTGAGAGTCATTTAGCAATGCTAAGCTAGCTACCGTTAGCTGCTTTAATCTGTTCAAAGTAACTCAGATTTGTTATATTTTTATAAAATGGTAATAATAATAAAAAAAAAACGTTTCCGCTTCTGTATGTTCGCTGCTGCTTAGAGAAAATATCAGACAACTTGATTTATTCATTCTACAAAAACAGCTGATGTGGCTGATCGGGTCAAAGGTCTCCTATTGCTAATGGTTTGTCAGAAAAAAACACCATCCCATCTCCTGTGGGATTTCAATCTTCTGGTCCAACCTGACATAGCTGGTGTCAAACTGAGGACACCACATGGTTAATTAAGAACAGGTGTACAAGCTATTACAGTCATATTATTACACATTATAGCCATGTTAAGTGTAATTAAATACTAAATGTACATCCTTTATTTCAGCCTTTTTTTTGATTTGCTAATTGCATTGTTTCAAATTGCGATCAATTAATTGTTGAGCCCTACAGCAGAGGTAGAATATTAAACCGTCAATATACACATTAGATAGTTTGAATAGAAATTTGTAAGAAGGGGACTTAAGGCACCCTAATGGCCTGTTTCTTCCTGCATCTTTTTGTGTAAATTGTAATTTTATTTATTAATCACATTTAAAGACAAGAGTTGAATCTTAGTGGTATTTAAATAAATACAACAACCCATAAGACAAACTAACACCCATTTCTTTAGTAATAACTGGTTGTGAACTCATAGCTGGATAGTTGTTGGTGTAGTCATTGTCCGCTTTCATTCAGCAGATTAGAGGCTCTGATGACAAGAAAATATTGCATAAGTTCTTGCTGTCAGATTTTAATTTCAGTCAAGGTAAATTTGCTGGACCAACCTTTCAGTAGTATCATTCTAGTCAGATATAGGTATTTGTGAGTGGCGTTGTGTTCCACCTAGTGTTGCCACGCCTGATATTTATCTTGCTGCACAACCAAACTTAAATATTTAATATTTAAAATAGTTTGTTTAGCTGTGAAGTAATTGCTATGCAAGTAAGATCTGAGCATTTAAAGCCAACTGTGTAAAAGGTGATGCTTAATGCTGCAGATTGGACGGATAATATTGTTTTTGGTAATTAGCTATGGCTGACTTGCATAATAGCCGTTTAAAACTCCAGCATAGTTTATACCTTAGTGCAGATTATCCTAGAATCTGCATCCAAAAGGAAATTATATTTTTGTTTCTGTGTTCAAATGAGATTTGTATCGAGAACTTAGTTTAGCCACGCTACAGAAGTATCCCGTCTTTGGAGTTGTGGTATTGTCATTATTTTGTTTAGCTGTTGATTTGGTAATATGTCATAATCATTACTTTTCTTTTTCTTTTTTTTAGTTCGATGTGTCCAAGCTTTCACCAGAAGAGAAGTGGAGGTTAGTGTCTTTGCCACACTTTAAATGTATCATGCAGGAGTTGTTAATCATTCTAGTGTGATTTTCATTGTAGAAAAATTTCGATATTTTGGGGATATTTTAGTTGACATAATTTAAAGTGTTCTCAGTCTAGCATTGGGAGGTATTACTGTTATAATGCAGCTGTACAGACACACCTATTTTGCTTAGGTATAAATCAGCCAACCATGCGACTCTTGGCTCATACTATTAGTTGAGCATGAACTTCTTTTTCTACAGGGTGGAGCATGCAAGAATGCATGCCAAACATAAAGGTCACGAGGCCATGCACGCGGAGATGGTGCTGATCCTCATCGTCACCCTGGTCGTCGCCCAGTTAGTCCTTGTGCAATGGAAACAGAGGCATCCAAAGTCATACAATGTAAGAACCCACAAAAAAAAACCACACACACACACACTCTGTGTGCAAAGTTTGGAAACACCATCACGTTAAGATATGATTCAAATGGGGTTGGGGTGTGTGTTTTTGGTGATGGGGAAGAAAGGGGAGAAAAGATTTATTGGCAGGATACATGCAGTTGTACTTTGTGTTTTCTGTTCATGTGGCAGCACATGATTATAGCCA
Organism: Amphiprion ocellaris; assembly: GCF_022539595.1. Classification (NCBI taxonomy): domain Eukaryota; kingdom Metazoa; phylum Chordata; class Actinopteri; family Pomacentridae; genus Amphiprion; species Amphiprion ocellaris. The sequence continues at coordinate 15,519,431 of NC_072779.1, read as the reverse complement.
TATAGCTTATTATACTTATAACTTATTTCCTCAGAAAAAATTAAAACATTTTATTTGTAAGCGCCTTTCTTGACACCTAAGGTCGCTTTACAAGAAAAACAAATACAACAGAACAGATTAAAAAAACATACATAAAGATAAAAAACATACAATAAGAAAAAGGCAATTGGAGAGAATAAATTGTCTTGAACAGGTGAGTTTAATAAAGAGAAAATCTAGTATTTTCATTATGCTCCCAAATGATCTAAAATACGCAAACATGTTGCAGATATTTTTGTGTTTCCACGATGTCTGATGGTGGTAGCTTTATTATCCCTGCATCTTCTAACATGTATGCTCTGCTGTCTTGTAGCTGGTGACTCTGTTCCAGATGTGGGTAGTTCCTCTCTACTTTACTACCAAACTTCACTGGTGGAGGTTCCTGACCACATGGTTTATCTTCTCTGTCATCACAGCGTACATTTCCTTCCGTGCCACTCGCAAGCCGCTGGCCTGCACCACACCGAGGTAAAACACTTGTTTACACTTCAGCATATCTTGAATAGTAAGAGATCGTCCATTCCGTTAATGTGAAGTAAGCATCCCATCTTTTTGGTTTTTGTAGGTTGGTGTATAAGTGGTTCCTCCTTCTGTACAAGATCAGCTATGCCACAGGAATAGTTGGCTACACCGTCGTCATGTTTACACTTTTTGGTATTAACTTAATATTCAGGTATGTATTGTCAGTGTCAATAAAACTTTTTTTTCAGCTATTCAAGAATACCTGTGGGTGTTACCTGTAGGGCCACTGAAATTATACGCTTCAAACTTTGCAGTGCTATTAACAAGAATAGTGATCCTTAACATCTCAGCGATTGGTTTCACGTCTAATGTGTAAAGCACTTGGCTGCCACTAGATGGTGCTGTTTTGCCTCTTATGCTTTCTGATCATTGCTCCCATAACATTCATATACAGCTCACCTACACAATTTTCCTTTGCTTTTTGACTTGTCTTTGTGGTTGGTTTTTCTTAATTTATGTACTGAAATGCCATATAAAGAGTGTAAATCTAGACAAAATCCAGCCCACATTATCCAGAACTGACAACAGGAGTGTGGTTTAGTGAGAGCAGGTTTAGTGAATGGTCTGTGGACCATGAGTTGAAAAAAATTCTGGGTTTTCAGTTGCAAAAACAGAGATCACTTTTACTGGGGGTGAGATACTTTGGTAACTCTGTAACCCTAATCTGCTCAATGGCAGGTTTTCCTCAACAAAGTTAGTTTGTCTTGGTCTCCTGCCTTCGTGAAAGAGCTCTATGACAGTGTTGCAGTCCATATCAGAGCACATTGGAGCACATTCACTGGGAGAAGTTTATTTTGGAAAAAGATCAAAGTTCCTGTTGGATAGTAATTTGCGACCAACGACTGCAAATGTAACAAACATTATCGCTTCTGTCTGTTTTCAATCAGTTATCAGGGTAAACTGTTACACATCTTTTTATCTTCAGCTTAGAATCAGATCTGTACACTGTATGTCTCTGTGATTCTGGACAACCAGACAGCTTCATTGATAATGCTTTCTTCCATTCACCCACTTTGGACTAAATCCTACCCTAGAGGTTAGACAAGTCAGAGTCTGCTTTCTGTAACATGCCCCTGGTAGTTTTAGTTGAAGTGAAAATCTGATCATACAACAATTAAATTACAAACAGTGAGGGCTTAGTTTAAAAATACTGTGTCACTGTAAGATACAATTTACAAGTAACAAGTCTCCCTTTATTTCTTTCCTGTTGGTTGGAGAGAGATGAGAGAGACCGCTCTTATCTGCTTCACAGTCTAAAGAAGAATGTGTAACTTGCAAATTTTAACTGAATTGAAAACAAGAATATCTTAGAAGTCTTTTAGTAATCGTGTGCTAGGTATTATGCATACACTTTTTTGTGCCTGCTGTCTTCACCTTGTCTTACTTACAAAAGAAGGCTCCCTTTTTGGCAACGAATTGCAGATAAAAAGAAACATTTGGGTACTCTGCCAAATATGTTTGGCTGACATCCCAATGCAGATGTACTGTATCTGGGAAGATTAACCTCATCTTCTTATGTCTGCAATCTTAATGGAAAAAACAACTCCATTCACTAAATCCTCTGAATGAGCACGGGGTTGGTTTGTACAGATCATGTTCTTCTCGAGCAGCTAGTTAATTATTTGATGAGGAATCTGCATCAAGGTCTGACATACATGGCTACATGAGTTTCCTGAGGCTCCACCATGATGAATTCTAACTGGTTAAAACATGAGCACCTCCCCAGACTTCATTTGCTACACTTGAAAGTCACAATTCTGTATTGACAGTTTTCAACTAAATAAATTGAAATTTTCACATAAGCTTCATTTTTCACGGTTACAAACTCAAAACAAAACCTTTTGATCACTATTATCTATGTTAGTATGCTGTGGGATTGTGTGGTCCACCTAAAGAACGTATGGGTTTTTTTTGTTTTTAGAACAGGCTAACAGGAAGGTACATTAAAACTTTCCAACTGTTCTTCCTGAATTAACTTTGGCACTTCCTATCTAGAAATGATTAAAATGTCGTTTCCCGTATTTGCTGATAATAAGGCAAGAATGTGTTTTAAACTTCTGTAGGCATGGTAAAATCCTGTCTTTTTTCCTGTTTTTTTTTCTCCTTTCTTTTTGGTTTTGTTTTGTTATTTAAGTATTTTGGGGAAGTTTGGAATGAAAATGCTTTCAGCTTGGCATTCTCACCGAAGGGTTACAAGCAAATTCTATTTTTTTTCTATGAAATGTAATCTTTGCTTTTCTAGCTTCGCCAGCTATTTGTTTGCCAAAGCTGCTGCAGCAACATTATTCAGAGCCATTAATTTGAAGCTGTGCCTTTTTTTCCACCAGGATAAAGCCAGAGGATGCAATGGATTTTGGAGTGTCACTGCTATTCTATGGGCTGTACTATGGAGTCCTCGGAAGGGATTTTGCAGAGATGTGTGCAGACTTCATGGCTTCAACTGTTGGGGTAAGTGGACAAACTGCACACTGTATATTTGTGTTCACTTGTTAAACGTAATGACTGTAATCTATAATGTAACTTTGACTGTTATTTCAGTATTACAATGCATCTGGCATGCCGACCAAGCACCTCTCTGACAATATCTGTGCCGTGTGCGGTCAGCCCATCCTCGTAGATGTCAGTGAGGAAGGGATTATTGAGAACACGTACAGATTATCCTGCAACCATGTGTATCCTTCTGTCGCTCATATTCTGATGCTTTTATCAGTGAAAAAGAAGTTCATGTGCATGATGAAGCATTTCTGCAAAAGGTGTAGCCATGAGTTTGTATTGGAGATACAGTGTGTAGTAACATAGCAACCCAAAGAGGAATTGACAGTTGACCTGACCTTTATGCTAGATTGGGGATGTCTGTTCATGTGAATTTACGTTATTTCCCTCCAGAATGTTCTAGTGTGTGTACGCTGTAAATAGCACGCATCCTTATTTAGTTTCACTGTAATGGTTTGTTAGATTTATATTTTAGACATTTACAACTTCGTGATAATCTTGCTCAAACTATTGATACACAGTTTGCTGTATGTCAGCAAACATTCAAAAAATAAGCTGCACTACATTGCAGTTATGTAGGCTTCACGTCTGTATATAGTTGACAGCTTCTTTGCACAATTCAAATTTGATATATTTCATTTGATTCTTTATAGCAGCTCAACTTCCCTCTTAAAATAATGAAATTTGAAATAATGAAGTCTGTGCACATAAAAAACTGTAGTAAACTACACAACAAACATCGACAAATATGTTGATTCCGTTTATTTATATATCTGTGTGTGTGTGTGTGTGTGTGTGTGTGTGTGTGTGTGTGTGTGTGTGTGTGTGTGTGTGTGTGTGTGTGTGTGTGTGTGTGTGTGTGTGTGTGTGTGTGTGTGTGTGTGTGTGTGTGTGTGTGTGTGTGTGTGTGTGTGTGTGTGTGTGTGTGTGTGTGTGTGTGTGTGTGTGTGTGTATTTAATCCTTGAAATATGGATATTGGCATCAGTCCCAAAAACTATATGTTATACATTTAAATGTGCAAATACGCGTTTAACCATGTAATAGAAGTTCCTCATCAGTGCAGTGTTGTTGATATGTAAACCCATTTAGGTAATATTTTGTCTTTTTGCATGTAAATTGATATATTGTCTTTTTGCATTTGCTGAAATTATGCCATCACAGCTTACATGATAGACTGAATTGGTGCAAACCTTATAGGTTTCTGTATTTGAACGAAAGCTGCCATTTCCAGAGTATTAAGTGTTTGAACTGGTGCTACATCGAACCTTAACTACACGTCCAGTTTCCATGAGTTCTGTATAAGAGGATGGTGTATCGTCGGAAAGAAGCAGATGTGCCCGTATTGCAAAGAGAAGGTGGATCTGAAGAGGATGTTCAGCAACCCGTATCCTTTGCTGTGTCAAAGATCACATAGAATAGTATACTATGCATTGAAATAAGGTTTCCACTGGAGAATTAAGTGTTACTTATATTCTACAGCCATACAGAGGCTTTTTGCCATTGCTGTTATGACTGTGCTGGATTATGGTGAAACCATACACATGCATAGCTCTTCTCAATGCTTACATGCATTGATTATAGTCTGTCTGAGAACATTCAGGATTGTTACAAATCTTAAATCCCTTAAATCACTAGCTTGGTCTTTTATCTATAGCGGTTCTGCCTTGTCTATGGATCATTATCTGCCAACAAAGAGGAAGATACAGTCTTCACTCCCACGATTTATTCCTGCTCTCTGTTCCCAGAGCCTGTACTGTACTGCATAAAGTGTATTTCTGTACAAACCTGATTTGGCTTTGAGCCAGTTGCAAAAATGCCTGAATATTAAGAGCACTTGGTAAATTCAAAACAACTTTATGCAACTTGGAAGCAATCGCATTCAGATGTACATGTCATGACTGGCTCATATTAGTCGCTACTCTATCATGGTCATTGACATGTGTCACATTTTTGCAATGTTACATTGCTGTAGTATATTCTCAGTTTTTCTGTAAACCTTATTTAAATTGTCTGTGACCTGTTCATTGATGCTGTTGCCTGAGAGATTCTTCATCTCAAGGTTACATTTCCGAGTTAACTAAGGGTTGTATACAAAAATACAGTGTTTATGTATAAAAGGTAACAAAACAAAAACCACATGGATGGGAACAGTGTTCACGGACGACATATAACGGTCAACAAACCCAGTCATACGACCTCACACAAGGGGCCGCGTTTCTTGGAACAGCGTGGAAATGTTCACAGTAAAGTTAGGTGAATTTCTCAGGCAGCTCATTGCAGGCTATTTAAACAGGACAGTAAACATTTATAGGTTGTACGTCAAGTTCCTGTTCCTTTTTTTGTGGTGAGAGAGACCAACTGAGGTAAATATAACAAATAGCCCCTGAAACTGAAAGTGGTTTCTACCACAATTATAGCTATATACTGGCAAAGATAGTCATCCATTTACTGAATGTTTCTGATGTTTTTTCCTTAACCTATTTTGATAGCTGGGAAAGGCCGCATGTAATGTATGGACAACTTTTAGACTGGCTTCGGTACTTGGTGGCCTGGCAGCCCGTTATTATTGGATTTGTGCAAGGTATCAACTACGTCCTGGGTCTGGAGTGACCTGCGACTGGCAGAAATGGACACACATGCCATGCTGAGAAGATATGCACTGGCTCAAAGGACTGAGGGCCTAACATTGAACTAAAACACCAATAAAAAAAAAAGTGTCTATACTTTTTGTATATATTTATAGGCACATATCTGTATTTACGGTTTATTTGAATTCTATTAGTTATCTGAATTTGGATGTCTGTCAATTTTGCAGGATTATTTGTTCACTCAGCGTTACACTTTTAATGATCTTATCGCCGAGTAGATCGGTCTCAAAATCATTAGAGAGGAGCTTTTTACTAATTTAGGTCTTAAATGTTTATACTTAGTTACATGATCATTCTGGAGTTTGTTATGTGTCACTGTATTGGAGGTAAAAGGTCAATTCAGATGACCTCATGTCTGCTGGTCATCACCCATCATTAATGGAAACCAGCATCAGTCATCACTTCCTGTGCCTCTAAAATACATGAACCCTTTATCCATCATGTAACTGCTTCGTTTTACGCAATCGCACATTTTGCTGTTCGACGTGAGGTAAATATTTGAACTGAAGTGATACAAGTTTCACAATGGCTCACAGTCATGTGTCATGAGTAGATGCATTGTCATCATGGAGGGAAGAAGTGCGTAGTGTATTTAGAAGGGAATACCTCATACAGTACGTGCTAAGATGGAACTTTGTCTCTTACAGGGTTTTAAAATATCCTCACTGTCTTCAGAGAAATACTCATCCTTACCCACTGGCATTAAGAGGAGCTTTTACCTGTTATATAATATCTAAGTATCTGTAAGCATGAATCAGAAAATTGAATAAATGGATATCACAAAGCTTGGCCAAATGTAACCAAACTCAAAAATAGTCTAGAAAGTGCTAGAGGTAAGATATTATGTGTGAATCAGGTGAACTGTTCTGAAATCAGTGACATAGGAACCACTTATTAACTGGGCCCAAACTATTGACTGTTGACTTTAAATTTGATTTGAGGAAAAAAAGAAAAACATCCCACTATGATCCTTTAACTCTGAGCGTGTTGACGGTGCCAGTCTTATTTTTTTGTCACCTGTTCAAACGTTTCTGCTACTGTATGTGGGTTTTCCGGGATAAAAAAAGTTGCTGGAAGGGGATGGTCGGGGATGTTCTGCAGGTACTGGACCCAGTATAAATGCATCAAAAGGCCTATTTTGAGGGACAATGTCTCATCCCTGGACCTCTCCACCAGCTCCAACAGTAAACGGACTGTGTCCAACAAGGCTAACATGATCATTTTTGTTCTGTTGTCAATGTTTTCATCAAGATGAGTTAATAAATGTCACATGGCTCAGATGGTGTGTTTCATCCATGCATTCCTGAGATGTAGGTTTCCACAATTTAAAGCCAAACTCCCTGGATTGTATAAGGATTTCAACACAAATGAAATGAGACATAGCTGTAAATTAATCAGCACTCATTTATGTAACCAGAAAGTGTGTTGACAACCCACTATGAACATGACTGACCTGTTTTTCTGAGGAAATCCCCGTGTAGTGAGTGGGCGAAGGGGAAGTGGATGCTTGTGTGTGTATATATAATGATCCCAAACGCCAGTCAGCAGCAGGAGTCTCACTGGAGGAGTCAGTATGAAGCTGTTGTCTGTCGTCAAAGGTAACTGCATTTTGTTTCCAGCTCAGTTGTTTTCTCTCAGTCTTGGTGTTTGGTTGTGAACATGTTGTGTCTCTACAACAGCTTTGGGGTCTGTGTGTCTGCTGTTTGCAGATGGAGCTCCAGGTACGGTACAGATATGTTGAAGACTTTAAAGCGTAACTTCTTGTGATGAGATTTTTGTGCTAACCTCAGTTTGTTCTTCAGTTTCTGAGGATGAATCTCCAGAGATCATCGGGCCGAATCGTGTCCAAATCAAAGCTCATCCAGGTAACACTCCATGACACACACTCAGTGTTACCTGATTTTTATTGTTAAGACTCCCTGCACATATAAAGTTGGATTCATAGTCTGGATGTGTTCTGTTTAACAGGTGAGCCGCTCCTCCTTCACTGCGGTGCATTTACAAACTGTGAGGATGATGTGAGCGTTATCTACTGGCTCGTCAATGACTCTTTCCCTGAAGAAACGGTCAACAGCGACAGAATAGTGGAATCAAGCGAGTAAGTAAAATTGAGTTTTAAGTGAACTCATTTAAGTGTTATTTATGCACAAAAAAATGTTAGATCATCCTTTGCTTCAAACATACAGTAGTTCTGCTCTTTTTTTATTACTTTTTTACTTAAGTAGTGTAGACAGTAATATGATTGAAGGCACAATCTGCAGTTGGACTGTAAGGGCTGCCTTTGTTTTAGATCAACTTTCGAGGAGGGTACAGTCCTACAGAGGAGTTTGCTCTTGAAGACCGTCACCTCAGAGGATCTCACATCCAACTTCACATGCGTTGTGACAAATGCCATGGGAATGGCCCAGAAGTGCATAACATTAACAGCAAAGACTGATGGCTTTAGCAGTAACTGACAGAAAACACACAGAATAGCACTGCTGTAAAAAGTGGATTTCTGTGTGCAGGGTTATATCTTGCAGAAAATTGCCAAGAGTTAACGTATGTGAAATTGCTGCTTTTGTGTTGTACTGAAATCCGGGCTGCATTTGATTATGGCAAATCCTTACCCTTTGATATGTAGGCCAGTAAACGTAAAAATGACTCCTAAATCTCAAGGAAGGAATAATACAAGGAAACCAGTCAACAGGTGGACACTAGGTCCCTTAATGCTGCTTTTGAGGATCCCCTCCTGATCCAAGGAAACAAAACATCCAGAGGCAACACTTTATGTGGAACTGAACACACCCATTATACCTGCAGTAAACTGCCTACATTACTATGACTCTACAAGGCACTTTCTACCAATTCCAGACTGATACAGAATATTGCACCAGTAATTCGCTGAAATTATTTTGTGTGTATCATTGTACTGTTCGCTGACAGAAATCTCAACTTTGTATGCTTTTAAACCATAATGAGAATTTACATTATCATCAATTAAATCTTTCATAAACTCATGTATACGCTGCTGATAAATCATTGTGGCTGTTTCACTTGAGATTTACCATTAATCCTACATTGTAGTTGGTGTTTATTTCAAGCAGGTATAGAATCAGTATCACTGAACACTTTCATAGGTGCAGTCGATACAGGTGTCCACTGTAATGTGTCATTTCTGAGGGTGGTCTATTTAATATGTTTTTGTGTTGTATGCCAATGCAAATGTAATTATTCCATTAATAAATCAAAGGCTACAAGCTACAGCAACTTCTCTAATATTCATTTGGTAAAAAAGAAATATTTAAAAATGACAGTTATTGACCGTTAAGAATTGCCTCTTATTTGTGTTTGAGCCGCAAAAAATGAGAAACATTAGACGGTGCTATGTTGTCGTGTTTATTGGGATTGATATTGTTTTCTGAAACAGATTTATAAGGAATAATTTATGGTTTTGATACAAAATACAATAGGAGCACATCAGCTTTTGTTTTGATGAGAGAGATCAACACTTGATGTAAACTACAGGATTCAGAGTAAAGACTCCTCAATGTGATCACTGCACTGTGTAACAAAGTGATAAGGGCAGCAGCCAGCAAGCAATTATGAATAACAAATCAAAAAAGTGAAAAAATAATTCTGTTTTGACACATTTTAAATTATGCTATGATTCAGGACACTGATATTTTGTTACAGTGCACCCAAGAAGGCCATTTGAATTCATTTTAAGGTCAGTTCAAGCACAACAGTAGTCACAGGCAACAATAATGTCAAAAGAAGAATCTTTGCGCATGGATGCATAGTATAAAAACAGTGTAAAACTCAACATTAAAAATACGTCCCTTTGTACCACACAACTATTGTACATTTATAATACACACACTAAACCTCACCATCCCCACATATCTGAAAAGATTACACATCTCTGGTACTTTAGTGTAACTGTGGAGCTCTATAGGTGATTATGTTTGACTCTTAAATGCTCAAATTCCCAACAGTGTTTATGTTGATTGAACAGCGATCACGTCCTGTCCTGATGGAGAGGCAATGTGCCAGGATGCCGAGTCTGAGCTTCAAAAGTCCAGCTCCACCAGGCACTGCTGCAAGTTGCTAGTCCTGTTAGGATACTGATTTTCTCTGATCTTCTTCATGATGAGAGCAGTAGCTTCTTCGATAAAATTTGGACACTTCAATGGCGAGGTGTACAAGGATTCAAGAAGGTCCTGATTGGTTTGCGCTGACAATCCAAACAGGAAGCGCAGGACAAAGTCAAATTTGCCATCCTCACACAGCAGGCTTTTTTCCACAGCGCACTTGTACATCTCCATTTCCTTGTGTCCCTTGAACATCGCCTTGAACTTATTTTTCGTTGGCTGCTCAAATATGTTCTTCCCCAGGTTTCTATAGGAGAGAATTGCATAAAGAGCCGTCAGGTACTCCTGCATGGTGGGGTGGAGAAAGCTCACATATTCCTCTTGGTGCAAGACGAAAGGTGCCACGAGGTATTGTGTGCACAGGCCGCTGTTAATCACTGCTTCCCTGTCACTGATGTCAAGATCTGTCCACTGATACTTGGTGATTTTGAACGAGTCTTTTTCCAGCATGTCGAACGCCAGCTTTCCAAGTTTCATAAGAAAGTTTCTTTCCTCTTCTGGGGTTCGATCTGGAGCTCTAAACTTGCGATGCTGACGCATGAGTGTTAGCATCAGCTTTGTGTACATGTAGGTGATGCTCTTGGGCAGCTCTGCCTGAATCCCTTGTTCCCTAAATATTCGCTCGCACTCATCAGCCACTAGTGAGCAGAACAAGGGAAGGTGGCACATGATGCGGAGGGTTTTGTATGAACTGATGTATGCAATAACTCGAGCCGCCTGATCTGCATCCTTTAACCTCTTCTTAAAGTACTCATCCTTTTCAGGGTCAGAGAAACCACGCATTTCTATGCGTTTATGAGATGTATCCCAAGGAATGCAGCCCTTCACTTGTGGACGAGAAGTTACGAGGAATAGTGAGCGGTAGAGCAGCCGCCCTCTCATTAGGTTGACCACTATTTTCTGCAGGGATACGCTGCAGATCTCATCAATAATATAGCTTATGTTATGAAAGTCAAGCTCGCCATTGTACTCGTCTAGACCATCAAAGATGAACAAAATTTTGCAGTCCTCATTGCTAAAATCCTTACGTCTTAATTTTGCTGTTTCTGGGTAGAACGTTTGTATCATGTCCACTATGGAGACTTCTTTGCCCTCAAACTGTTTGATGTCTCTGAACGGCAAGGGAAACAAGAAATCCACGTGTTTGTGTGATCGCTCTTCGACCCAATCAAGTATCAACCTTCTGACCGCCATTGACTTCCCTGATCCTGCCACTCCTGTGAAGAATACTAAGTTTCCATATCTGACATCATCCGATTTAGAAGGAAAAATATCCCTAGTAGTAAGCATCTTAGCTGGTTTGCTGTTGGAGTGCAGCTTTTCTATGGTCAGGACCTCATGTTCAGTATTTGGGCCATTATTACTTGTTGATGTAATGGTGGGACAAACAAAGACATCGTCGAAAGGCCTCTTCTCCCCCTCCATGGCCAAATCCTCAGAAACTTCACCATATATCTTCCTCAGACTCTGGCATAATTCATAGCGTACTTCATCTAAAAAAAGAAAAAGGTGTTCACATAGTAAAGTCTGTGCAAATATATCATTTATTACTTCTGTTAAGATAAAAAAACAAGACATTAAGAGATACTCAAATGCACTTACTTCTAATGCACAAAGTCTCTAGAAGTTCAAGCGCGCTCTTCTGCCCTATCTTTGTCAGGATTGTTCTGGTCAGATGCAAAGACTCTTCAAGGCTGTAACACTCGAGCAGCCGGTCCACCAGGTCCACCATGTCCAAGGTTTGAGGGGGAATGTTAAATGACTGTGGGTAATCCTTCCACAGTATCGACTTGAATTGTAGTAACTGGAAATCTGACAGCTGTTCAAGAGTTTTACAAATAGCCTGTTTCCAAAAGAAGGATCAAATTCAGTGTCACCATTCTCAACAACTGTATTTAATTCTGTGTACATGTTCTATTTCATGAAATTGATAAAGGCAAAAAGGGAAATATAAACTGACCTTAAAAGTGAATGCCACAGTCACAGAGGGATGTTTAATCTTGTTTAGGTTTTCGTTGATTTCAGGTTCGTCAGAAGGGTCTGAGACATCATCTTTGCTTTTAACCCTGGTGAGGCCACAGTGCAAAGATTTCAATACAGTTTAGTGCCAATCCATTAAAGTCGCACATGCTGACATGTAGAAGGGCTACACAACGTGTTTACGTCTTACTTGATAGTTTTCTTTTCACAATCGTCGCTGTCGAAGGAGTAGCAGCTTGAGAAGGAATCTGTTCTCTCCAGTTCGATCCTAAAACCAGAGCGACAAGGAAGATAAAACGACATTCAGCGTACCATAAGATATCGTCACGGTTTTATGTGGATACAGTCAAAGTATATACATAATAACACAAAAGCTGGATTTATTGTGTTCAATGCTTTACTCTACAGACTGATGGAAGCCCCTCTGAATACTCGTTTCTTGTTTGTACCTTGTGGGGGATCTGTCTTCATCTCTCATTTCATCTGAGTTCTCCTCACTTGTCATTGACTTGTAGCTCTGAGCTGGAGACAAGGCCTGGTCCACATAATGCCTGATAAAGAAGAAGCGCAGAATGACACTTTGTTAATTGCTTAGCTGCCACATAACAAGCAACCACAGGCTTCCACAGTACATGCCAGATAAGCAGCTCATTTTAATCTCAGTGCTCTCTCTCTCTCAAGCAGCATAAAAGCCATTATGTTTGGGGTATTAAAAAAATGAGGCTACTTCATGGACAAACATGAAGTTAACCCCTTATTTTGTGCACCTATTTGTCCATTTATTTTTCATTTTCAATTTGAAACAATTCTGCTTAAACTAAGAACACATACAATACTGTTCAAAAGTTTGGGGTCACTCAGGCAGTTTCATGTTTCCATGAACATTCACACTTTTATTCATGTGCTAACATAATTGCACAAGGGTTTTCTAATCATTGATTAGCCTTTCAACACCATTAGCTAACACAATGTAGCATTAGAACACAGGAGTGATGGTTGCTGGAAATGTTCCTCTGTACCTCTATGTAGATATTCCTATTTCCTGCTAGAATAGTCATTTACCACATTAACAATGTCTACACTGTATTTCTGATTAATTTAATGTTATCTTCACTCTTTCAAAAATAAGGACATTTCTAAGTGACCCCAAACTTTTGAACGATAAGTGTATTTGCATTTGCATATGAAAGCTTAGACTTCAGTAATTACACTTAGGAGTTCTTCCAGTCAATTTCAGTCAGCAGGTATCCCTATAACTTGCTTTTTATTCTTAAAATCAATTAAATAAAAAGCAAAACCATCAAGATTATGTGGTACATGGAAATAGGAGAAGACAACTTTGAGGTGATGCATTACATTAAAACCAGGTACAGCATTAATATACAATAAGTGTAATTCAATTTTACTACACGTACACTGTAAATTAATATGGAAACAGATTAGATAAGGCGTAAGAATTATGGTTCTTCATTCAGGCCACTAGCGGGGAGTGTTGAGCTGCCACAGCAGCCTTCTTGTTTGATATAAGGCATTAAGTGATGCTCAATTATTTGTACTGTGGTTTAAGAAAATATCGTAAATCTATGGTCTATGAGCAACAAAGAGAAACATCTCCCAGTACCAGTTGGTAGTATCCATTGGATCTGGGCCCAGGTCAAGAGAAGGTCTTCTCTCAGGGATGTAGTAGATGTCATCTTCATTTGGCTCAGGCGAATGGGTCATTGCTCTGCCAGACACTGCTTCCCCAATGGAAGAGCTGCCTGACGGCGTGACCATCGCCTCGTCAGTGTCATCCATTATTTTATAGAGAGTGTCGGTCAGGCACTAACATTAAAGCACAATCGGTGATCACAAGTCAGACTCTGGGATGCCAACCTGGCTGAAACTGCAAAACAACAAACGGAAAAAAATAAACAGCACATTAGAATCACACATTCAGGTTTGTCCTGTTGGGAGGTTATTCAGTCTGTGTCTGCTAATGATTCTGACACTACATTACCTTGGTCAAAAGAAAATGTCATGCAAGGCAAAAAATTACTTAAAAATTAATTAGAAAGGAAACTAGTAACAATAAATGACATTTTAAAAAATATTCTGACATTGGCTACTACAGAGTAAAACTAAACCCTTAAAACCCTCTTACCCTTAAACTAAATATCTTGTGCCTACATACAAAGTTCAGTTCACTGAATTGCATTCTGTTATCTAAAATTAGAATTACATTCAAATTTGATTACAAGACAGAGCAATTTCTTGTAATGCAATGCACAATAAATTTTTAGTGTTCGATTTTTTGACAGAAACAGAAGAAAATTTAAACTAATTCAGTAAATCACGATCATTATATTGAGTTTTGCAGATTTACAGTAGTGTCATACAAGCTGTGCACTGTTGTGCCATTTTTCTAACCTTTCATGAAATCGTTTAACATATCATACATGCACAACAATATTTTTTACTGTATGCTGTTATAAACTTGGTGCATGAACCTTTTGTGGTTGTATTTGTCTTGCACGCTAGTGCTGGGCAATATGACGATACATATCGTGAGAACGATAGAAAAGTGTCCATCGTGCCATTTCTCTTCTATCGTTTCTAACCTAATTTTATCAATTATTACAGCAAATTTATCATTAAATAGCCTGCGACGATTGTATTAGTGTTTTATTGTCACTATGGATACTCTAAGTTTATATACGTGAAAATAAAGAATAAAAAAGAGATTTTTCGCAAAGAAACTCCGTCTTGTGGTTTTTGCGACATGACGCTGCTTTACGTTCTTTGATTCTCAAGCGGGTTTGCGACATGCTTTACGTTACTTAACTCATGAGTGCTGAGCGATGGACGCGCAACAGGTAGGGGTGGCCCGAATAGCAGTTTCTGGGTTCCGGATATTCGGGGAAACTGGTTCACCCCAAGGTCCAAACTCCAACATACAAGCGGAGCAACGTTGTATGTGCAGTCCAATGCAGCGAAGAGTTCACAGACTTGTACATAGGAGAGACTAAACAACAGATTCACACGCGTATGGCTCAACACAGGAAAGCAGCTCCTCACGACAAGACTCAGCAGTTCATCTACATCTGAAGGAAAAAGGACAATCCATTGAGGAAAAAAGTTTCTCCCCAGAAAGTTTCACCATCGTTAACATCTTGAGTCAGTCCTGACTTGGCAGATTCATATCCTTGGTTGTGTAAACTGTCAGCTCCACCACCATGATTCCTATCGTTGTTGGTGAACACGTCTTGTGTCATGTGAGTCCTGAATCATAACAGTTCGTTTGCCATGTGAGCTGGAGTGAATATAAAACTCTGAAACTCCCCATCAGTTAGTTAGAACCAAAGAAGCGTCTTGGATGAGAGGTGAAACCTACAAAACAAGTCCAGTTGATTTTTGCTGAAGATCCCAGGATTACCATCACGACTGGGAATCTGCACAGACATGACTCCCAATCTGCAGACGCTTGACAGAAAAGGAATATTCCAGCATGATAATAATTAAAAGCAGGCTGCCAAATTACGCAAGAGGAAACGACCTCGCCAAGTATATTGCCTGAGTTCAACATATCTTCAGAAGCTGGTGCAACAGTGGTATCCCCGGTGGTGAGCTGGATTGAGTCTGTCGTCAAAATAGAAGTCGACATACAAAGTAGGAAAAAACTGAAGGATTTGAAACTCAGCAATGGCTTTAGTTGCACTGAGTTCCTATAGTGGCCCCTGTGGTTCTAACATTGTACATCTAAACTGTTACTTTTTAAACAACAGGACAGCAAATATTCCATTGATCATCTTAGAAAGTAGTGAAACTACTGTAAGGGGATACAGTTTGAAATAATTGGATATTTAAGTGATTTTGCACAAAGGTTCTATTCACTTCTGTTGTGTGTTTGTTACTCTTTCTTATCCCTTTACCTGGACCCATTAATAGGTCCTGAAATAACTGTGAGTGGTTACTGGATGAAGTTGCAAGCCTGGGCCTACAGAAAGAAAACCACCTCAACCGCTATAAACTAGTAATAAGCTGCAATAACACTTAGGGCGGTTGAAAGCTAATCTCCGAGGTGAAGTGTGGCCTCCATCATCATGTCGCTGATCCTACTTTTACTCTTCCGCATCGCGTTTTCTTCGTGTTCTGCTAGAGACGGACTGCGTTAGTTTTTCTCACCAATACCAGCCTCTTTACATACTATTAGTAAGTAATGTCTATGGATTTCTACGAAAACTTTCTGATTGAAAGTTAGTTAAATAAGTGGACTTTGATCCTGAAACCCAAGAGCTAACTGTTAACTGCTAACAGAGCGGTTGAATTATTAAAACTATAAAAGTACTTTCGCAACACTCAAATATTATTCATACATATATTTATACTTCTCTAATGGGTGCCACACGTAGACGTAGGCTTACCTTTGTCACTCGCGGATCCCTGAATTTCCTTCTTTATGTTCTTCTTCGTCGTCTTTTTAATTCTTCTTCGTCTGATGGATTTTTGGCAGACTGGACGCAGCAGAGGCGTGCTGCTGCCCCCCATAGGTCATTTACAGAACTCCATTGACACGTTTAAATCCTGAGAAATTCAATTACAGACTTAGTTGCTTCTCGATGAATATTGACTTCAGTGAATGATCTGTGACTCCAGTTTCTGATTGCTCGGCTTACAATCTTTCTATGTGATAGTTTTACATCAGACAGTTTCTGCCTCTCCACACATGAATTTTCCATCAGAGTTCTTGTCAGCTATTGCCAGCCCATGATTCAGTCTCAGCATGGTTTTGGCCACATTGTCCATCTTGCTCATTCTTGCATTTGACATGTATTTCAGTGTTGGCTGAGCTAACAAATGAAAAACTTCCTTTGTTTTCCTTTCTCCCCTCACACCACAGGAACAGCTTTTTCCCAGCTGACCTCATCTGCAGAGCTGGAGACCCCCAGGGACACTTCCTCTCTCCCCCAAACCGTAGGCACTGATTCAATGCATTACATGAACACAGCTTTTCAAATCGTATTAATGTCTCTCTTTGCATACCATAGGTAGCTTACACCAACGCCAATGTAATTTTGCACATTCTCAAGGAAATTATTTGTACATTCCTGCACACTGTAAATATTTCTGTTACTTTTTGTTACTTAGAATACCTTGGATTTGCTAAATGTGCTGTTTATGTGACTTGTAAAATGTGCTTTTTATTTTTTCTTGTAACACTTATTGTCTTTTGACTTCCAGCTCTTGCTTTACTTAAAAATACTAATTACTTTTCTTTTAAAAAGTTGAATGTTTTGCTCCAAAACACCAAGTCAAATTCTTCCAATGAGAAAATCTACCTATTTTTTTTTTTAGCAATATCTGCGTTATTGTTTGCTGCAATGACTTCTTATATTCAATCTTCCCCTGCAGTACTTCCACATCTACTTACTTCAGCACCTTCTTCCTCCCCTGTACATGCTGGAACCCATAAAAAAAAACCTCCATGGACAACCCAGATGCATGATTTACAGTCAAAAATTCTATTATTAAACCTCACATCTCCCACCTTTCAGTGCCATTAGTGCAGCAGAAGAATCTGAGTCTATAATTAACTTTCCTCACACAAGTGCCCACAAGATTGTCAAAAGTAGTGGCCAAGAAGTGAACACTGATACATTCATGATGCCTCTGTAATTATGGAACATTTAATCATATTACAGCTTTATTGTTATTTAGGTTCTTGGAGCCATCAATGTAAATCTGTATGGAATCTGCCCGTTTTTCTTTAAGATTGCTACTTAAAAACTTCCTCTTGATTTACTCTCATATGGAAGAAAAGTCTACATCAGCTTCAGGCAGAGTCATGAGTCATGTTTTGCTCCTCCAACAAATACTTAGCAGGTATTGAAGACTTAAATGCAGTTTCCCCATTTTAATTAAAAGACCATTAATAGGTGCTGTTCTAAAAGCCTCACCTCATATTTTAACTGCTTACGCCTGCACCACATCTAGATGATTTGGAGCGGAGGGAGCTGAGGCCCATATGTCATACTCTCATAATCAATTGCATATCTTATAATTGCCCTGTATATCATCATTAATGTCCCTCGTTCTGCTCCCCAGTCAGTTTCTACCAGACACTGCATGATGTTATTGATTTTCTCACACATTGCAACTATCTTCACTATGCACCCACCACTCTCTCCTTAAACCAGACACCCAGAAATCTGAATCTTTCACCTCTTCCAGTAGACTGTCTCTACTGTCCAGCTGCAGCTGAGGCAAAAACATTACAAGGCTGATTCTGCCACCTACAGGCCTGACGTGTGAAAAATGTGCAGTCTACTAAAACATGATGCGGCTGTTCTAGAGAGAGGAATAACCAGCCGCAGAAGAAGAGATATTTTTAAGGCCATCTGACATATCTCCCTTTTTCATTTGCTTTTGTTTTCTCTTTATTTTTTCTCATTTTTGTATTTTATTTGACTCAATTTATAGCATACTCTATTACAGATACAATTCCTACATCCAAAATGCAGTCACAAAATGCAGATATAATCAATTTAAAGCAAATCAGAATTTATTCTTTTATAATATTATGTTACATCATTAGGCTGTCCTAATTTATATGCAGAATTTTAAAGTTTTATCTGATCTGAAGTGATGTGATTTTCAGTACTTCTAATTTATAACAGGGCATTGGATATTCTGTCATAATATGTATGTAAAACCCTAATTTGTGAGTAACTATGGCTGACAAGCGAACGTGACATAGAAATAGCGCAATATTTTATTTTGAAATGTAGATGTTAAGTCCCAGCTTTCCCCATCGACCATATGCAATAATCAAAACCAATGTCTAAAATCAAATCATCAGCTTCTATCTCACAGCCTAAAACTTTGCACAGCTGACATTCTGAAATGTCACAGAAAAGCTTGGGAGTAAATAATAAACATAGTAAATGTGGCTGAATTGATTTTGGCTGCTGTTGGTTTTTATTGTTCTTGAGTTGTGCATGCTGGATCTCTGTGCATATATCCATCATTTATGTTGGTTAGAAACATAAAATTTCTTCTGTCGTGTGGGTTGAACATCTCCGGTGATGTGACATTTTTATGTCACTAATTGAAATAGAAATGGTGATAAAATTATGCTAAAGTTTTAATCTCTCTAACTATGACTCATTCCAGGACAATCAATTCAAAACTGATTGGCAATAATCTAATCCTTTAAAAAAAGAAATCATTTCTACATGTGTTATGTAACATTTATCTTATAATTAAAGAAACAGCAATTTTTAAGTCTGAAAATAAAGTCAATAAAATACACATACTTTGTTGTATTAATCATAATGAATTGTGAGGCAAAGATTCCCCACAACACAGAGAAGATGCCCCTTTAGAAAATTAAATATTTAGATTTATAATAACAGAGCTGTAGTCTATTGTGATTTAATTACATTGTAAATGCATTTAAGGTTCTTGTGTACATATTATACTGACATTCAAAACACATATTTCAAGAGAAAACAGCTCATTTTAGGGAAGCGCAAGTGGAGTTCTCATTGAATTTACTTTATAATTGTAATGGCTGCCTGTATAGCAGATAATAACTATTCAATCAGTCTTTTCAGTGGTTAATTTTTATCCATTTCATGTCTTATTTGTCGCATTCCTTTACAAGACAAATCTTTTCATCTCCATCTATATCATAACACCACTGTTACATAAGCTTGACACTGAATGTCAAAGCTGTGGGTGTTTGTGTGCTTGGACAGTCATGCTGGAATTTCCTTCTGGCTGTGTATTCGCTGCACAACATGAGTCATATTGGGTTTTTTTTTATTATAAAAAAGCTATTGCAGCTTTAAAGAGCTGTATTCATTCTCTTTGTCAAGTGGCTTCCTGTCTCTGTATTTTATTTATGATTATTGATTATTTTGAATGTCAGCGCTAACAGTGTTGGGTCTTATTGTGCTGCACTGGCCCCAGCTAAATGTTTGTTCCCAGGCAAGGAAATATTTTATTAAATTATCAGTTGCAGACATGCCTTTTCTTGTCGTTGTCACATCTTATTGTTCAATGACTCCCTGGAGAGTTTAGGATGTTAATGCAGCCTATTGATTTGTTATCCTTTTCTTCTGCCACTTTTCTTTATTTCTGCATGTTGTAGAATAATCATGAGTTTTTACTGGATGTCATTTACAAAAAATCGTTAATTCTTGTGAAAAAAACAAACATAAAGTCAATAGATGACAAACGTAAAATGTAAAAGTGTGCACGAACTCATCAGTATATTTATCTTTTGGTGTGACATTCAGTTTTAGTGCAGTATTTGCTGCATAATGATGCCCTCGCAGTGTATGTAGATTTACACCCTGAAGCTGTTTACCAATACAGGAAAAAAAAAGAAGAAAGAAAACAGCCCAGACACATGTCAGCATCCTTGTTTCGTTGGTGACCGTCGTTTCCACTACACTGCGCTTTGTGTGATGGAGGCGTGAGCAGCGACAAAGACAGCAGGAGGAAACAGTGGTGGTATGAGGGGCGCTTAGTGCCCGAGGGGCTGGCAGAGAAGTGGAGGCATCATTGTCAGAATATTTATGGTGTTGAAGGTATTTATTAGCACGTTGTGGTCACATTGTTGCAGTAAATAGAAGGAGAAATGGGTCGTTCTTTTTTCTAGCAGCTCGCCCTCCATTAGTGGTGTCTAACGTGCAAACAGAGTTGATCGTAATGCAACGCTTGCGCCCTGCAGGGCAAACAAACAAACAAACAAACAGGATGATAAAAGAATTCACTGACTGCCACAGTTTAGATTCATGATTGCAGAGTCTTCTGAACATTGCTTGCTTGGTTAATTTATGTCGTCCATGGGTGGAAGGCAGTGAGGGATTCTGTTAATGTCATGACCCCTTTATAGTGGTACACTGATGTCATTTTAGAATGACCAGATCACATCCATTTATTTTATTACTTTAGCTGCAAACAACAGCTGCCCTTGCAAGGTATGTGCAGTTGGGACTACTTCATTATAATATTGCGCCTTAAACTTTGACCATCGCGGCCTGTAGTATGATAACTGTCATCTCTCTGCAGCTTAAGCTTGTTTAAACCTGCACTAGACACCATAACATACACTACTGTTCAAAAGTTTGGGGCCACTTAGAAATGTCCTTATTTTTGAAAGAAAAGCATTTTTTTTCAATGAAGGTAACATTAAATTAATCAGAAATACAATCTAAACATTGTTAATGTGGTAAATGACTATTCTAGCTGGAAACAGCTGATTTTTAATGGAATATCTCCATAGGGGTACAGAGGAACATTTCCAGCAACCATCACTCCTGTGTTCTAATGCTACATTGTGTTAGCTAATTGTATTGAAAGGCTAATTGATGATTAGAAAACCCTTGTGCAATTATGTTAGCGCATGAATAAAAGTGTGAGTTTTCATGGAAAACATGAAATTATCTGCGTGACCCCAAACTTTTGAATGGTAGTGTATGTGATATAACTGGAAAGAGTTGTGGGTCAGAAGGGCCAGAAAAGCATGCTGGCTGGGATACTGCATAATATAGTAGGACATCCTGCTCATGTATTGTGTCATACTAAATCTTTTTCTGGCATACTGTATAGTGGTAGAATGGATGTGGATGAAGGGGTAGTAAGATGAACGCACTCTTTGAGATGATGCACAACCACTAAAACATCGCACACATTTTAATACAGACCACTAGCTATACAACAACTGATTAATTGATGGTCAGTGGATTGGAGGAAAACTAATGAGATGGGCAACTATTATGATACCTGAGGTAATCAGTTTCAAGCAAAAATATAAAATATTTATGGCTCTAGGTGTTATGATCCTGCTCTAGCCTCTGCCCTTCTTCCTCCTTTTCTCTTTTTCCTTCTTTCTCCCATTGTTCCTCATCTGTTTGTTTTGACCTGTCTCTCTCTCTGGCTCCCTCTGTCTGTCATCTCTCCCTCCTGTCTCTCTCTCCCTGCTTCTCCTGCCTGCACTCTGTTTTGCTGATTACTGCAATGAGTGTCACCTGCAGTAATTAGTTCATACCATTCACCTGTTCTCCACCTCACCTCCACCTATTTAAGCGCTGCCCCTTCATTCACTCCCCGCTGGATCATAGATTCACATCCTTTTTTCGATTCTGTTTCTCCCCATCAAGCCTGCCACCTCCGGACTGCTTTAGCCCCATGGACTCTGCTGCTCTCCCCCCTCCTGGATTTCCCCTTCTTGGACTCTATTTGCTCCAACCTGTTCATGAATTTTCCCCAGCCTGTTTCCCCCCTCGGTTCTCAGTTTCCCCATGTCGTGAGTACCCCTACCCAGCTTAATAACCTTCCGTTTTTTGTATTCATAGAGTTAGAGTTTTAGTAGTTGGTTTAGTTCTGTTCCCCAGTTCAGTTCCCCATTAATGTACTTGTTCAGTTGTTTAAATAAATCTCTTTCTGTTATTCTCCTGTCAGCCAGTTCTGTGTGTCTGCGCTTGTGTTCTCCTGCTTCCCCCGTTGTAACACTAGGTTGTCAAATGGTGGAGTTTATTGCTTTTCTTAGTCGCTGGCCAACATTTGTATTGGGTGCACAGATCTCTGTGCTGTTATCAGTTTGGATCACGCTCATAATTATAGTTCAGGTTGGACAAACTGCACCTCAAGTAGGTCAGAAGGTACCTCATCATCCTTTCTGATCATAGATAAACAGAGAGCAGCAATACAGTGACAAGTCCCACCCCTTCCAATATATGATTGATTGGTTGAAAATGAGCAATGGTACGGCAGTAAAATAAATGGCACAGACATGTTGATTAGAAACTTGCTTGTTACAAACATCATCTAAATAAAAATATATTACCCTCAAAATGTAATTAGAAATGTTGTATAGATAGATAGATAGATGCTTTACTTATCCCATTTCTTGCGGAAATTCAAGGCATATATATGAATGTAATTATGTGGAGACTGGGTTAAACGGCTATCTAGAGGAAGTCGATTACACCATTTATCAGCTACTTCAAACACATTCTTGAGCTCCTTCCTCAGCCAGGTTCACCACCATTACATCTTGAGCCATCCGTTACCTTTCTGATCACTGGATGCAGGATCATTTTAGTCAGCTTTGTCCTTCGTTTCGCTTTCTGTGTCTTACCATTTTCTTTGCTATGGACAACAACAACCTCCGATCTATCTACCACACTTTTGAGTTTTGCTGAGGATTTGAATTAGGTAATTTTGCTACTTTGTTTGTGGTCAAATATGCATTTTATTGACAGTGCTCATCTTCCTGGATGAACACAACTATTCCACCAGCCACTATTTTGAAGGAACACCGAAGCCGCATCCTTCACTTAGCCCCGCCTCCAGCTGTGATTGGTTTAAATAAATACCAATACACCAGACTATGTTTTAGTGTTAGGTGGAGCCAGATCAGTATGTTCTACAAAATGAGCTGGCAAAGTGAGACTATCCCTCACCTAGCAGTCTCAATGAGCCTTCAAGAACCATAAAAGAATTTCATTAGCCTTCTACTGAAGCACTTACGGTTATTATTTATTAGCACCCTTTCCTGTGCAGCTGGATGGACAGTAAATCTACTTTGCCAAAACAGTCAACATCATCCTCTTCACGTCGCTACGACTCAGTTTCATCAAATTAATGCCAGAGCTGCACTGAAAATAGCTGCTGACACTCAGCTGAGCTTTACGCAGACTCGATTCTTATTCCGATCCAAATCCTGAATAATCCGGATCCGGTAATTCCCTTTAAGACTCCCACTCTTCCTGAGTGGTGGGTGGCACTGATCGCCCCTCATACACCACACTTCGCACGGTGAGGACTGTGACTCCATGTCTGTGTGAGGGAGGATGCTCAGAGCGAACCCAACCTCTCCAGACACCAGGATGAAGTAACAGTCTGCGCGTTGTTCTCTGCTCTGGATGCAACTGGGATGTATTTTGGAAGCGGGGTCGGGCAGCAGCGACCCACCAGCATCACCGCCACTGAGTCTGACATGAATGACAAGTAAAAGAGCTCCTTTTTTTTTCTTTTTCTTTTTTCTTTTTTTTTTTTCTCCTTGAAGCAGCACAGGAATGTGCACAGGGCTGCGCTCAGGCTCCTCACAGCGACATATTGGACCTTTTGGACCTACCTCGGTTTGTTTGTAAACAGCCAGCAGAGAAGAATTTAAAGAGTCCGCCAATTTATTTTTGATTTATTTCTTTTGTTGCTTTTACCTATTTTATCCTTTTATTTTTTGTGCGTGTGTTGCTATTTTTGAGTGGGAGTTGGTTTGTTGGGAGTGTTTCTCTTTTGTGAAGACAAACTTCTACCATGGCACTGATTATGGAGCCTGTGAGCAAGTGGAGCTCCAGTCAAGTGGTTGACTGGATGAAAGGTAAGATTCATGCGTCAGATTGCCAAATTTCTAACACTTAACTGCCGTGTTGCATTGAACATAGACCTACACAGTAAAAAATGCATTTCAACAGACTGACTCGAGATGCCAAACGGGAACAAAACACCTGCTGAGCCTCGGATTTTCGCCTCATCGCTCTCTGAAGGCTTTTAATTACAGCCTTAAATCATTCGATCGATTTTCTTTCCTTTCTTTTTTTTTTTTTTTTTTTTCTTTTTTTTTTTAACAATCTAGAGACGACTTGTACCTCTCAGGCAGACGTGATCTCTCAGGAGCCTCGCACATTCAAATCGCTCCAAACGGTTTTAAAACCTCTATTGTGTCCTGCGGTGGTCATTGTTAACGCAGGGCTGCCTCGCAGGAGGCTGGGAAACACAGCAGAGGAGCTCCAGTAATTACACCCAAAGATCAGCCCTCTCACTGGATCTGTGCTCGGGAAAATCAAAACAGGAGAAGGTTTAAGTTATCGATCGAGCATCGTGTGTTTGCACGGAGCTGGTGCACTATCGGAGCCATCTGTGCTGAAATGTTGATCCACAGATGCCCCAAGTCGTTAAGAAGTCACAGCTGACTAAGAGGAGCATCATGTGAGACTGGCTTCAGTTTTAAATCCTGATAATGCACCCAAACCTGGGCCCATCATGCAGAGTGTATAAGCTCTGAGGTTAGATTTTTTTTTGCTCGGACACAAGAGCACTTTACTGTGATTTTTCAGAAACATTCATTAGAATAAAAAGATTAAAATCTATGGATATAACTCAGCTTTGTTCTAAATCACTCTTAAGGCTTGTTGTAATTTAAATTGAGCTGTAATTACTAAAGATCTGGAAGTTAAAAATGTATTGTTAGATTTAAATTTGTCACAAGCCTTGGAAGTTGTGTCTCCTTTGAGGAAACGTGTCGACCAATTCACTCTCCACAGATCTCTAAATGCTCCCAAACAGCTGCGGAGGATTTACTGCCACATCCTATCAGGATACTTCCAGGGCACAGATTTTCTCATTAGCTATGCTGCTTTTTTGTGAGTGTCTGTTTGCATTACAAAGTTATTACCGCCAGCAAATGAGATAGAAATGTAAGGGGGAAATGTTAAACCGAGTAGGAGGCTGTTATCTGCGTATTTGTCTTCTGAGACAGTGAGCGTCTCAGTGATGGTGTGTTGTTTTGCAGAGCCACGTGCTCACGTGTCAGGCCACAGCCCTTCACATGAAACATACACATCCATGCATCTTTACTGCTTCAACACACACACACATCGTGCACCATGATAATTCACAGCCTGTGGGTCTTTTCTGCTGGCTCAGACGTATTATGATTGCAAGGATCAGACCTCTCCCAGTATGAGTTGTGTATTACAGATTGTACCTGAATCTGTTGCTGCCCTTTAAACAGGGTGTTCTGGTGGCTGTTGCTGCTCAGTGAGGAGATAAAATGCAAAGTGTGAAGCGTTGTGAGGGATTTACGCAGACAAAGACGACGCAGGGGATGATAAGAAACAGAAACAGAGAGGCCGTAGCAGTTCAAATGAGATCTAAGACGATGTGTAAATAACCTGGTAACAAAGTGAGAAATGCAAGCGGAGATTGGAAACGAGAGAGGACTCTTCAGTGTCCCACATCTGACAAGTGGAGCAGAGATGGTTCTTGTGCCCAGAGCCCCAGTAATGGTAATTTAAAGTGAGGGACAGAGTGGCACTGAGAGAAGCGGTGGAGGAGTGGGGGGTTTCATTCTTGCCTCGCATCCATTCTCCACCCCTCAGGACTGGCAGCGTTTTGTCGTTAGTATTCACAGGTTCCATTATTAGCAAACCGCTCCGTGATGTCACTGGAGGCCAAATAGGAACACCCCCTGACCTTCCCACAGTCCCACTCTCCACCCCCTGTTAGTGTTTTGTGTGAGCTCCATTCCCAGCTGTGACAAAGCCGCTTTAAAGAAGAGATTCTCATCACAAAAGAGAGAAAGAATTCCAGCTTTGACTGAAAATTTGTTCTTGACATACCAAGTGAATAGTATCTGTTCAAACACATATGATGTGTGCGCTGTTGTTTTCTTTTTTTCTCATTGTCTGGGTGTTTTGAGCCACAGACCTAATTCGGGTTTAGCATAATCTCTCCTCTTGACAGTGTTGCATTAAGATAATTCATGTTTTGTGAGTTATATTGGATTTATCTTTGCGCTCTTTCTCTGCACACACACACACACACTGACTCCCCTGTTCTGTGACACACACACCGACAGTGATCAATGACAAGTCACATTAACACATATCTATTATAACAAAGCTAACGGCCTTGAATGGCTCTCCTTCTTTACATTACCAGTGGATTATCTGGAATGGAGATCAGGATGTATCAGCGCTGTGCTTTTAATTTCTCCTCAGCATGCCTGATAATCTGAGCTGTACATGAAATAGACAGGAAAATTTGATGTCGCAGAGATTACTCGGTGCTATCAGTGAATTATGCTCCATCTAGAAGGGATTTCTATTACACGTTGCTCCTTTGAATAGAGGGCAAAAGCAAAATATGGAAGTTTTAAAGGGGAACCACCAAACTTTGACAGCTAGCCTCATTTTTTTGTGCCACTCTTTAATGTAACTCTCCCATTTTAATTATAATAACAGCCCATTTGTACAGAGCCCATTAAAATAGCACCATATGCTGCTTTACAGTGTCATTTAAATGTAAAACCCTTTGGGAGTTTTTAAAAATTATGCTAATGAAGTCCACAGATAGTTACTTTAGCTTGATGTCTCATGCTACTATTTGGTTCCCGTCTTTTTTGGAAAGTATCCTGCCCTCCCTGCACTGATTTCTTTGTTTCATCTCGCGGTTTGGGGAGAATCCCTGCCAAAAAAACTGCTTTGTGGTTTCCATGGCAACGTGGGGAATACTTCATTGACATAATGAGTCTCAATTAACTTGGTAAAGAGGCTGATTAGTTAAGCTCTTAAATGTTATGCAAAACCATGAAACTCCCTATGTTTCCCCTCCACCGTTTAGCTGCCAGCTCGACCCGATGTGAATACTTGATCAGGTTCAGCACTGAGTCACATGCGGATGATCGGTTCAGAGACAAGATGAGGAGAGAGTTGTCAGTGCGTGAGAGAGAGAAATAAGCCCAGAGACGATGGAAAGAGGCCGGGGGTATAGAAAAAGCCACACAAAAGCTGCCCTTTCTGTCTCTAGTGGCAAAAGGATATCCAGCTAGCTTGCCGAGCCCCTTGTGTTGACATTCACTCGTGCTATGTACGTAGATAAAATATTAGTTTTTCACCTT
The DNA here is from genome assembly GCF_022539595.1 of Amphiprion ocellaris. Classification (NCBI taxonomy): domain Eukaryota; kingdom Metazoa; phylum Chordata; class Actinopteri; family Pomacentridae; genus Amphiprion; species Amphiprion ocellaris. Next base: position 15,491,939 of record NC_072779.1, on the reverse strand, counting down.
ATTAATGCATTTGCTTGATGTGAAAGTGAATAAAACTAAAGTAAACAAATTTCTAGACTCAAGAAAGCCTGATGCGGAAATTGTCAAATCAGATTTTATGTACAGAACTCGGTGTAAGATGATCCAACGTGTGTGATTTCAACTTCTTCACATCATTAGGGCAGAGTACAGCTATTGAAAATGCAGTGTCCCTGAAGTAAACACTACCATGTAATTTTTGTTGACTTCTGTGTCAAAGAGGGTTTAATTCAAGTCTGAATGGGATTTTCAGAGGGATTTTTGTTGTGATGCCGCCGTCTTTAGTAAAACTTACACATTTTATGTGTTTCCCCTGTGAGTATACTTTATTAATGTGTTAGTTTACACAGTTTTTAGTCATAAATTTCAGAATATAAGGCGTAAAAAGATACAGATAGAAGCTGCGGGATCGGTTCGCTTTAGTCTGTTGCGCTCCATTAACAGGCTCTCCTAAAAACTTCACACCTGCTGCAGCGGTGAAATATGTAAAACAAGCTGAGCACACATACATCACACATTTTTAGTCGAGAGCTTTTTTTTTCTAGTTTAAAGCTGGAAAAAAAAATGCAGCTAAGGGCTGTTGACAAGGGGGGATGTGTCAGATTTCTTGCCTGACACAGACTGTTTCACACTTGAACACAACAAAATACCACCTGTGCTCACACGTTATAGATTTGCAGCACATATTCTGGCAAAGAAAGCGATCGTTAGTATGCCGTTAGAGCATATTATGCAAACAGAGGTTTCACGAGAAAAATCCGACACCGTCTGCAAACTAAACGGCCAAGTTGTCGAGCTGCACTGAAAGTTTCCCTGTTGTCCTGTGTGCTTCCCTCAGGCCTGGACGACTGCCTGCAGCAGTACATCAAAACCTTCGAGAAGGAGAAAGTAGGGGGCGACCAGCTGCTGCGTATCACCCACCAGGAGCTGGAGGATTTGGGAGTGTCCAGAATTGGACACCAGGAGCTCATCCTGGAGGCTGTGGACTTACTCTGTGCTCTGGTGAGTCCAAGCTTCCCACGCCGTCTTCCCACTACTCTGTACTGTCACTTCAAAGAGTCATGGACCGCTGCTGTCGCATGAAGTTTCCACAGAACATTTGGTGCCTCCACAGCTAATAATTTCAGAAGTCGGTGGATGAATCAAGTCAGAAAGTAAATTGATTGTGATGTGTCGGCTGTATTTTTGCATAAAGTTGTCAAACATAAGCCTGGTAATGTAACTGAATAACATAGTGTGGACAGGTTTGCTTTAGGCCTCAGTGTTTAAACATCACAGCAAATCTACCACACTTTGTAATCTGGCCAAAAACATCCTCTACAGGCAAATCTTACAACCGTCATTAGAGCTGACACGGATTACAGCCTCATCTTGGAGTGATTTCTGCTCTTAGTCTCAGAGATACAAGTTTTGTGCGTGTCAGCATGATAGACTGCTGTTTTGCTGATTTGGCTAATGTGCTGCCGATGGTATTTATTTGGCTTCTAACACTGACTCTACATGTTTGTGCAGTGACCTGTGTTAGCTTCTGATTCAGAGCACAACAATATATCCCCAGTGTGACACTCAGCAGCTCCTGATAGAAGAATGTAACACAATTGGCTTAGAAAATCAGTTTGCATTTTGGGGATTGTGAATCTGCTGAAATAAGTTAATATGAAATAAAATCACTGGGAGCAATAAATGCACTGTAAGCCTGGTGATTGTTCTCTTTTTGTGTTGGTTACAGAGCAGAGGCGCAGAAGAGGGAGTATTTTTATTACATGTATTTTTCCCAAGCTGAAATTCTGTCAGTAATAGAGACAGTATCGTATAACATTTATCAAAACCCTGTTGAGCAAACTGAACGCACATTTTCAAAAATGTTATGTTTGCTTTATCTCCCCATGCTCCTTAAAGACTTAAAACCACAGAAAAACACAATTTAGTCAACTAATATTGTGTTTCATTCCTCCAGAGCTGAAGGCGACCTGCTCAAATTACTTGTTTTGTGCGACCAGCGTACCAAAATAAGAAATCCACACATTTGAGAAGCTACAACTAGGCGATATTAGGCATTTCTGCTCAAAAATGTGATCAAATGTCTAATTTCTTGGACATCTAATGTGTTGCATTTAATTGCCAACACCTATTGTGGCCATGCTGTCCATTTCAGAGAGGAGAAACTGGAAGGTAATTTGCTAGTTAAGGGAATATAAATGTAAATCAAGCCCTCTTTTTTTGTATTTGTGTGTTTGCGTGTCATCTACCTGCAGCTGAATCATTTCTCTAATTCCCTTTGTTCTCAGATACCTAATTGACGTAAACATTGACGGAACATTGAAATCCAATTAGCTGCTCTGACACCAAATTCAGTTAGACTGAAGGAATATAAAAGGAGAAGGATGAGTAGTGAGAAGTAGGACAGGAGATGGAGATGTGTTAACCCGACAGATACCGGATGGAGGTTTAGTGGACCGAGGTCACAGTTGCAATCTGAATCTAAAGTCCTCTCATCCTGCATGGCTGCGCAGGGGGGCCCTGCTTCAGCCCCAAAGCTTCTTACGTAACTGGGATTTTGTTTTAAGTCTCTCAGGCACTGCTGTATTAAATATGATTAGTGGCCCTCCTGCTGCGCTCCCCCCTCCCAAGAAACCGTGACATGATGGACGCCCGCAGGCCTGCACGTGCTGCCGGCTGTACGGTTTAATGAGCGCTCAGCTATCCCTCGACATGCAAAGTGACAGCTGGTTTCTCGCACGTCCGTCATATGTGCAGCGTTTCTGTTGTGCAACAAGGTGGGCCGGTCTGCCAGTGGCCCTCTCCCTCACAGAGCAGCATCAAGGCAACAATTGTGTTCAGTTTCCGCGCTGGAGAATATCTTGGAAGGCGTCACAGTCAGAATAAACACTGACAAACTGGTCAAACAGAGCGAATTTACTTTCCTCTCTCCCTCTAGAATTATGGCCTGGAGACTGAGAATCTGAAGACGCTGTCTCATAAGCTCAATGCGTCTGCCAAGAACCTGCAGAACTTCATCACAGGCCGGCGGCGCAGCGGCCACTACGACGGCCGAGCCACCCGCAAGCTGCCCAACGACTTCCTCACCTCTGTGGTGGACCTCATCGCTGCAGCCAAAAGCCTCCTGGCCTGGCTAGACAGGTGAGATTTGCAAAAAGATACGCCTGTAATGAAATTATACAAGTTAAAAGGGACGTGGTAATGTCTGGAAACAGATATAAATACATTCATACATTCAGACGCAAACAGAGCATATTTTAGCCCTCGGGTTAGTCTTAGATAAGCACTTATGACAATGTTAATCGCATTTTCTGTAGTTTTTCACGTTTTATATTCTGGCATTGGTTGGAAATAACCTGCAGCCAATCAAATATCTAAAAAAAATGGCTTCAGAAAGGAATGAGATGCTCTTGCTTTTCTGACATCATGCTCTGGATTATGTGTTTGGGGTGTTCTCTGATTTATTTATTTTTTACCTGAAACAGACCAGTTTTTGCTTTTTTTGTGCATAATGTCTGTGACCAATCAGCTGACAAAAAGAAGATGAGCAAAGGCCTTATATAAGTCGATTTTGACAGGGTGGCCAAAGCGACACTGAGCAAGTCTATTTATATTTGTCGCTTTATCCCTTGCTTCTCTGTGGGATTGTGCCAGTGAGTGTGTGTGTGTGTGTCTGCATGTGTCTGATGAAGTTGGAAGTTCAAAGCTGACAGCATTCGACTGAAATAACAAAGTGATCTGCTGTTTCCTTTACCCATATAGCAGACATCATTTACAGCATTCATCCTAATTAAAATTCAGCTTTCCATGTTTCATTTTGTTTGAGAATGCAAAGTTGTCGATGAAATTCTGTGTGGAAAAAAATGTGGGAATTAAAATAAAACTGTGATTGTTAGACTGAGGACAGCTCACTTTGGCCTTTAGCATTTATTAAATAAAGATGTTGTTGTAAATTATGTGTGGGTGTTATTGTTGCACGAAGCGTTTTTATTTTTTCTCAGAAATCTGATTTTCTTTCAAAACCTCGACAAGGTGGATAAAAATAAAGGCTTGCATGCACGCTGCTGCGTGTTTGGAAATGTTCCCACACATTTACCAATGATTTAGTCTCGAAGGAAGAATGATCTAATGGTTCATTCCAGGTGCTCCTTCTTTTTCAGATCTCCATTTGCTGCAGTGGCTGATTACTCGGTGACGAGGAACAATGTGATCCAGCTGTGTCTTGAACTCACCACAATTGTACAACAGGTAAGTAAATTCTGTAATATTGTATCAAAATATAGCGCTAAAAGGCCATCCATCAGATAAGAGCCACCTGACCCACATTAGAGGATTATTGTGATGTTTTCACATATATGCACTTTTAGAAACATCTGTACAGGACACATACACTGATCAACCACAGCATTAAAAACTGCATGTAGGACCCCATTTGTGTTGCCAAAGCAGCTCTGACTCACTGGGACTTGGACACAGGTCCTCCGGGGGCGTCCATGGATGCTGAGTCACATTGAGATCTGTGGAGTTTTGAAGCCGGGTTGACACCTTGGGCTCTTTGTCGTGTTCCTTGAGGTTTTACTGAGCAGTTCTGCAGTGTTGTTCTGCTGAGTGGGGCTGCTGTTGTTTGGAAGCGCTGTTGCCATGGGGGTGTGTGCGCGGTCTGCAACCATGTTTACATGGCTGGTGGTAAAGGTCAAAGTAAGAGCCACATGAAGGTTTCCCAGCAGGACGTTGCTTTGTAATCAGATGATCAATGTTATTCACTTCAACTGTCCGTGGTTTTAATATAGTGGCTGATCTGTGTATACAGTAGTGAATGTGCTTGTGCTTTTTAAGATGAATAACTATCAAAAATGCTAGTTTCACTTCTTTGCAGTACATTGTATCTAAAGGTTTGAAAAACAAAAGATAGATGCAACAAAGTGCTGCAGTTAATTCCATACACCTCTGCATATTTATCTACTTAGCTACTTACTGATATGAGAATTAACTTCATTCTGGTCCTGCACAAATTTTCTAGTTTTATAAATTACAGCTGTCAGTGCTCATAAGAAATACTTAAGATGGATTTCATGATTTGGTTTGTGCTTGTCAGATATGCACTCATATGAAGCATCACCTCATTTAGATACATTTTGAATGCATGCATGTAAAAATACTTTCAAAACTGCAGGCACATCAGATCAAATCAAATGTTATCACAGATTAGATTTTAACGTCCTCGCACGCAGGCCCATAAATGGTGACAGTCGGTCCTGTATGACTCTGAAAGATCAGTAAATGATGAGAGGAGTGATTCTTAATGGCTTTCAGCATGGTCTCTATGGAGGATAATGTTCCTGCAGAGTTAAGAGAAAAATTAAAGTGGGAAAAAATTAAAGGTGGGTGTGAAAGAGGGCGAAAGGGAGCGAGTTGAAGGCTGAGAGAGAGGAAGACTGGCAGATAGAAAGAGAGAGAGGCATGCCTCCGCAATGGTGATTCATTTGTTTTGTGTTTGTGCATGCCTGTGTGGGAGTGTTGCGGGTTATAGGTGCCAAGCTGCTCGTTTTTTTTTTTTTTTTTTGCTTATATCCACCTACAGCAGAAATGCCAATAATAACTCCATTTTGACAAATTCTCTTGAGGTAACAGTGCTCTCTGAATGTTCCCCAGGACTGCTCTGTGTATGAAACAGAAAACAAGATCCTGCATGTGGTGAGTTTGCTGACTTTATTCCAGTGGACTGTAAGAAAGTGAAGCTATTATGTGCACACTTTGAGACCGTTTTCATCCCAAATGTGTCCTCCCCAGTGTAAAACTCTGTCTGGAGTGTGCGACCACATTATCTCTCTGTCCTCGGATCCCATGGTGTCACAGTCTGCACATTTGGAAGTCGTGCAGCTGGCCAACATAAAATCCACTGAAGGCTTGGTAAGACTATCCCTCACTCACTGGTCGTCCTTCCCAGTATGATACAACAGGATGTTCTGTGTGTTTCTGTTACTGAAGCTCTGTAGCTCAGCCGCAAAATACGACAAAAAATAAAAATGACATGTTGCCTAATGACAGTATTTTCAAGAAATAGCACCAATACTTGGCAATATTGATGTAACAGGAAATGATGGTAGGTAACAATCAGGCTTAAATTAAAGCCAGAAAAAGTTAGTAACTGCACTGAAGTTAATTAGAAGATGGTAATATAGCTCAAAGTGCAGGGTTATGACACTAAAAGCTAATGTAAAAGTTGGTAGTTTCTGAGTAAAATACATTTTAGGCTGGAACTGATTAATTTTACTGTAAAACCTGAATGTCTTCACTTTAATTTGAACCCTAACTGCATAGAAATTTTGTAATAACTGACCCAAACCTTTCCATGCCTTTTAATGAGTGAAGCACATTGATTTCTTTGGAAGAAACGGGCAATTTTAAAATACAATTGAAGACTCGGTAAAGCCATTAAATTTCTGCAGTTACCTTCTGATGACCTGCAAAGTCTGGAATGTGACAATTATTTGAGATGTATTAGCAGTTTTCACATGAATAGCAGAACACAATGAAATTACTGCTAAGAAATTTCACAGTAATTACCTTTTGCGTTGTATTTTTTAATGTAGAGTGACCTTGTTTACTAAAATATAGCAGTAGTTTACATATAACAATTTAAGTACTGAAAAATTCATTGATCTTCCCTCTTGTGGCCTTGTAGCATGTGTTTAATTTAGCAGCCTATAGATTAAAATGTTACACAGGTAATGAACTGATAATAATAGTGACAGCTGACATTTTGAGATGGGTGTTATGTCAATCATCCAGTCACATCCAGAGTTGAAAACTCTATAATAAATGATTCCTACGTGCCCAGTACTCACTACACACCTGCGCATGAGAGAACTTTCAATATATTTTCAATTAAATCTGATTTAATCCACTTAGAATATGAAGATGTCAATTGTTTTCCAGGTTTGATGAAATGAACACAGGAAAACTCTACCAAAAAAACAGTAAAGTACAAAACTACTAATAACGCTGGATGATGGTGAAACCTACTAATGACAAAAATCATAACGGCATGACTCTTCACAGCATATTGTGTCTGATTGAAATAAGGCATGTGCAAATTATCTTGCAGCATGTCTCACTGCAAACACAGTTTATTCAATCACACAGTCACATTACTAACTTTGCCTGATTTGTTTCTTCCAGTTTAGAAACATTCAGAAGTGTAGTTTTATAAATCAATCAACACACAACCACGTAGGGTTTTCGTGTGGCTCCAGCTGAAGCAGGAGGCACCATGTTTTTGGGTTGTGCTTCCATCCAACTCAGAAATCAGGAAATCTCAGAAATGCCGTGAAGGATTTTTTTTTTTCTATCTGGCACAAATGTTCACTCAAATACGAACTAAATAGAATTTGGTGGCAAAATGCCAAAGGTGAACTCACAAAACACACTTTTGGTCTGAACTCAAGATTTTTTTGACTAATTATGCAAACAATTTCACACAAATGTCTAATAAAGTCAAAATGATGAAGTGGTGGCATTTAATATCCAAAAAGTCAAAGGTCAACATCATTTTGACATCAAGAAATTAATGAAATGAAATAGTGATTAACTAATTATAATCAATTATGATAGTTAATGCAATAATGACACTTATCTTTGGTTCCCATCTTTAAGCTGGTGATTGCATAGAAGTTGAAGATATATGTAAAGCATTCACACTTTAGGATTTGCAGTTTCTTTGCAGCAACGTCTAGAACCTCAGTCAGCATGTTACTCACTGGGAAAAAGCACTCAGCTCCTTTTATTAAATTCCTTCTAAGCTTTCATGACGTGTATTCCATGGACAGACATGAATGCAAACTGCATTGTAACTGACTGGCGGAGATGTCTGACCGCGAGGCTGTAATTCTAGTTGAGCCATGAAGTCACCAGGTGCACCAGATATTTCCTTACAGGGTCAGTTGACCCATATTAGAAAAGCACATTTACCTGAGAGGTATGCAGATAGTTTTGGTGCAACGTGATTCTTCTAAATTAAAATTCATCTCAGGTGCCTCAGGCACTGAGAAATTGCATTATTAAATCAACCTTTATTTAACCAGGTAGGTCAATTGAGAACCAGTTCTCATTTACAATTACAACCTTATAGAAGGAGTGTCCCTGTTACAAGAGGTTTAATCTGTTCATTCATCATCCAGAGTATCCAATATGACACAACTGACACTTCAAACATCAGCTGTAGTGTAGTTTTTAATTTAAAAAGAGTAGGAACATTTAGGTAGACCATAAACACTGTGTGCTGTTGTACTGTCTAGTGTCTTATGGAGCTCAGTGTAGCTGTCCCAGAACTAGGTTTTGCTGAGCTGGTGGGCATGTGAGTCATCTGATAATACGCAACATGAAAACGGCATGTTAGGCTTGTGGAAATGAGTGAAATACAAACAGCTAATATATGACAATTGGGGTGCAACAACCGATGAATGTGTTTTAAGAAAACTGTGGTGACGTGTTCAGCAGCAGAGGAGGATCTTTACTTCCACTGTACAACCATCAGCACTTTGTTGGGCTCCATCTTCCCGCTGACCTACACTCAGGCACAAGATCCCTGCTCGGGGCCACGGTTAGAGCCCCACCCCCACACAAATGCTAGCATTGGGCATGGAAGTTCTCTCATCCGTTCAGTGAAACCTGAACACAACAGTGGGCCAAGTGGCCTAAAAATAAATCTCCGCCACTCATCTTGAAGACTGGCATGCTGCTTCTATGTATCTGTGTGACTGTGCGTGCGACACAGTTATGCGTGTGCTTGTGAGTCTGGGTGTGTGTTTTTGTGTGTTTGTAATGCACTTTAGACCCCTTTTAGTGAAAGCTTTGACTTTTATCTTTTTTTTGCAACAGACCAACAGTTTTTGCAGACAAATAATCCTCCGTGTTTGATTTAATCTGCTTGGAGGGGGACCTGAGAAGGACTCACTGCATGGCATAAACTCACACTGTGTCTCATGTGTACATGAAAAGTACAGCCTTGTAAAATTTTAGGACTTTCCTGTCGTTATTTAAGAATCTATCTGAGACAAATCTGAGCTCAGAGTAGAAAAACATAATTGAGATGAATCCTGATTTCTTCCCATTATGGGCTGCAAGCAGATTAAAACGGAAGTTTTTGCATTTGTGGTTTGCAAAAAAAATGCAGATTTGCAGATATGCAACAACCCTGGTCTGTTCTGCAAATAACTGTGTGGCTGAACTGAGACGAGATGCTTTTAATTTGTAACTTAAAACATTGACGTTTGCGTTAAAAGTTAGTAATTTTAAATTGCTGCTTCATTTCCACAGGGCATGTATATCAAATCAACATATGATGGTTTGCATGTCATCACTGGGACGACAGAAGGAGTAAGTACAAGCCTCTTTGTGCTCACCTTTGTAGATCTTGGCCTCATTGTTCATTCAGCCGTGGTGTAGTTTGTAGATTGAGTTGTGCCACAGACACTTGTATCTGGCATGATAGTGAATTGTTGCTGCAGTTAATAACTCTTCCTCTCTGTTTCTCCATCAGTCTCTGGCCGACCGCTGCAAGAAAATCCACGCTGGAGATGAAGTCATCCAGGTCAATCATCAGACAGTGGTACGACCATGTTGCTGTTGTTTATTTGGTTTTTGTTTTCTAAATTCTCTCCGGCGTGTGTTTTATATGCTTGCTGTCTGAATTTGCATAATCATTTTTATATGCATTTTCCATTTGCATTGGCAGATTGTTTATGCAAATGCCAGTTTAATTCCTACATACTGTACTTGTTTTGCACACAGAGAATCCCGGCCTCAGATTGTATGTTTGGTGTCTGCACTTTCTTTCCATACAGTCCTTTGTGCACATATGTAGTTCAGTGCATCCACAGTGAGCCACTGCAGCACTGCTGTTATTGCTTAAGTTACGTTGGTTGTCGGGTTTTTTGAGGACTTGGATTTGTTACTTTGCCTATCACAGCATCACTCGGACGGTCTGTTGAAAGCAGATCAAGAGGTGTTTGTTTGAGAAAAGTACCTGTGAAAATCACTGTTTTCAGTGTGATTTCTGTTTTAGTTCGTTGACACCTGTGGTACACCCACACGGATGTTTTTACTTAATAATTAGACCTCTCCGATTAGTTGGGATTCACCTGGCAAGATGATTTAGAAATAACATCCTTCTACTTTCAAGTAAAAGCAGAAAGCGAATGATTGAGGGATTTAGAAGCATTAAAGCTCTTTTGCTGTTCTCTGTATTGCTCTTCATTCTTATTTATAATAGGTGTTTGATGACCCATCATTATTCTCAGCAGTGCTCAGCTTCAACCTGAACACTAATCAGCCAGAATAACTGTCCTTCCATTGTTTTTCTGCCAGTCAGAAGGAACCGCTCAAAGTGCCTGTTGCTGAAGTGCATATGGCTGAGTTTAAACTGAGTGGAAACAACAGGAAAAACTTCCCGCGGTGCAGAATTTAAATATAGCATCCTTTGTTTAAAATAATTGCTGCTTGTGTGTGTAACAGTGAGATGTATGATAATTACCCAGCTCAAGTCAGGTTCATTTCAGTCAGTCTGCTCACCCACTGAATGCAGCCATTTTTTAGAGGGAATAAGTGGAAACACACAGTTGATTTGGGTGTCAAAACTCTTCCATTTCACTGAAGCGTGTGGGGTTTAAAGGCGGCCAGAAGTGAGAGCAAGGAGATGTAAGTAGCTGCTCCTCGTGGGGAACCGAAGGAAATACACTGTATCCAAACAGACCTTTTAAGGCAGATATTTCAGCCTGTCAGGGCAGCGTAATTTAAAACATTAACAATGAAACAGCCTTCTGATATAAATTACATCAATGCTCTCACAGTTTGATTTGCAGCAGCTTGTTAAAGTTGCAGCTTGATTGACGCGTATAAATTGGCTCATGTTTTGCTTCATCTAAAGATGTACAACAAATGGACTTGTTTATTTCTGGTAAACAAGCTGGGAAAACAGTAAAAAAGTAGGTTATTATGCTTTATATACTGTACAGTATTAGTATGTGGTAGCTGAGCTGGTGCACAGGTGTTCTCAGATGGATGCTGGAGACGAGGCGCTGCATCAAACATGTCCTGCTGCGACTCTTGTCGAATGAACAGCAGCTGAGTGAATCTGACACACATTTGACATGTCTGCTCATCCGAAGCTGTGCTGTCACTCATAAAGACTGCCTTAACCGGCGTAAACACTTTTTAATACGTTTAAGTTAGTGTCCCCCCATGAGCAAACTGTGGCTGTTCACAACAATCCCTTCGGGGATTCAGGACACCTTTGCAGAAAACTGCATTGAACCAAATGTGTCTGTGGTGGCCCAGATTACTGGCTTCTCACAGGAAGATAAAACAACAAACCAGAAAGAAAAGTTGTGAAAAGGTCTTAACTGTAAAAGCAAGGAATAAAGTCTTCAGGCCCGAGAGACAGTAGAATGAACATCGAGGTTCAAATAACACCACCAAGGAAAGAAGACATGCTTGGAATAGCTGAGGGATTCTTAATTAAGGCAGCTGGGAGCAGTCCAGTAATGAGACACAGACCAAAGTTCACTGGATTTGAGCATTCTTGTGATTAACTTGAAGACACATATAGAAAAAGATAATTTGGAGCTTTTTGGTGGAGCAGCGCTAAAGATTAGACAGCGTGTCAGGAATAAATAACTCTAGTCAGCTGTGATGGATTGAATTGCTAGTGCAGGGATGGTCAATAAATGTGGAAAGCTTCTAACACATAAAAACCGCTACATACAGAACAGTACATTTTAACAATAAAGACTTTTACCAGAATCCCCTTTGGGAGATAAAACAAAAAAGAAGAATCCATTGATTTGATGTTTAATAAGAAACTCTTTCAAGCAGACGACTTCTTTAACAAGGCTGAACAGTAGCTGAAAAAAGCTGAAAATCAGGGATTTACTGCTATAAATAAACACATTTTTTGGCCAGACACAGCGAAACAATCTTTTTTATCATAGAATAAAGCTTTGGAATCTAAACGTGTCTATTTTAGGTTGTCTGCCTCTTTAATGCGCTCTCTGTGAAGAATTTCTGTGTAATGGCTGTCAAGGTGAAAAATTGCTTGGAAAGGAACAAAGTGATTGCCAGGTCAGAGGCTGAAAAATGCCAGGCTTCTCGGGCCGCATGGAATACACAAGATGAGCTGAAATGTAGTGCAGTCAACCAAGCAGGAGAGGAATTTTTTTTTCTCCACCACAAACTGGAACTGGCATATTTGGTTCAGCAGACAGTGTTTCTCTGGGCGGGATGTTTTTTGTGCCAAATATCATTAAAAGTGGGTTAAAGACTATTTACGAGGCATGCAGCTGTTCACAGCATCAGGCTTTACCACAACATGTCAGGAGGAGCACAAGATGTCTTTTGGCATTTAAGTTTGTGTTTAACATCTTCATCAACATGGAGCTCAGAGGCTGCCGGCTGTGCTGCAGATCTCATCCATCAGGATCCGTGCGTGTTATTAATGTAACGATTACGACAGCACCTTGAATAAAATTAGCTGAACCTCAGCATAGAGTGAGTTAGTCATAAAGAAAAGTCATTCAAGTAATGTATGGAAACGACCTGAATAATAAACTACACGAGTCACTAGTGACTCTATGTGTAAATTGAAATATCAGCATTTTATTTCTGTATTCTCAGTCATGGAGATGTCTGCGTGTGCCGAGGAAACCCTCATCAAGCTATTCTTGTTTGCTAGGTGGGCTGGCAGCTGAAGAACCTGGTGAACTTGTTGCGTGGGGACCCGGCAGGGGTGACCCTGACGCTGAAGAAACGCCCTCAGAGCACGCTCACATCGACCCCTGCGCTGCTCAAAAACATGAGATGGAAACCACTGGCTCTGCAGGTATGATGGCTGCTTTCATGCTCCACAGATACAGTCTGATCCAGTCAGTTCTTCTCCATTTCTGTGTGCATATTTATGTTATATGTGTTGTATGTGTTTATCTCTGTACTGCTGTTTTTAATCGTACCGAAAAAAGACTAAAACCCAGAAGCCAAATCAGCCAGGAAATGACCGAAAATTGAAATGAAGACACAACTACAATGTGAAAAATATATTAAAACAGCCATGAAACAAAACATTAGTTCAACTTTAATCTTTAATAGCTATAAGCGTCGTAAATGATTGTATTTTACAGGTATTGCTTGCAACAGTAGCACAACTTTTCTCAACTATTAAGCATTTCTAATACAATTTATGAATACTGCATTTATTAAAAAAGTTCCCCTTGCAACTAATTGGTTGGAGGTTCCAGCATCATTCATTCACGTTAACATTTCAGCCCTAAGTGGCATCTGTTGTCCTACTTCAGCCAAACCAATCACATTATTAGGATCGTGTGCCGGAGCCAGAATGGGTGGAAATGAGAGGGATGTGTATTAAAGTAGTCCAGCCTTTCTTTGAGTCCCATTCCAGAGAAAATGTTTTCTACCCCCCCGAGGCCCTGAAGCGCAGTCCTGCTCAGCGTCCTCCCCCCTCACATTCTTCTTCTCCACCTAAATCGAATTTGCTCTCCTGTTGGCAATTTTAAGGACAGATGAGGAGAGTGAGAAAAAAACTGAGAAACCGTAACATTTTCTGATCTGAGATGTGACTAAAATTAAGAATGTCAAGGTAGTCGGTTAAGTAAGTGAAAAGAAAATTGTGCTGTAGGAGCCCTGCAGTAACATAATGGTTTTATGATGGAGCACACAGAGCGCCTGATTATACATCTCTGACTGGTTAGCTGTGAGTTACGCAGCATATTAGCATAGCTTGAGCTATGACTAATCAGCATTCTATTGTTGAAAAAGCTTTTTGCAAGTCCATGTTTAATCACTGCGAAACACGCATCTTGTGATTGGATTACATCTCTCTGACTATTCAAGTTAAGATGATGAATTTGTAGCTCCGTCTTTTGAGACAGCAAATGTGACAAGATGATTATATTGTCGTGCTAAAAGGCTTTAGATGCACAATTTTGTCCTAGAAATTCGAAATAAACAAGGACCGATCTATTTACAAGTACAGTGTTTAATAGAGTATGTAGGCTATGACCAGATTTTCCTTGACCTCAATGAGAGCGATGCCCAGACTGCACACCGGCCTGCCGTCTTCTGTGCACCACTTAGAACTGGAGCATCAGAAACGTACAGTACACTGCTCATTTCACGCTTGAGATGTTCAGAGGCACAGTCTGAACGGAACGAGCGGTCGGTCTCGGACTGCGCTGAGCTGCCGTGAACTCCAAATTTTCATTGTGTCAATCCCTGTAACTGTTTCTCTCCCTCTTTCTCTCTCTGTCTGCCTGTCTCTCTGCCTTTTCACACACTCCCTCACACATCCACGTCCACTCACTTACACACAGCCAATCTTCCCTCAGAGCCCCAGCAGCAGCGTCGCGACGCCCACCAGCACTTTAAGCACTCCGTCCAGGAGGAGTAGCTGTGCCCTGCAGGACCTCTTCATCCCGCCTCCTCCAGCAGAGCCCTACACCCCCAGGTGAACACTAACACACAGGTTGACATTTAGTGCTCGCCTTGCCAGATATGAAGTTTTTGACCGCTAATAGCTCTGCGGTGCAAAGTTATTTTGTGTGGATTCTGGTTTTGTTTTTGTCATGCACGTGCAAAAGGAGACACATGCACAAGAATGAGCACACATGCAACTTGACGCACAGCAGTTCAAGTGGAGCAAAGCACCCACAAAGAGAGAGAAAGAGGCAGCTGGAACAGGAAGCAAACTTGGATGTAAACATTGCATGAATAAGAATGTTTTAAAAATGGCTTTTCAAATGATTTATGAGGATAGAAGTATGTTCTTCATATTTGTCAGACCTCATGAATGCACACAATGTATTTAGGTCAGAAACGCTGAATGTAAATATATCTGCACAGAGCACCTTTATTATACGCTACCAGTCAAAAGTTTGGACACACCTTCTCATTCAAGGCTTTTTATTTGTTTTATTTTCTACATTGTAAATTAACACTGAAGATTAATACTTTTTTGCTTACAACATAATTCCATATGTATTCTTGGTACATGATATGTACCACTTGGTGCTATATACATGAGTGCAGCAAAATTGAATTAACTCTAAACATTTACTCCTGTTGCGGTAATGTTTGCTCCAAACTGCAGTACCCAAGTGTTTTAGGAAATCGAAACAAAACTGCACATATTCAGTAGAAAAAATGGCTTTGGGGCTGAGAGTCTGAGACAGGCTGAAGAAGTGAGAAAGTATTGATTGATGGACGGACACATTTTTGTTGACAAGAACAAATATATAGATTTTTGACAGCACTGTCCCTTAAACTGAAAACAGTTTTTCACTCTTTACTTGCTCAAAAAGCTTTCACTTCATGATGCATTTTCATGGTAGTATTGCGTCCTCTTTTCTCTGATGTTCGTCCAAACCTTAACTGACATTAAAATTGCTTTCTGCTACCGAAGAGATGACAAGGGGAATCTGCCAGAAGACGATCCTCAAACGGACATCCATGTCGCTGAAGGATCTGAGTCACCAAACTCCTACCTGGACCAGGAATGTCGACGGCGATTTCCCCTGGTGGAGGAGGATGCTATACTGTACTGCTACGAGTACGACCAGAACCAGGAGGTGTCATCGGTGCGCAGGGGCAGCACTCCCACCTATAGTAAGACCTCTGTCGAATTCACATCCCTGAAAATGTGACATCTTTATGTTTCTAGATGATTCTTGATGTGTGCATGTGCGTGTGTGTGTGTGGGCAACGGTGAGATATTGACGTTCCCTGCTTCTCTTTCTTCCAGGCAGGCTGAGGCCCATCTCCATGCCGGTGGAATACAACTGGGTGGGAGACAACGAAGACCTGGCCAAGCTGAGGAGAGAGAGCAGGAGAGGTGAGTGGGAGGAGAGAAAAAGAAAAAGGAGGCAGAGAGGGACAGAGGGAGCTGAGGTGAGTGGGAGGATATCTCATAATATCCTCACCCTCTCAGATCTCAGAGCCAGAAAGAAGACGGATGAGCTGGCCTGTCAAAACTGATAACATGCTCGATATCACTTCTTGCCTCTTTCTCCTCCATATGTTCGGAATCTATCGATGCTCCCTTTTCTCCCTTCATCCCTCTCTCCCTGCTTCTCTTCCTCTTTCTCTCGCTGCTTTGCTCGTTCTCTGTGTTTGGATATAAAAAGTGCGCCGTTGCTCTGGCAACTGTATAAATACGTTTTCCCTGAGATTTTCACATTGTGTTGGTGACTATGGAGCTAGGTGGTAAATGGAGTGGGAGGAGACTGAATTGCTTTATTTCAGTCTCAAAGAAAGATTTGAGTGATGTGTTTGTTTCCTCTGGGGATGGTGGTGATGTGTTGCTCCTTTGGGGCTTTTCAAAAAAAAAAAGTGATGGCGCTATATTTATCTGCATGAGACAGTGTTTGGAAGTTTTGAGGGCTTCCTGCCTGACAACAGCCTTCGTCTGTAGATGTTTTAACGCCTTTCAAATACTGTAGTGGAAGTCTTTTGAAATGTCACTTTCCGCTGATCACAAGCAGCACAGTGGTCAAAAAAAATGCACAGATAAAGTTAGATCAGCGAGAAAGGTATTTGTTTTACATGTACATTTCAGGTTTGGGTTGTTAAAATGTGGTACAAGAAGCACTTAGTGAAGTTGGTACAATTAATTTCATGAAGTGCACTCAGTGTGGAGTTTGTGTCCCTGCAGAGAATTCCCTGCTGCGGTTTGCGAGCGAAGACAAATCCTCGGGGGAGAACTTTTTACTGGGCCGCAGCCTGAGTCAGAACAGGAGGAAGACTGAGCGAGGAGCCAGTCCCACCCATTACACCCTCGTCCCCGCCCTGCAGATGGAAGTGTCCCTGTCCACGTCCAGCTCTGACTCTGCATCCCTTTATCACGTCAGTCCATTATGAAAAGTAACTCTTTTTCTTGCAGAAGAAGGATCTTGCATCGTTGCTATGATCAGTCTTTCTTTAATTTGCAGGTGTTTGAGCGATCTTCACTGCTATCCAGGTCAAAGAAGAAGAGTAAAGGTAGGAGCATTTGTGTTTTTGGGACTTCTTTTCCTGAGTGCTCGTGTTTACTCGAACTCCAAACAAGAGCAAGTGTTTCATGAGAAGTGTTTTCTGTCCCCCTCTTGCTGGCTGGCGCCTGCAGCTGGAAGTCCCATGTCTTCAATCAGCAAGCGACGGATTTCCTGCAGGGACTTGGGTCAGGGGGACTGTCAGGGCTGGCTGTGGAAAAAGAAAGATGCGAAAACCTATTTCTCACAGAAGTGGAAGAAGTACTGGTTCATCCTGAAAGACACTTGCCTCTACTGGTACATGAACGAAGAGGTGAATGCAGTGATTTCTGTGACACCATTATGACTTTACTCATTGTGTGGCTCTTTAACTGAGCGTTTGCTTGTCTCAGGATGAGAAGGCCGAGGGCTTCGTCAGCCTCCCTGAGTTCAAGATTGACCGTGCGACTGAATGCAGAAGGAAGTTGTGAGTTTTCAGCTGAAGTTTTTCTCTTAATTTAACCACGAAATTAGACAAAACTAGATGCACAGTCCTCAGAATACGTTTCAGAAAGCTGTCAGGAGAGGTTTGCACAGTGCATATATAATCAGTGCAGAGGTAGTCTTGTGCAAAATTGGTTCTTGGCAGTGAAAATGGCTCATTTCTGTTTGCTGCAGGGGTTGTATTTACTTCTTTAAAAAAGTGTTTGCATACAGCTGATAGAACAACTTAGGGGAGAGAGTGGCCGTGCAAAAAGATGGGGGAGGATGTCTGACTGTAGAACAACATGCACTTGGGCTATGAACCAGCAGCATTTTAGTATTCTGACAAGAGGACATGAGATCAGCAGTTTTGACTTAAATCTGAAATTATGAATACAGATCTGAAGCAGCTGAAGCAGCAGTTGTGCTAATAACAGATGATGTAGATTAGTTAATGTCTCAGTACAAAGTGCAATTATTATATGAAACAGATCTCTTAAAAGTGGCTAAACTGAAAATGTAACACGGGGGTGTTTAAATCACATTTTAACAGCGATATTTCAAAAGACAACCATGTTTTTCTTTTCTGGACACCGGCCAGATTCTTGAGAGAAGCTGTAAATCTGTCCAGTATAAGTGCACATGGCTTCAGTAGAGGAGAAATTGTAGAAAGATCGAGGCTGTGATACTGGCGATGAGTGGAACACTGACAATGGGCACAAGGGGAAGCTTGAAGATAAAAAGGGGAGTCAAACGACACATGAAAACTTATCTGCAGGATAATTAGGACTTTTCTTGTTTTCCAGCACTGACTTGTGCAAGTCCCTTAAATAACAAAAAGCAGTTTATCTCACAATGCAAATCTTGCTGTTGTTGTGTCAGTCTCAAGTACTGTAATCATGCATCACTTTATCTTGGCAGTCGCCTTTTTTCATATGTTAATGTGCGCTATGCATCCTTGTTCTTGTGCTTACATATGATTGAACTGGTTTCCTTTCAGCGCTTTCAAGGCTTGCCATCCGAAGATAAAAACCTTCTACTTTGCTGCGGAAAATGTAGACGACATGTCCCGGTGAGTTAATGAGGTTTTGATAGCCTTGTTGCAAACTCCCCCAGCCTCTGCATATAAACCTCCACTGCCCGGAAATTGAATCCCCTTTACCGGACTGCCCACTCTCTTTCACACTGAATAGTTTTGTAAGACGACTGGTCAAACAGACACACACACACATGCACACGCACACTAGAGCAAGATGTTTTATTGGATGTCGAACTGCTGTGCGTCACGACTGTTATCTCCCCCACAGGTGGCTCAGTCGTCTCAGTATGGCGGTGGCAGGCTACTCCGAGCAGGAGAAAATGCACCAGGACCAAGGTGAGATTAGTCACAGTCTGTGTTCATGGCGCTGCAAAAATCTGCTCATCTGTTACCGGTCAACAGTTATATAAACCTGCGACTGGGACGTCACGCTGTTACTTTTAGACTGAAAAAACATATATGAGTGAATTAGAGCAAATGCGTAGATAAAAATTTTTTGTTGCCAATCTTCACTTGGCAGCGTTTTAATGTTACTTTCACGGGTTTACAGCATTAATTTTCCATCACAGTGCATCTACAACTTCGGCTCCGTCATGCCATGATTTTAACACCCAGCCAACACATTAAAACAGCACATTTACTTTTCTAGTTATGTCTTTAAAAAATACTTTCCCTAATTAATCACTGATTCATGAATATTACATCTGCTACATGAAGCAAAAGCTATTTAATATCATGTCAAATCTGCACCACTGAGCAAAATCCCTTTATTCTACAGTGTATCATTTAGAAAAATTCTAGTAATCAGATTATGTAACAAAAAAATAAATAAGAATTGCCCTCATCAGTACAAGTGGAAAGCCATGGTTGACTCATTTCAGGAACCTGAACCTTGATCTAGGATGAACTGCAGGCTGTGTTTACACTGAGCAGATAAGAGACAAGGATAAAAAAAAAAAAAAAAAAAAAAAGAATGCAAGCAATCATTTTTCCACTGTCCATAAGGACTGTGGGCATTTGGCAAACATTTTGTACACATAGATTCCAGGTTTTTATTAAAGACTATTTAGAGAAATTGAATCTAGTTTTTTTTAGTTTATTGTGATTATTTTTAATTTAAGGCCTTAAAATTTTATTATAATAATAATAATAATAATAATAATAATAATAATAATAATAATAATAATACATTTTATTTGTAACGCACTTTTCATTTCAGCAAAATCTTAAAGTGCTACATTAAACATTTAAATGGATAAAAACAAAACAGGTAAAACAAAAATGAAGACAATAAAATAAAATAAAAAATTATAATGCACCAAAGAGATTTTTGAAGTTCTCTCATCTTCTAGTCATGGTTGGCAATTTCCACAGAGGTGCAGGATCTCATATTGCAATGAAAAGTTAATGCACATTTGATATGTGCAAAAAATGCTCAGAAACTGCTTCAGAGTTCAGAGAGCCATGAGTTGGTAGATGAGCTGTCAGTTTTTTCCAGCCTGCTGTTTGATGAATGTCACATTTGACACAAATTATAAGCAAATGATCAGCGAATTGAATAGCTTGAAAATTATAACTTTGCATCATCTTGTGTAAACTGATGCAATAACTCAAAAAAAACAAGATCTGATGTAAAGAATTCAACAAATGTCTGGATCAGCTGCAGAGGCGTTTAACTTCCACGTCACATCAGATCGTCTCTGTCTAATGCTGAATATAAACACTAATTTTCAGGGCTTGTTATTTTCACATTTTGGCATTTTGGCTTCTTCCAGACAGACAGGAAATAATGTTACTAACCCATGTACGATTACAGAAGAAACATTACAAATGTGGGCGGGTGAGAGCAGATTCGTCACCGGTTTTATGTAGAGGGGGGTTTCTGCATTTACAGACAGGTTTCTAAATTAGATCCACACCAACACCTTCAGAAGACTAAACAGGAAGTTATCACATTTTAGATTTATCCTTTTTCACACTTAATTCGAATTTGAACTTTTATTTATTCACACCTCGACCACATCATCTCTGATGCTACAATAGTTCCGTCAGAGGACTTAAACAGACTCTGATCTTTATAACTTGACCCAATAAATCAGATCGGAAGTTGTGTGTGGTTTGTACCAAAAGTGACTAGTCTAACTTTATTTGTGCATGTTGATTCTGCTTAGAAATATTAACATGACAGTGTTTGTTCATGACAGATTACTGGAGTGAGAGTGATCATGAGGAGATGGAGATGCCCTCAATGCCCAAACAGGACAGTCCACCACCACCATATGACACCTATCCCAGAGCGTCCTCAGTGAGTCGGTCACCCTGAGTTTTCAAACGTACACTAGATATCTTCCGAAGTGGCCCATTTTCTCTACTTACATTCATCTGTTTGTGTTTAGGTGAGTCCCTACCTGGAACCCAAACGTGGCCATCTCTCCTCCTCCGACACTTTCCAGTCTCGTTCCTCTCATGACGAGTTCCACTCTGAGCCTCAGGAAAGCAGCAGCAATAACGGCGTCTCCCCCGGGCCGAAGACGAGCAGCCACCGAAACTCGTGGCAGGACCAGATGGACAGCAGCACGAGGATGCACTACCTCCAGACGTTTCCCATGGAGGAATCCCTGCTATCTGAGGACAGGGACCAACTGGCGATGGAGTACCGCCGGCAGTCCACTCTGCCAGCACAGCGCAGCCTGCTGCAGGAGCAGTACAGAGCGCTGCCGCTGCCCCTCAGGACCAGTATGGATTCAGAGGCAGGAGGGAAACCCCGCAGCTTCACTCTTCCCAGGGACAGCGGGCTGCACGCCATCCTGGCTGCTGCATCGGACCAGAGAGAACCTCAGCACTACCAGCTGGACCGTGGTAGAGACGCAGGTCAGACTCTTTATAGGAATATTACATGGAACACCAGAATAGATGCAGAAAAACATTCACAGGTTCTATAATTTGTCATTCTTCTGTTTAAATATAGTTTATTTGAGGTTTTGGACTCCTGAACTAGCAATTTAAAGATGCATTGTTGAGGATGCATTGATTGAATCCAAAAATAACAAACAGAAAAAGTGATTATTAAAGCAATTATTTCTGCAACCCTACCTTGCATACATAGTGATGTTTTATCTTTTTGTATGGCCAAAAATATACTTGCTAGATTTTTTTTAATCATTCAAACATGCGCCTCAGACAAAAAGTTGTAAATAGTTCACCTAAGCTACAAAATTTTAAATTAAGAATTTTGATTTGGCATACAATACAGTCACATGTGTTTTACGGGAGAATAAACACTGATATTTAGTATAAACCGACTGCAAAGGACACGCTTCCCACAAACCTGAGTCACTGCTGTGGTTAAGAAAGGCGTGAAAACTAGCCAGAAAGTCAAAATAGCAAAGTGATGGATGGAGTGATGAAATGTCCAACTCCTGCTGCTCCAACTGGTGAACAAAATTTGACTGAAAACAAAGAGGAGCCTTACCACGGACAATTCCAGTGGGAGCAGGTTTAACAGCATCCACTCTTATTTAATCAAAAGTGTTAGATAACAGAGATATTCAAATGAACGCATTTGGAAGATGACAGGCGGTGCTGATGAAGCTAATCTGACAGGGTTTTGGAGGTAGTAAGCAGCAGACCAATAGAGAAGAACTGTCCTGATGTAAGGACCTCTCCTGCTCAGTGTTGCATTAAGATCAGTGTTTCATCTGCATAGGGTTGAGCATGCGTACTTATTGTCATCAGAAATTTTTATTTAAGCTGCTAACAGGCAGTCAGAGCCAGCTAATGTCAGAGGTTGAATACTGCCTATTAATGCTTTATTGGATTGGATTTGAATCCAGCCCATTTGCCGTTCCTCCAAGACCTCCAGGGCAGTTGTCTAAGTGAGATGAAATTTAGTGTCTTATTTGATACTGATTTATCGTGGCAGTCCACTCTCTTTCTCTCTCTCTCTCTCTCACACTCATCCTCGTTCTTTCTCTCTCTCTTTCTCTCTCTCTCTGGCCTGATCGAGATGTCGTCGTGCCTCTCGGCAGCATTTGGATGGTGAAGCAAGGAGGAATCCTTTCAGCCCATGTTAATGTTGAATTCTGAGCAGGATAAAGAAACACGCCTGAGGGCCCCTTTTTTCTTGTCCTCATTTATCTATTGCTCCACCGTTGGTTCTATCCACCACTTCCTATAAAGAGGAGGGAGAGAGACACAAAACAGGCGGCAAACAAAGCACGATGCATTTCAAAGCACAGCCCCAAAGCTTCAGAAAGTACCAGGCTGCTTCCAAAATGCAAAATATAGCGACAAATAAGTCAGATGTTAGTGTAGTCTGAGTGTCCTGCCAACAGAGGGCAGTGCAACACAGGACAAGAGGGGTACTGGGAGTTAGGATGATGTATGAGCTCAAATTTATCGCCTTATTGCTCTTTCTAAAGAAAACACCATAATGACAAGAGGTACAGCAGAAAAACTGAGACTGTAAAGGTAATACATACAGTGTCTGATGAATTTAGTTCAAAAAAGGAAGACAGAAGTAATTATAAGAAAGGTTATTTATTTGTACAGCACGTATCAAAACCAGTGTTACAAAGTGCTTTACAACAAACACAAAATACACATAATAAAAGAAATTAAATAAAGAGAAATGACGGTGGAAAAGCAGGTAAAACATAAAAAATGTGTGAAACTCAACTTAAAATAGAGCAACACAAGACCGCAAGAGTAAAATACAGTGTAACTCGACAGCCAGAACAAAAGTAGACATGAAAAAAAGATAAAAAAATATATGAGAAAGCCTTCAAATACAAATAAAGCTTCAAAAGTGATTTAAAAGGAGATAGTGATGTAGCAGCCAGAGTTCCTCAGGCAGGTTGTTACACAGACGGTAGAAAGAGAGATAAGAAAATAAAAAAAAACGCTTCAGACATAAGGCTTCTTCTACCAGAACACAATTAATGTTTCTCTGATTACATTTGAACTGTTCTCTGATAAAATTCTGCTCATTTCCTCCTCTATTTTGTGTATTTTCATTTTGTGCTGTTTTTACCTTTATCAGCTGTAGTTACTGGTCACTTTACAAATGAAGAGCTTATTAAATATAATTTTTTTTAGTTATTTATCTACCTGAGGTGAACTGATTAAATTATAACAGTTTTAACAACTGATTTATAAAATGAACAAAAACATTTCATGCTTCCAGCTGCTTTAATTTGAAGATTTGCTTCTTTTTCCTATTAAATACTAGTTTTAAAAAAATGTACAAAAATAAGGTGAATAACATTATTTGCAGAGCAAAATAGAATTTAAATAAATGTTAATGATATTCAAAGTAAAATTTTGCTTATAAATAATGCAAGATTATGGAACGATTTAATTGTCAAGGGGGGGATTTTTTTTATGTCTTCATTATGCTCTTATACAATGCAATTAAACCAATATTTCTTTTCCCCTAATGTATTCCCATACTTTGATTTACATAACATTTTTAATGCAGGATATTTAAAGTATGTTAGTACTTTTACTCAATTAAATATGAGTGATACCTCCTCCAACACTGTACACAACATACAGACAGAACATTTGGAAAACTCAACAGCAGCTTTCTTCCTAGAAATTGTTCTTGTTACTTGAGATAGTCCACTGACCTTGTTAAGTCGCTTCACCAGCCACTTAAGAGTTTCAGCTCTGTGCCTTGTCATGCTGAGCAGATGAAGGGAGGCTGTCTGAGGTTTCATATAGTGGAGTTTATGTCTCACAGGAGTGTTTGTGTCGTTTTAAAGGGAGCCCATTTACAAGCTATCTCAGTATATGTGCTGTTTGCTTGTATTTTGCTCATCCATGACTTCAGTTTAAAGTAAAATCTTTGTTGATGGTTGCTTGTCTTTGTTGCCAGGTCCTGGACGAGACTGCAGGCTGCAGACGGACTCTCTGGTGGATCTGTACCGAGCTCTGGAGCAGACCAATCTGTCCAGCTCTGCTGACCACAGATCAGCCAGTCGCCTGGAGTACAAGCGCTCATTTGTGCGCAGAGTCAATGACCCCCTGCTGAATGACAAGCTGCACCGCCTGCGGATCCTCAACAGCTCACTGAAGGTACAACAACGTGTTTTAACCTTTATTTTTTCCACACACACTTTCTGTATTTGCTGATTACTAATCAATACCTTTCTGACAGAATGTCCCTCTTCAAGACACAAATCGGTCGATGGGTTTTTTAGGGTAACCTGTTGAGGATCAGTGTGTTGGTAACACCTCGATCGTATTGCCTCTGCCTGTGCCTCGCACTGCCAGCATCCCGCCTGCTGGAGACAAGAGGCACCAAAAACCATCTTTTACCTGCTCGGTTCTCCTTCTCTTCTCCCTTTACTTAAAGTTCACTGACCGTGCAGGAGCACAAAGACTTGGTGTCCTTCTTTGCCTCATCTCTCTCTCTCTCTCTCTCTCTTTTCAAGATGAGGGCTGGCTGTAATAAAAGGCAAATAAGAAAAGATGCCTGGTTGGGTGAAATAACTTATAGACTTACAGGGTTTATGGCAAACAAGCACTTTGTGTCCGTGTCAAAGATTTGTCGGAGAGCTTTTGAAATTGTCGCTCGCGTGCATGGCCACCTCCCCTTGCTTCTGTTGAACGGTTTTCAACATTATGCTGGAGTTGTGTACAGCCGCTCAGATGTGCACAACATTTTGTTATGCATGTGTGTTTGGTTCATGGGTACGTTTGTTCTCTGAGTGTACAGGGTGTTAAGCATATACATGTATATATATATATTTAATATTACATTACAACAACAGTGACTACACAATGTTTTTGGGGTACTTATACAAATTGTACATCAAGTGCTGTGCCTCAGTGATAGTGAATGTAAACTGTACTTTTTCCAGGAGAGTTGAGAGAAGATATAGAAAGCAAGCTACTCCTCAAACCAGAGGCACAAAAATATAATGCTTGGCAATAATGAACCAGTACTGTAAATTACAAAGGAACGATCAGAATAGTTGTCTATTTTTGTATGCATGCCGTCCACCTGATTGTTTGTAAAACGGTTTTGTATTTCTAAGTGCGTTTGGTCCGGAGAATACTGGTGTCACACCCTCACCTCCACCCGACTCCCCTCACCCGCCCTACAAGCACACAGCCACCGCAGTGTATTTTTAATTCTTCTTCTACAGATTATCCCAGAAAAACTGAATGATTTTTCAAAGTGTTCACCATAAAAAGAGGAATAGCTGTATTTATTAAATGTTTAATGTACAAGCATGCTTTGTAAGACTAAAACATGTTACCATGCCATTCGACTCACATTGCACACCTGTGCCATATTGTAGCTACATTACTTTTTTTTATTAAATAAAGTATGGTATGGGCACACGGAAGATGCACTGTTTTTCCTCATAATGCACATTTTGGAATCTTATTTTGGACACTGTGAGCATAATGCACAAGCCATTTAGTGTTTTTGAAGCATCAGGCTTTCATATTGGATGAAATCTAGAAAGAATAGTACAAATTAGGACCCTGTTTGCTTTATATCACTAAGGGAATCTCATATTTCTATACACACTCGAGTGAACCTTTAAAATATATTTTAGCCACTACTGATTTCAGATGCAGGAAAGTGAAACCGGAGGATTTAGTGCAGCCTGGCAAATACAAAAATAATTGTCCAAATGTCAGGATAACTGCATTCTATCAGCCCCTAATATATTATTATCTGCTCAGTTTCAGACAAGGCTGAAACAGCAAATCCAGCAAGAACGCCTTCTGAAGTAAAGACACGTCAGGAAGGAAACCATTGTTCTGTGAATTTCTGGTTGACAGCCAGTGATTCTGGTTAGCAGGTACTGTTGGGGGTGAAAACTCAGTGTAAGAGGAGTCAGGACACAGGGCCTTTTATGATGTTATGGAAGGATAGCCTGTGTTTTTTATTTTTTTACTTGACGTGGTTGACTAAAAATAGTCCAGAAAGCATGAACAAAAGAGCCATCCGAGATTTCACAGAACAATAGAAGCATTAATAATGTTCTCTCGATGGTGCGTCTCATTTAAAGGCGTCAGCTACTCTGTCCTGCAGTGTCTGTGTTCGTACCTGTGGACGTACGGAGGAATCTAAACAGGATTTGTCTTATGTTTTAGCTGAACCTTCACCTTCCACAGGAATGCACAGCCATTTGAATTTCAGTCTCATGTCATCGTATATATTTTTACCAAACAGTAATAATGACTTTTTAATTAGCAGTTTGCCTTGTTAAATATATATGATTATATGTACTGTGTATAATTTGAAGATTTGGTTGCTACATTTTGGAAACAAAGTAGCAGAAGTCCTTTAAATTAAACCACACAGTAATAATGTTGTTATCGTATTCACACACACATAATTAGGTACATATATATTTGCTTTTCATTGTTTGTGTGAAAGATTATGATTTCAACCGTATGCAAACCATTGCATCAGCCGTATGATGTGACTGCACACAGTCACTGTCAAATAAATTAACCTCTTTAATCATATGTTTCACACGCAATGCACGCATCTAAATCTTCAGTTCATATCAACAAATCCTAATTTATTTATTTTTTAATCAGCCTTATTAATATGTTGGTGGTAAGGAAAATATTGATCAATCAATATTTATGCTTTATTTACTGTTGCAAATTGTGCACAAAAGAAAAGGAATTTCTGCAGATTAGAATTTGCAGGCTCTTTTAAATTACATATATAGACTTTGAGTCATTGTAAAACCAAACACAAAATAGAGTTTAAGTGAAAATGAATGTGTTTTCAGCTCATTGTGGCACCCAAAGTATTTAATGAACAGGAAGAGAGCGTATACGATTATTCAAAAATCAAGGACATACACTTAAACAAATCACTGCACTACAAATTCAGATTTAAACACAAAACAATAGATTTTAATTGACTGGTCCAAATAAAACAAACAGCAGACATACTTGACATCATGTGTATCACATATTCTTGAATCAAATTTTCACATTTCCCTCTTCTATTTTACTGTTTGACATTGAACAGTTTTAGTAACTATGTTAAAAATTGTGTGTAAAAATTCCAGAAATGAAAAAATAAGTATATAATTTCTGCTCTGTGATGTGGTCACGGGAGGCAGAACAAACAAAGAGACTGAAAGTCACCAGGAATTCACTGTGGCATGACATGAATTCAGCTGTTTTCCTCAGCATCAGCTGGTCTTGTTAAAGTAAATGAGAGCGCAAATGTGATTAAACAACGTGAGGAAACAGGACATTCTGCTTGTCATGAGTTTTCAGGGGCTTCACAGCACCATGCGAGACACACTCTTACTGCACAGTAACATCACATCTTAGCTACATCATTTGAACTTGCCTGCTTTTTCTGCTGAGCAGCCTAAAGAGTCGCGCCCTGATGAGTCCAATACTCAAACCATAGATTGCTGGATTAAGGAGGGGAGGAAATATCAAGAAGTACAGGGACAAAAACAGCTTGGTTTGGTAAGACAGGTGACTACTGTCGAATCGACCTTGTGCTATTTCAAAAAAGCACCCAAAAGAGTAGTTAAGTATTGCTAGTAGGTGAGGGGTGCAGGTCCGCAGGGCTTTGAATTTGGATTTACTGAATGACAACAGACATATTCTCAGGATGTGTCCATATGAGTAAAAGATCATGACGAGCTGCGGACCTGTATATAGAACGACAGATAATAAACCAACAATGTTTGCAATAAAAGTGTCTGTGCACGCAAGTCTTACCAGTAAGTAGTTTATACAGTACACCTTTTCTATGGTTCTCCCACAATATGGCAGCTGAAGAGTGAAAATTAAAACAATGAGAAATGCCAGCATGGGGTAGAGCCACATGAAAAGAATGAGTTTAGCAGCTCTCCGTGACATGATTGTATGATAAGACAGGGGATGACAAATGGCCATGTATCTGTCATAACTCATCACTGCTAGAATAGTGAATTCAGTGATTGCATATGTGTGTATAGCATAGACCTGAGTCTGGCAGAAAGATAGAGAAATCTCATGTGTCTGTGACAGCAGGTTGACCAGCAGTGCAGGCAGTAAGGCGGTGCCTCCATACAAGCCGTTCACAGCCAGGTTGCACAGCAGCACATACATTGGCTCGTGCAGGCTTTTCTCACGGTAAATGACTCCAATTAATACGACATTTTCAGCAATGATGGTAACATATAAAACCAGGAATATGCAAAAGTACACTGCCTTCAGGTCTTCCATTCCATAGTATTCAGACAGATAAAAAGAGGTCACTTTAGAGAAATTTTTCATGCTGACACAAATTCATCAAAAGAGCTGACATTCAGTAAGGTTTACCTCAGTGAGCAGCCCTCCTCACCTGCACTTCTCTGCACTGAGCAGCTTTTATACCTTTACTTGTCTTCTCCTCTGAGATGAGGTCATGTGGTGTTCCATACACAACAATAATTTCATATCAAATCCTCCAATTCCCAGTTGTGGAGCGACCACCTGTGTCACCAATATCCTTTGCTAATGATGTTGTTGAAGTTAAAAGCAATAATTTTCTGACGAATATAATATGCAGGTTATTTGAAGTTGATGTAGTTTGTGGGAATATTAATGTACAATACCAAAGGAAGCACTGCCAGAAAATGGGAAATCTCGGTGTTCCTTAACAAATATAGCTTTAAGTACCTTGGCATTGTCATGTTACAGTTTCAAGTTTAAACTAATTTCACACAGTAATACTATGAGCACAGATGAGCTGACAGAAACTGAGGATAAGAGAGGATTATTTCACCTCCAGTTTAAGTTCATTTTTATCTTGTCTGAAAAAAAATCCAAAAATTCTGCAAAAAAATCCCCAAATTTCTGAAAATTTGCAAAACCTTCAAAAAGAAAATGCCAACAATTCCAATAAGTTTCACTTAAAAATGTTGTTTAAAAAAAATCCCCCAAATTTGGCAAGAAAATTCTTCTAAATATTTTCAAAAAATTTGTTAAAATCTTCAAAAAAAATCCTAAAAATATCTAAAGTGATTACATACATATGAGTAAAACTTCTAAAATTTTCTTTAAGAGCATTCACATAAAAATCAACCAAAATCCAGGGAAATTCGCTGGATTTTGGTTGATTTTTTTTTGTGAATATTCTTAAGAAACAGTTTTTAACATTTAACATTGGATTTAAGTGCCTTTGAATGTGACATTGTTGGTGCCAGACGGGCTGGTCTGAGTATTTTAGAAACTGCTAATATTTTGGGATTTTCACACATAACCATCTCTTGGATTTACAGAGAATGGTCTGAAAAACAGAAAATATCCCGCTGTTGTGTGGCCCAAGATGCTTTGTTGATGTGAGACATCAGAGGAGAATGGGCAGACTGGTTGGAGATGATAGAAAGGCAACAGTAATTCAAATAACAACTCATTGCAACCAAGGAATGCAGAATACCATCTCTGAGCGCACAAGAAAAAGAAGATGGGCTACAGCAACAGAAGACCACACAGGATGCCACTCCTGTCAGCTAAGAACAGGAAACTGAGGCTACAATTTGTACAGGCTCACCAAAATTGGACAGTAGAAAGAAGATTGGAAAAACGTCACCTGGTCTGATGAGTCTCCATTTCAGCTGCAGCATTCAGACATTCAGATGGCACACTCTGGGGCCTTTAATACCAATTAAGCATCAGCCTACCTGAGCATTGTTGCTAACCTTGTCCACCCCTTTATTACCACAGTGGACCATCTTCTGATGACTACTTCCAGCAGGATAATGTACCATGTCACAAAACTCAAATCATCTCAAACTGGTTTCTTGAACATCACAATGAGTTCACAGTACTCCAGTGGCCTCCACAGTCACCAGATCTCACATCCAATAGAGCACCTTTGGGATGTGGTTGTGGATGTAAATGGGAGATTGGCATCATGAATGTGCAGGTGACAAATCTACAGCAATTGTGTGATGCTATCAAGTCAATATGGACCAAAAGCTCTGAAGAATACTGAGTCATTATCCATCTGTACTGTGAAGCGCTGTCCTGTCAATTTTGCAGCATTAGACTGATTTCTGATTTCATCCTGCTGCTTCTATCAGCAGTCACATCATCAGTAAACAGCAGTAACCCAGTTCCATTAATAGCCATACTTACTCACGCCATTACACTGCTTTCACCACGTTTGACAGATGATGTGGTCTGTTTCCTTTCCTTCTCCCTTGTCCTGCCTTCCATCATTCTGGTACAAGTCAATCTGGTACAGGTTCCATCTGTCCAAAGAACACTGTTGCATAGCTGAACTAGTTGTTTAAGATGCTTTTTATTTAGAAAAGTCTAATCTGGTCTTTCTGGTAAGAAGTCTGTGATCATCCATTTTCCACTCCTAAAAGTCTTTACTCTCTCTGCTTTGCTTTTTATCCAAATAATGGCCTCTTTCACTTGCATAAACATCTCTTTGAACTGCATTTTGAGAATTTCCAACAACAGCTACCAAATATGAATTCAATGTTTGGAATCAACGCCAGACACACTGTAAAAGTGTGTTTGAGCTCTTTGAAAGAAATCTCATTTATCTTTCTGTTTTGGCGAAGGTAAATTAGTTTTACTGCTCCTTTGACATTGTGGGGCATGACGTCATGACATTGATGATTACAGAGTAAAGAAAAGGACAGAACAGTAACCTTAATAACAAAAACATGCTTTTCATTCTACATTTGGGTCAAGCAAAACTTACAGTGGAAAAATTGCAAACTTCAAATTGACTTTCCTTGAAATTAAGTTGCAGCAATGTTTTTTGAGAGTAATCAAATCATTTAAGTGCATTTAACTTTAACCAGTGACATTAATGTATTTGTTCACTTCGTTTGGATAACCTTAATTCTGTTGCACGTGACCGAGTGAAGCAACTCATTCAAGTTGCTCCAACAGTTCTCTTTTTGTAGTATAATCTGTAATAAAATAGTGAGGAAATAGGAGATATCTAGCCATGAAACTGCATATCAGTTGTTCAGTTACATTTGAGCCTGTGAAAAATGAAGGGCCTATTAAAAAAAAAAAAAAAAGACTTCAGTTAAATGGTTAATTAAATGTTTTTGTAAGACCTATTGAATTAAAGCAGAAATAATTATGGTGGTAAACAGAAGAAAAATATGAAAACTGTGTCCCCGTCTAAATACCGATGTACCTGACTGTTTGTTTATTAACAATTGTTTATTTTGTATTATTAAGTATCTCATTGTTATGCAGGGTTAAATGTTATCATTGAATAACAATGAGAATAACTTGTTAGCTTGTTTCATTTACACCAAGGCCATTTATTCTCCACGTATCATTCTCAGGTCAATTCAGTCTCACTGAAGAAGTGCATAATTGCTTCATACATATGTTTTGAGGTTTATACTGGGTAGAGTACAGACAGACTGTCATATTTTGGCAGTACCTTTGAGTACCTTTTTTGTTTTATAATTAACGCCACACTACAGCATTTATTGAACAACAGCTGTGATTCGTTTGAGTAGATTCACTTAAAAGACAAACACTACATACCCTGTATTTGCTTTTTCTCGTTTAGTACATTCTGATTGTGCAGCATCTATTTATAGCAGTCACAAACTACTGACTGTAGATAAAAAACAGGTCTTGTTCTGACAAATATTTAGGCCCATGCACGCAGATTCACAGAGGATATTAATTGACAAAATCTGACAGAAATGTGTGAATCAGCTGTGTGTTTAAAATTTAATTCTATCAGAAAAATTCAGACAGTTTGTATTGCTTTATTTCTGATTGTGATTCACTGCAGAAACTCCTCCTTTAAAAGGCTGAAGCTCTCCTTTGCCCAGCAACTCGGTTTTATTCCAGAGTAAAAATATCATTTAATCTCTTTGAATTCACTCCAAAGCTTTAAGTACCTGGTATATCCTCTTAATGTGACATACAGTAGGTGTCATCCAGCTGATTTAATGAATCTGCGTGACTACCAGTCTCTGCAGAATACTGTATATGACTGAGTGTGTTTTCTCTTTTCCCTCCTTTTCCCATTACTCTTTCAGTTGTTAGTTTGAATGCAGCATTTCTGTAGGAATGTCAGCATCTCCACTTTACTCCACTTGTTAGTCATTAACAGAGCAGAATCAAAATTTGTGAACAAATTCAACAAATATGATGCAACGAATTAAAAGTGAATATTTCAGCAGGTGAAACGACTCATGGAACTGAGAGGACATATGATGATGTCTAAGTTGATTTATTCATTTTTGAGGAGTGAATTAAAAATTTGTGTCACTAGTAAAAGGTATACAAACCTTGTCATATAATAAATTGGAGGTTTATACAGGGTAAGCTCAGAGTACAGATACTGTCAACACGTTTTTTGGTTGAAGTCAAACACATTTTCAAAAGACATTACAATGCTTTGAAGTCAAGTTTCATCTAATATGCAGACATGCAAAAACCAAAACTGTTCAGCAGCATTACTTAAAGGCAAATTTAATCTTGCAAAGTAAACTATGACATGTTGCATATTTCTCATTTTCTGAAACACTTTTATAAATGAGCTAACACAGAAGCACTTTGTATCTTTAAATTCATCAACAGTACATCATATTCAGATATGTTAGGTGAAAAATATATTTTGCTCTCCATTTCCACATTTAAATCACAGGTTTGCCTTTCATTATACATTATTTGATTATTATTGTCAGCATTGTTAAATATAAAGATGAAATTAAAAAGAGCAGCAAAGATTAAAGTAACCTAGGTGGTTGCATAAGAGTAATTATTTCATAAAGAAAACATTTTTGCCTTCATTACACAATGCATATTAGCACAGCAGCACCTAAGCTGTAGTCAGTGCATTTGCTAATTTTGTTGGCAGAATTTTGTATTTAATAAACAGTTTCAGTATATAAACTCTTACTATCTGAGTGCCAAGTCCATACAGCAATGGGTTGGTTATTGATGGGATGATGACAAAGTACAATGACAAAAAGATCCGTAACTCTAAAGCTACATGACTCATTTCAAATCTAGTCTGGATAATTTCAAACAAGGAACCGATTGTGTAGTTCATCAAAGAAAATAAATGTGGGATGCATGTTTTCAGAGCTTTGGCTTGAGATTCCTTTTGTAATTTCCTACATACTCTTGAAATTTGTGCATAAGAGAAAACAATCATCACTAACTGGGGGACAACTAAGAGAAAAATCAACACTAGCCCCACAATACTTATGTACGGTGCATTTGAACATGAATTTTTGACCAGTTCCATGTTCACACAGTACATTTTTGGGATGACTTTGCCACAGAGGCGCAGCTGTAAGGTTAGTGAGTAAAAACATGCAAAAATAATCAGTGGGTACAGGATTACCAGTGCAATAAGCTTCCTCATTTTTGAATTAGACATGATGCTGTGGTAGTGAAGCGGATAACATATAGCAACATATCTGTCGTATCCCATAAGCGCTAAAACACAAAACTCCCCACTTGCATATGTGTGCAGGAAATAGACTTGAGCCATGCACCACTTGGCAGGCACTTCATGTGTCTTAGATAGGAGCACAGCCATCGATGCAGGTAACAAAGCAGTGCTGCCGTACATTTCATTGAGGGATAACAGGCATATGAACACATTCATAGGCTGATGCAGCTCCTTGTTTTGGTGTATAATAGAAATGAGCAGTGAATTCAAAATGATGCTAATAAAGTACACCAGGAGGAAAACACTAAACATGCCATGTTTGTATTTTTCCATGACAACATATGCAGTCATTTTGAATGTTACAGCTGTTGTGTTGTCCATGTTTCGCTTCAATTCTGGAAGGGAAAAAAAAAACATATGAAATGTAAAAGCAATTTTATTCTGAAAAGACAACTGCCTTATATGACATAGATTTTGGAATATGCACAAAACAGCAAAAAAAAAACCAAACAAACAAAAAATTGCAGAAAAACACAGCAGAAACAGTGCCTTTGCAAAAAAGAGGGTTCAAATATATGACTTTGGTACTGAATACCATAAGATCTGCACCAATGTTTATATTCTTATGAAGAATTGATATCTAAGTCACCAGTTGTAGCTACAGATTACAGAAACATACATTTAGAAACTGAGTGTACTGTACCTGACTGTCTTCCTCTCCTTGCAGCAGAGTGTGCTGCTTCAGTTTGGGTGGACTTTTAAGGTTCTTCAGGTTCTCTCGTTGCCATGGTTACCAAAGCATCATCTTCTCAAACTCCTTTGCTGTTGTCTTTTTCTGTCGTGCTGATATTGATTGAGAGAAGTTCACACACTACAGAAGGTATAGATAATGTATAAGTTTATAGCTGCAGCTGAGATTGTATATTTCCAGCAGAAGTCATGTTAGTGAGTCATACTGAACCAAAGTTTCCTTTTCACCACAAAGAACAAGTGTGTCACATTAATTCTGACATGTGTTTGAAACAGAATGAGTCATAGCTTTCTGAATTTCTGAAATCTTACTTACCTTGTTCAAATATTCACTATAAATCTTTTGTAACCTGCACTTAAGGCTATGTGGTGTCACAAATTTGCCCTCTACTCAGTAATCCTGTGTGTGTATGTATGCTAAAGCCAGACATTGCTTGAAGCCTGTAGGAATTTTCTGAAGGCATCAGAGGTAAATTACTAATACTGAGTGTGTGTGTGTGCGTGTGCGTGTGCGTGTATGCATGTGTGTGTCCAGGTATTACTCACATTGTGGTGACCTAAGTCTGTTTGCGCGGTCACATTGTGGGGACCAGAAGCAAGTCCCTCTAACATAAATCATTAAATTTAAAGGTGTGGGTAATAATTATATGGCTAATGTTAGAGTAAGTCTCCAGGAAATTAATGTAAGTCAGCGTAGAGTCCTCTGTAAGTATGTGGACTTGTTGGATGAGAAAAAAAGCACACCAACTGATTCCGTGGCACCCAACAGGAGGATGACAGTGAGTGGCCTTAACCTTTTATAAAGGTCTTCGGTGCCTAAAAGCACAAAAACTGGAGGCGAATAAAAGCTCAGACTTAAAGTGGGTCATTGTAGCAGCTATATTTTCAGCAAGAAGGTTGAACATTACACAACACAAGTCACACACAGCACACATAAGACACAATCAATACTGCATCTTTTCTCAACCACCTGTGAATAAAGGAAGTCAGAAAGCATCAGAACTTCACAGGGACAAAACATGAGCTTAGCTAAAGGGTTGCACAGCTGCTCAATGCACCTTGGATGATATTGAACCCAAATTTATCAGCTGAATTCAGGTCACAGGAAGCTGCCCACACATCATATCTGGTCCGTCTGTCCCTTCAGCATATAGACAGAAGTAGAGGCCTGACTGAGACCTATAGGTAGCCATAGGCCATATCACAATGTGATTCTGCAAATGAAATTACTGGTAGAAGTAGAAGGTTTGTTGAAAAGGTAATGAAAATAATTTTTCAGTTTGTATTTGTTTTTTTGTTACAACACATTACAATCTTAAATATTAGCAACTTGCGATACAAACAACAATTTTTACTGTAGTTTTACTCGGGGTACTGTATGGGGGTACCATCCAGATCCTCTATTGATAACGCTCAAATGTTAAAGCAAAGGCGTTTTACGATAAATTAGTAAACACATTAGAGGCCATTGGTCCACTTTGTGTTTCCATTCCTCTGGAAAGCAATTAGGCAACATTGTTTTGCCACAGGTGAGACCTCTTTGGACAGCACCTGGAGAATAGACACGAGGGCCGAGAGAAACACAGTAATGACTTCCCTTCGGAAAACACTGATGCAACACTGATGAAACTGTGTCCAAAGAGTCATGACCTTTGAGATCATGCAACTCAGGCATTTATTTCTTTATATCTCAACAGATTAAACCAAATATCCCAGTGATACTTACTGTAGAACTTTGTTTATTTATTTATTTATTTATTATTTATTTATTTATTTATTCAGCCGAATGAGCACAAAGTTGAAGGGTTAATGGCAAAATGAGGCAGAAAGCAATGTTTCACTAAATTAATTGTGCCCTGGAAGGGATGGGAATGTGTGGAGTCACAGGAGTGCCACAATAAAATATAAATCTGTTAAAAAATAAGGAAATAAATGTGTAAATATAAAATGAATAAATAAAAGAATAAATAAATAAATAAAAAGGTAAATTTTGTCTTTGCTTTTCCATTTTCTCTTTTTTTCCTTTTATTTTTCCATTTTGGAAAAGGCAATGACAAAATGTATATATTTATATATTTATTTATTCTTCATTTACTTCTCTTTATATTTACACATTTATTTCCTTATTTTTAATAGATTTTATTTATTTCTCTTTATACTTGTACATTTATTTCCTTATTTTTTAACAGATTTATATTTTATTATGGCACTCCTGTTACTCCATAGAAATGTTTTACTAGAAATAAAATTGTAGATGGCGATAACAATGATTGATTGAATAATAATCAGCCACTGCTTTTATCTGACTTTGGGCTTCTCATCTATAAAGACACCTGCTCCCATTTCTCCCAGTAAAGGTGATCATCGGTTGGTGGTTACATTCTGATGGTGTCTAAAAAAGGTCCCTTTATCCACCGGCTGAAGTCACAGTCCTCAAGTTGCCAGACCATGGATTGCATACAAAAGATGCGTGTAGCAACCTTGATGTCACCCATTGGTTTGTGGGTTACTGATTTAAGACCTCAAGTTTGCAATTTGGTCATTGCCAGTCTTTTGAATTTTCTTTTGACAAATGAGGGTTGGATCCGACTGGGACCTCAAGCACACTACACAAGGCCATATGGTAGTGACTTGTCAATCCCAATTGGCCCTGCCCTAAAGCATACCCTGCTTTGCTGTCTATTTTCCTCAAAATGGGACATAATTTACTAAATGAACATCATGCCGTGCTAAGGAGGATTTGGAAGTAGCAACTGAGACCATCAACTCAGTCGGAAAATGTTTACTTGGGTGACAAATTAAGGGAGAGATGAGGTAATTTCCTCGCAGGTCAACCCCTGCTGGGCATTAGAAAATATGCAGCTTTTAAATTCTGCTCTTTTCAGACCCAGACATTACGTCCACCTTTGGTGGTGGCCTTTTGTGTAATGGGGTCCTTATGAGGTTGAAAAATGCTGTCGATTGAAGCTATAAAAGCCCACAGTTAAAATCCTAAACCGAACTGTCTCTCTAAGACCATCTAAAGTCCAGGAAAGGAAGTTGACAGCTATAGGATGCAGCGATACTGATTTCCGTCTCCACAAAAAGGTCGGGTACCATTCTTTTATCCGCTACATTTGACTCTTCATGGTGGATTTTACTCTTCTTGATCTGTGTGGTGGGAAACAACTTGTTTTCCTCTCATTGGCTCACAATGTCAGCCATGTGACGGTGACATAAGCCGTGATTTTTCAGTCCAGTTAAGAAGTTGAAACTGCCAAAACCTGTTTCTGCAACCAGAGAAGTAGAACATATAAAAAAAGATGCCACCTCGATTTCACCTCTCATTTGTCAGTCCAGTCACCTGACCACATTTTGACTTCTTCTCTGCTTCTTGGGCTACTATTACCTCTACCAGAAAGCAAGTTGTAATGTCTGGAGCAGGGAAAATGAAAGACATTTTCAGAGCAATTAAAACACTACATATCATTAACATATTGGCAACCACACATGATGACATGCTGTAATGTGATGTAATAGTGAATAGTGCTGTTTCTGTTTTTTCAGTAGACACCTGATTACCCATCCTATTCTGTTTTTGCTTCTTCTTTTTATTTTGTAGGTTTGCATTAGCAATCATACTGAATCATTTTAAAAGTCTGGTCTTGATCTTGAAGGTCCATACATTGTACAAACTTAAATGTGAAATTTTCATTGGGTTAACAAAATGCTCTGCTCTGCAAATGTCCTCTACTCTATCTGCAGAAATCGATGCATTAGTGGCAATTTATGACTAAATGCCTTCTCTGACATTTAAATATAGAATGCCCTCAATGTCAGTAAACCGGCGAGGGTTAAAAATGTGCATGTGTTTTAAATCAGACGAAAAGAGTACTTTCTTAGGAATGTTTGTCTCTTGTCTCATGACAAAATTCGGTCACGAGTCAGGCACAGCACTGCAGTTTTCCTAAATGTGATTAAGAATAGCATGTTCTTTTAGGGATGCTGATAATTCCGTAATTTAAAACCCAGTGACCAGTGTGCTGCTGCATATTATCTTCACTCCTCCCTCCTGGCCAAAATACAAACAGGCCCGAGCCTAATCCTCATTTTGGAGCAACACTAGTAGATGCAAGAATGTTTTGTCAGCGTGTGTTGGTTTTGGCGCTCATGGTCGTCTTACTGCTTAATGGTAAGTCTTTATATAATATATCTGCATGTTTTTTGCAGCTCTTATCTGCATATTCTCGTCCTTTTGAGAGCAATATAGATTATATTGTTTTATTCTTAAATGAAAGCAATTTTACTTTAAACATAGCAAACATTCTCCATCTGTGATTACAGTAGTTGAAAATGAGGCTGCATCTTTCCCCTGGTCTTGTCCCAGCCTAAGCGGAGTGTGTAGAAAGGTTTGCCTCCCAACAGAGCTGTTCTTTGGACCTCTGGGCTGTGGGAAGGGCTTCTTGTAAGTGTTAATGTGCAGATGCAGTATGTGAATTCACTTTGCATATGTAGTTACAGGTGAAATATAACTCTTTGTTTTTTAAATCCCTAGGTGCTGTGTGTCTCATTTTCTATGAGGAATGCTGCAGCAGTCCTGAAGTCATTCAGTCATGCTAGAAGACTTTCAAAACCAAACAGAAGATGAGCAAACAGAAGAAACTGTTGTAGAGGATCACATCTGGCTTTCTAACTCTGACAACTCTGTGACATGATGGACTCTGTAATAGTAAATTAACTGCTTATAGATTTAGTAAAACGTTACATAAAATGTATTTGCCTCCTTGTATTTTTTTATGTAACTTTTGCGTTACTCGTCAAAGTTTGTGTAGATTGTTTCAAATCTAAAACAAAACATTTTCTAATATATTTTAACATCCATTAGTCTTTAAATTATTTTCTTGCGCATTCCCTGCACATCATTATTCTGAGTGCAATCCAAGTTCATATTCAGTTTTCACTCATTTTTGCTTCTTATCCAAGAAAATGGTGCAAAAAAGCAAGATTTTTGCTAAACATGCTATTGGACAGATTTTTTTTAAAATTTATTTTTAGGTTCTTACCTAAATGGAAACTAAAGATACACAGACTATGCAGACATTAACAATTTCCTCCAAAACCTTCTCCATTCCTGTCCTTTACAAGTTTACTTGTCCATCAGTGGCTTGATCTAATTCAATAAGCTGCATTTTCACTGGAAGAAGAACACAAGGTCACTGCACTCAAAGATGTGCAATGAGAAATACATCAGCATCTAGAGCAGCGTGCACGAAGGCCCGTCTGCACAGAGTCCTTGATGGCTTTACTAAAAACTGGTGCATTAGCCTTTGTTGGACTTCTTGATGATAAAGCTAATGACATGTAATTTTCTTAATTAGATCTCCAAAATCATTGACAACTTCAACTTTAAACCAAATACAAGGACAAAAACTACAGTACATGAAGCTCAAAGGCAGATTTAAGGTAACAAATGGTATTATTTCTACATTCAGTCTAAATATGTCAGTGTTTTACACCACATATTACTGTAATTAGGGTCCGAGCACCGAATGGTGCGAAGACCCTATTGGAATGCAAGGAATTATTTATTATTATTATTATTATTATTATTATTATTATTATTATTATTATTATTATTATTATTTATTATTAGGGTCCGAGCACCGAATGGTGCGAAGGGTGAAGCAGTCTGTCCCTGAAGGAGCTGCCGGTGATGGTCCTGTTTCCTGCAGGGGGTGGGAGATGTCCTCCATGATAGACAACAGCTTTGTCATCATCCTCCTGTCTAACACCAGCCCAGGACAGAGCTTGCTTTCTTAACCAGTTTCTTTAGTCTCTTCCTGTCTGCAGCCGTGATGCTGCTGCTCCAGCAGACCACTCCATACAGGATGGCTGATACCACCACACAACCATAAAAGGTCCTCAGAATTGCTCCCTGCACCTGAAGGACCTCAGTTTCCTGAGCAGGTGAAGTCTGTTCTGACCTTTCTTACACCGTGCGTTGGTGTTCTATCTCTAGACATGTTTGAATGTCTTTATCAATAAATGGTCAAACACATGTTGAGTGTCAGCTCAGCTCTTTGTTCCACACATGTATATGTTCCTATGTGATTGGTGTCTTGCAGTCAGAGTGTAAAGAATTGAAGGTGTCAGAGGCTTTCTGTGGTGAAGAGGCTGCAGGACATCAGCTGCTCCAACAGGTGACGCCTTTGTTCTTTGGCTCCAACCAGAACCAGCAATAAATCAGCATGAGCTGCAGCTTATCCACCTCATAGAGTGTATAATAAAGAAACCAAGAGGTTTTAGTTGATAGCTGTCTCTAGTGAATGACCAGCAGTGTCTTGTTCAGGTTGTGAGGAGAAGTAAAAAGCTTACAGCACCTGGTATTCCCAGGTAGTCTCCCATCCAAATACTAACCAGGCCCAACCCTGCTTAGCTTCGCAGATGAGACGAGATTGGGTGTATTCAGTCTCAGAAACAAACCTACAATATAAGTTCTGTACCTCACATGATTCAAATCTCCACTCACACCTTTTATTTGTCCTTTGATTGCTCCAGTACTGATTGATGCCATCATTTAAGCCAATTTACAACAACACCTTGTAGGAAATGTGGTGCAGAGGTAAGTTCTGTGCCTCACATGTTGAAGGTCCATGGTTCAAATCCCCACTCACACTTTTTATGTGTCCTTTGGATGCTCCAGTACTAATTGCTAGCATCATTTAAGCAAAGTTAGAGCAGCATCTTGTAGGACAGGTGGTGTAGAGGTAAGTTTTTTGCCTGGCATGTTGAAGGTCCCTGGTTGAAATCCACCTTAGTACCTTTATTATCTTCACCTCCTTAATAGTTTTGTGTACCATCATTTACGAAAACTAACAGTTACACCCAGTAGGAAGGATAGTGCAGTGGTAAGTTATCTGCCTCTCATCCAGGAGGTTTTTGGTTCAAATCCAGCCCAGGGCTCTTTTGACACTTTTTAAGATAAGATAAAGTTAAGATAAAGTTCTTTATTTCTCCCCACTCCAGGGGAAATTTACATTGTTACAGCAGCTTTATTTACAATATATACATACTTTGGCTGTATGACAACCTCTTTCAACCATCATTACAACAAAGTCCACAAAGGACCTTGTGTGAAAGATAGCTCACACATAGGTTGTGTGTCTGTCATGTGGAGGGTCACGGTTCGAATCCCCACTGGGAACCTTGCGGAGGATGATAGTGGAGTTGGAAGGTTGTGGTCTGTGGTGTGGAGTGTCAGTGGATTGGAGTTGAAGGGTGGTTTCTGCAAAACCAGGAAGTTGCTGGAAAAGGCAAAGAGCGCAAAGAGCGCAAAGAGCGCAAAGAGCGCAAAGAGCGCAAAGAGCGCAAAGAGCGCAAAGAGCGCAAAGAGCGCAAAGAGCGCAAAGAGCGCAAAGAGCGCAAAGAGCGCAAAGAGCGCAAAGAGCGCAAAGAGCGCAAAGAGCGCAAAGAGCGCAAAGAGCGCAAAGAGCGCAAAGAGCGCAAAGAGCGCAAAGAGCGCAAAGAGCGCAAAGAGCGCAAAGAGCGCAAAGAGCGCAAAGAGCGCAAAGAGCGCAAAGAGCGCAAAGAGCGCAAAGAGCGCAAAGAGCGCAAAGAGCGCAAAGAGCGCAAAGAGCGCAAAGAGCGCAAAGAGCGCAAAGAGCGCAAAGAGCGCAAAGAGCGCAAAGAGCGCAAAGGCAAAGCTGTCTTTCAAGAAGATTTTTGGCGAATGTGAAAAAAAAAGCTTGAGCAGAGTGGGGGATTGAACCTGCACTCTCCAGGTTCCAAACCACCATCACTACCTCTGGACTACCGGTCCTACATACCCAAATACAGGCTTTTCTTCTATTCGTCAAGGCGGTGACATCAACACTGAAAGAAAAAAAAAACAATCCACAAAATCAAAAAAAGAACATAATCTACCTACAACTTTTAAAGAACATGCTAAAAAACACAATACTAAAAAGTCACACTCTTCTCCTCATCACTCATTTTTACATTTTAACACAATTTCAAAGCCACACAAATCACATTCTTCATGTCAAATCACTTCTCTTCACTACAAATGGGAGAGAACAGCAAACAAATAAAATACAACTTATGGCTTAAATATCTTCAAAATCTCTTTGCTATTCCTCTACATTCAAATTCCTCAACACCACTCAACAATCACCTGCAGGATCTCTTACTTCTTTCTTAGCTCTGACAAAACATCTTCAAGACTCTGAGAAGACAACTCATTTTCAACACATTTGCTGCTTCGTCTAAGTGTCCACACACATCTCCAGTCATCCACAGGCCTCACCACTGATCAGCTGCACAAACTTACATGTTAAACTTCTCCAAAGATAAAATACAGGCCCTTCTGTCTGATCACAACTTTTACTGGTGGCTCATATTTCAAGTTCATTTCCTTGCAAAGTCTTTATTTTGGATTAAAGTGGGATCTGTGACCAGGCAGATCACTTGTTTATTCTTAGCATTTGGATTTCACTGACATTCCTGTCATGTAGAAAAATAGAAATATCTTTGCATTGATTCAGCTAAACTAACTGCAGACACTGAGAGGCGTAAAGTTCAACAAATGCTGTTTTTATTTACTTCACTGGTGACATCAGTAGATGCTTGCAGTGAAACCACCACTGCAAATATTTATGCATTAAGTATCACAACTGAAAACTCCCTACAAACGTCCACTTCTAACACCACAAACATTGTCCAGAGGAAATGATATTAGCTGAACATAAAAACATGTAAAACAGCTCTGATGCTTTCATCCTGAGCTCCACTC
Organism: Amphiprion ocellaris; assembly: GCF_022539595.1. Classification (NCBI taxonomy): domain Eukaryota; kingdom Metazoa; phylum Chordata; class Actinopteri; family Pomacentridae; genus Amphiprion; species Amphiprion ocellaris. The sequence goes on along the minus strand of NC_072779.1, from coordinate 15,448,488 downwards.
AAACATTTCACTGTGCAGCAGCTCAGCAGTTTGTTTAAGAAAAGCATTTAGGTTCAATCTGTGAAGCCCAAAACCCACCAGCTTTGAAAAATGACACCATTTACCAGAGTCACAAACTGTAAAAACAGAAGGAATTGTTGGATTTTCTATGTGAATGTGTCGCCTCTCTAGTTAACTCACCCGGTTACGTCTCCATCCTGACGCTGCTCTGCTGGACCGGAGCTTCTGGACCAGCCGGGTGGACCTTCCTTCACAGATCTTCCCGGTGGGAGTGATTCTGAGTCGGCCTTGGTTGACTGCAAACTCCTTAAAATGGACACATGAGAGGAAATCGTGGACAAATCGATACAACAGCTTGTTCGGTTTGTCCTGTTCTTAAATGGGTAGAAAACTGCTGAGAGCTCTCAGTTCAATTCAATTTCAATTCATTTTTATTATATAGTGCCAATTACAGTCAAATTGTCTTGAGACCGCTTTACAGAACCCATATGCCTGACCCCCAGAGCCAAGCCAAAAGGCGACAGTGGCAAGGAAAACACCCTTTTAACAGGGAAAAAAACCTCGAGCAGAACCCGGCTCTAATGTGGGGGGACCATCTGCCTGCTGGCCGGGCGGGTTGAGAGGGACAGAAGAGGTAGAAAGGTAGAGATAGAGGGGTAGAGGTAGAGATAGAGGGGTAGAGATAGAGAGGTGGGGGGGGGACACAAGGACCATAAAACACAGCCACACATCTGAAGCATCCAGCATCCAGCTCTGGGACCAGGGACACTCGGAGAAAGGACACAGAAAGAAACAGAGTGAATGTAATGCAATAATGGTATATGTAGTAAATACATAGGTAGTTAGAGAAGGGCTCAGTGCATCAAGAGAGGTTCCCCAGCAGTCTAGGCCTATAGCAGCATAACTAGGGGCAAACTAAAGGGACGTCAAGAGGGGAAGTCAGTTGTGCAAATGAAAACACCAGCATACCCCGTCAGGGTCCCCCAGTCAGCCCTAACTATAAGCTTTGTCGAAAAGGAAGGTTTTAAGCCTGGTCTTAAAAATAGAGAGGGTGTCCGCCTCCCGAACCCAAACTGGGAGCTGGTTCCACAGGAGAGGCGCCTGATAACTGAAGGCTCTGCCTCCCATTCTACTTTTAGAGATTCTAGGAACAACAAGTAAGCCTGCAGTCTGAGAGCGAAGAGTTTCTGCTAGGATAATATGGTACTATCAGGTCTTTAAGATATGATGGAGATTGGTTGTTAAGAGCTTTATATGTCAGGAAGAAGGATTTTGAATTCTATTCTAGATTTAACAAGGAAGCCAATGAAGAGAAACCAATATAGGAGAAATATGATCTCTCTTGCTAACTCCCGTCAGTACTCTGGCTGCAGCGTTTTGGATCAGCTGTAGATATTTAAGAGAGCTATTGGGACAACCTGATAATAAGGAATTACAGTAGTCAAGCCTAGAAGTAACAAATGCATGGACCTAGTTTTCTCTGCATCACTCTGACACAGGATGTTCCTTGATTTTCACAATATTTCTCAGGTGGAAAAGGAAGTCCTACAGATTTGTTTTATGTGCGAGTTAAAGGACATGTCCTGGTCCAAATATAACACCGAGGTTCCTCACAGTAGTACTGGAGGCCAATGTAATGCCATCCAGAGTAACTATATGCTTTGAAAGCAATTTTCTAAGATGTTTGGGGCCAAATACAATGACTTCAGTCTTGTCTGAATTTAGTAGTAAGAAATTATAGGTCATCCAGGTCTTTATGTCCTTAAGACAATCTTGCAGTCTAGCTAGCTGATTAGTTTCATTTGGCTTCATAGATAAATACAATTGAGTGTCGTCAGCATAACAATGGAAATTAATACAGTGCTTCCTAATAATGTTGCCTAAGGGAAGCATGTATAATGTGAACAGTATTGGTCCTAAGACAGAACCCTGAGGAACTCCATGATTAACCCTAGTATGCTCAGAAGAGTCATTGTTGACATGCACAAACTGGAACCTGTCTGATAAGTAGGATTTAAACCAGTCCAGTGCTGTCCCTTTAATGCCAATAGAATGTTCTAGTCGCTGTAATAAAAGTTTGTGGTCGATTGTATCGAATGCTGCACTAAGGTCCAATAAAATAAGTATAGAGACCAGTCCATTATCTGACGCTATGAGAAGGTCATTAGTAACTTTCACCAGAGCTGTTTCTGTGCTATGATGCACTCTGAAGCCTGACTGAAACTCTTCAAACAAGCTATTCCTTTGTAAATGTTCACATAATTGATTTGCAACTGTTCTTTCCAGAATTTTGGAGAGAAATGGGAGGTTGGAAACTGGTCTATAGTTGGCTAAAACATCTGGATCTAGAGTGGGCTTTTTAAGTAAAGGTTTGATTACAGCAACCTTAAAAGCCTGTGGTACATAACCTGTTACTAGAGAGAGATTAATCAGATCTAACATTGAGGAATCAGCTCTGACAGAGTGTTGCTCTGACTCCATGTGTGACTGAGGCTGGAGTGAACAGAGCTGCTGCTGCTCAGCTGCAGCTTCTTATTAGCACAACAACAGACGCTGCGTTCACTACGTCTGTGGGTGTGGAGCTGATAAAGAGGATCTTCACCACTGACCTGAGCTGCTGCCACACGGTGAGACGTCCAACAGAGTCACTGAGCAGCTGATGATGAAGAAGATGAAGGCTTCAGGAGGAGGTGGAGGAGGAGAAGCTGCAGGGCCACATGAGACACTGAAGAGACAAACCAGAAATGATTCACACACTAGACATGAAGAAAAGAAAACATCAGAGAGTGTAAAATACAAGAATGAGTCCTGAACATCACTGGTGATGAAGCTCGAGGCAGAAAAACTCAAACACAAACTGCCTCAACAACAAGTTCATTTCTATGGTCAAACTGAGAGCAAGAATTCCTGGAATATTTAGTAAATCTAAACTGTATTTCTGAAATTTAATCCAGACAGGAGAAATATTGTGCATTTTAATATTCGTGTGTGCTGTCCCGATAAGCGGCTGGTGAAGGACTTTCTAAGTCTTATTGCCTCTTTTAATGTGGTTCAGTGTGTGTCGGGTCCCACACATGAACACGGACACACGTTAGACCTGGTTCTGTCTTATGGATTGTCTGTGTCGAATATTGAGATCGGTGATAACGTATTCTCTGATCATAAGCCTGTGATTTTTAATGTCAGCTTTCCGTGTGCTGGTCTTAAATCCAGCGCTCCTGCTCGGTACTGTCGGGTTTTTGAACTCTCTCTCTGCCGGTCGCTTCTCCGCTGCTTTTAATCAGCTCTGCGTCCCCTCTAGTTTATCCTCTATGGATACAGAGGAACTCAGCTCATGGTTCCATTCTATTCTGTCAAGGTGTTCTGAACTCCGTGGCTCCTTTAAAGACTGCACATCGTAGAGCAAAACTGGAGCCCTGGTTCAACGACGCAACTGGAGCAGTGAGGAGGGAGTGTGGTAGAGCTGAGCGCAGCTGGAAGAAGGACAAGCTGCAAGTGTTGTTTTTAATTTTAAAAGACCGCTGGAGAGACTATCAGACTCAGACTATCAAACATTAGTTTGATCAATGATTTCAACTATTAGTAGACTTTATGAGGGAAGCAGTTTTGAGAAAAGAGTTATTAGTAAATCAATTCATAGTGCAACCCAGAACATTGAAAGAGGAACTGTTTGAAGAAACAAGTAGATGTTTTTGTTTCAGAATAGAAAACGTTTTAAGATATGTAAATTTATTTGTTTTTTTGGATTTTGTTATTGTGTCTTCTGTGTAATTAGATATTCAAAAGTGTCACTGGTGTTTTTCCAATTTTTTGTCTGTATTTAGATTCATCTTAAAAGTTTAGTCTTGGTCTTTTGTCATTCTGTATGATTTTATAATATTAGATTAGATGTCCAAATGTTTTGTCTTTTTAATGTGTAATTGTTGAGTGAAAAGTATTATTGGATGTGATGAGTAAAAATATTATTTTCAATATTAAATGTTTAAACTCTTGTAGTTTGTAATTTTAAGAACTTGTAGTAGATTTTAATGTGTAATTGTATATTAAAAGTTTTCATAGGAAATTGTGTTTAATTCCAAGTGAAAGTGTTATTGTCTTTAAGATGTTATTTTGTAAATAAACATTAAACTATTTAAATAAGTGTAGTAGTCTCTTTCACTTTTTGTTTGTATAGGCGTAGTGAGAGACAGCCAGACAACGGGGTTAGAAATAAGAGGTAGACCAGCTCATACAGCATGGGGTGTACAAGCGGGAGTCGAACCCGGGCCTCAGCGGTGGGGACCAAGTACATACGTCAGAGGCGTAACCCGTAGAGATACATGAGCACATATGTTCTCGCCTTGAAAACGTGTATAAATCCAATAGAAAGTCTAGGGATAGAGTTAGGGTTACAGAGCAAGGTCCTTACAGCATTAATGAAAAATAAGGTAAATTTAATATGACACATAAATATTTTTAATATTAATACTAAGCAACAGAATAATCCGAGAAATTAATCCACGGTTTTCCCTTCAGCATTGTGGGTCTAAATATCCTCTATCGGAGACGTGCAACCACAATGCTGAAGGGAAAACCCCAACTTTATTTTATAAATTTTTTGGGTTGAGTGGCTTATTATTAAATTATGAACATATGTAAAATTTAATTTCCATTTTTTGGGTACATTGCTACTGTCAGGACCTTCCTCTCCATCTCGATCTCTACCCTTTGTCTTTCTATTGGGTTGCTACACCTTTGCTGACAACCATCATGTGTGATCATATAACGCTGCGGGTTAAGCCACTGACGCATGTAGTAGGTCCTCAACGCTGAGGCCCTGGTTCGATTCCCGCTCGCAACCCCGTGCTATATCAGTTGTTCTCATTCTTATTTCTACCCCATTGTCTGGCTGTCTCTCACTACGCTTATCCATCAATTAACTGCAAAAGACTACAACACTTATTTACAAATTTCCTGTTTCTTTATTAAATACAATTCTTTAATTTCTTACATCTTCCCCCCCCCATACTTTATAAAAGTTTAATTGTCTTAACTTTTTCCCATTTATTTAATTGCTTCTTTTTGATGTACTTTCTTTCTTTAATCTTCTTCTTCTTTCTAGAATTTAACACCAACCTTAAATTTTTGGTGATTTTTACACATTTTGAAAAGCTATCAACTCAAACAGGGTAACACCGAGTGAGCTGAAATTTGACCAGGATGTACTCCAGGCATGGGTGATCAAAAGTTATCAAAATGCTCACCTTAAGTCTGAGGGCGTGGCCATGGCGGCCTCGTGAATTCTGATGCTTCGCCATGAAACATCAACTGCTGTGTAACTGCCCTAAACATGCTCCAATCTGCCTCAAACTTTACATGTGTGATCAGAGTCCAGTCCTGATCACATCCGTAGGCCGACATAAACTCTCGGTCGCAGCGCCACCTGGTGGACGTGCGTGGATTCGCCGACCAGCACGGATGCGAGGACCCGTCCAACGCTGCTTGCAGCTTTAATTTCATTTGCAACATTGCCAGTAGGAGCTGTTGGTTAAAGCAGCCTGAACCATCTGTGAGCAACTTGAGCCATATTGTTAAAAATGGCTGCAGTTTAAGGCTAGTAGAAGGACTGCAAACAAGAAAAATAACTGCCTGGTTTTATAACCTGACATCATTTTGGCATAATATAATAGTATAAACAGATCTTGACTTTGATTTACTAATGTGAAACATATTTTTCCTCCATTCTGACAACATCATATCAGATTGTTTATGCTGTCATTCTTACATCATTTAGCAGCATGATAGAGATGATGCAACTGAAGTATGTCATCACTCACAAAGACACTCTTCCAAATCACCTGTGGGTCAGAGTCTGTACGGACACAGAAGCTTTGGGAGGCAGAGCCATCAACCACAACAGTGGACTCACTCTCAGATGATATAATTATAACTCCCAAAGGTAAGCAGCTTAATGCTGGGAGGTTTAGGAGAGGGGAAATGTTGTAGTTTCTCACTCAGGGCTTGAAGTACAAGGGAGCCGGAGGGAGTTTAGCTTCTCTAAATAAGTCATGTACTCCGTTTTTCATTTTTTTGAGTAGGTGGATGAGTGTTCAATCTTTAAAATATTGACAATATTACATTTTTAACATGCATGTCTATTTTTTCTTATCTTTGTCATCATGAATCATGCATAAAACTGGCCTTTTATTAGTGTATGATTCATGCATGAAGGCGATTCATCAGTTTTTCACTTTAACATACATACAGTGCCAGTGCAAAGTCCTAAACTTAACCCACTTTAAGTTAAAAATTAGAGAAAAAACCTTGTCTGTGCCATCCTCAGTAAGGCAGTACAACAAACCTAACCTTACAGAGTGCTGAAAGCAGACAGCAGCTGCTACTTTTCATCTATTTCCTTATGCTTATTATTCATAATCTTATTAATAGAAACTATGGTCAATAAAAGGTCAATAAAGTGCTTTAAAAACATTATGTCTGCCTTTGCTGACATCAAAAAGTGAAAAAAAAGTGAGCTGCTGCCAAAAGCCATGTTATACTTCGCACACTAAATGCATTTACCTTCAGACTCATCTTGTGGTGCATTCTGACACTCTAAACGAGACATATTATGAAAACAGTCACTAAAATGTTCAGTCTGTGACCTTTTGATAAAGCATGTGAGGAAAAAAATTCTCTGCCCACAAAGACAGCATGGTATCTTGTTGTCAGAACAGTTATAATTCAATCTAGGATGACTGGAGGGTTCGACGTGAGGGCAGTAAAGCACTTTGGAGAGGTTGTGACTGAGTGCTTTGCTGGAAAATGACCATTTTTAGGCCCCAGAGTTACAAGGCCTACCTTACAAAATGTGATAGTTCATTCAGTTGCTCTTAAAGTTAGTCCAAAAATCATTATTTAAAATGATATGACATTTGATAATGTTAAATTGTGCTTTTGCCGTGTATTAACAAATTTACCGTTACATTCTTTACATAAGGAATGGACCATCTTGCTGCACATTTTCATGCCTCCAGTTGGTTTAATCTCTTCCTAGCTTTACTGTGAGAGCACATTTTACATTATCACTACTGGTTCAAGTTCTAAGAGAAGCAAACTGGTCACTGTTCTTGTTCCATCCTAGAGTCTTGCATTAAGACATGTCATGATCACTACGATCTGTAAGGACTGCTTGGTCTAAAATTTTTACTCTTGTTTTCCACTTTGTGACTCAGGACAAATTTCTTTTGCTAAAAGAAAGAGTCTACAGAGACTCATAAAAAGGAGAGGACACACAGTCATCATTCATCTCATAAAAGTGTAGCCACAGCAGCAGGCTTCACAGATGCCTTGTAGCGAGATTTAGGTTTTGACACTGGCAGAAGAGGATTTACTCCACAGGCTGCCTGACTCCAATTACATGAGAGATCAGCGTGGGGTGGCATCACTGGAAAAACACAATCCTGGGAGCATCCTCCACGTCTATTTGGTTTCTGGAAAGTCATAAGACTTCTCTCCTTCATCATAATGGTCAACCAGTTGGAAACTGATAAAACTGGAAACATCATATGTAAAGAAATTTACTAGACAAGTTGTGTCTTTTATCTTAAGGATCATCTTGGCTCCTGTTAATAACAAGAAGCGGTATCGCTCTGAGGCTGCAGAGCACAATGTACTGCCAATGTGAACATGTATATTTGTGTTTTTGCACCTTCCCTCTCCAGTACTATCATTAAAAAAATGATTTCTTCTTCTAAATGTGCCTTGTGATTAGCCAGTGCACCTGATTTCACAATTCAGTTATTTTATTTATTATTTATTTTTTGGTTGTTAATAGGATAATTGATTTTTGTTGAATCTGGTCATTCCCAATGAAAACAGTGACAATAAAGAAAACTCTGTTTGTGGCACTACAGAGATGCTGCCACTTGAGGGCAGTGCTGACAGACATATAATGACTGAAGACTGAGTTCTCTGTCAGTGACCATCCTGAGTGCTTTAACATGAGTTTATCAAATCAGAGAGCAATGGTTTGGTATTGAGTGTTTACAATGGGCAGCACTTATCCTATTTATTGTATATACTGTGAGAAACGATGCTGCCAAATTGTTCTTCTCCACTGTTGGCAATAAGCTGTCTTATAGGGGAACTTGTGATTTGTTGGATTTTTGAAATACAATTTTATAGAATATTAACCTTAATTTTTAAAATAAGGCAGGTTTTTGGTAGAGCATATAATGTTGTAGGTTGTAGATAGTAGATAGTGAGGTGATGTTGTAATATATAAGATATTATAAGGTTTTAACCTTAATATCAAAGCTGTCAGGTGTATTTCCATGGCAGTGGGGTACTCAGTGACTGAAAACTGGAGTCATATGTAGATCTTTTTCAAACAACCCCATCTAACTGCCATGAAATCAGGTTCCACGGAGATTTGAACTCAGATCACTGGATTCAAAGTCCAGAGTGCTAACCATTACACCATGGAACCCCCTTGTATATGACATTCCCTTGTATTAAACAGGCCATGCAACATACATCACACATCATCCTGGGAGCTTTTTATTTATCATCATACAAAGTTTAATAAAACATTCTACAAACATATAATTTATTTACATGCAAATCAGATGCATTTTCATACTATCTGTATACTTTTTGCTGACAGTGAAACAAAATCAATGTGAGCATTCTCTGGTTTGTCAGAACTATTTGGTGGTATGTGGTTGAATTGGGGATAACTATGCTTTTTAATCCCATCTGTATGGGAAACATGGCCAAACAGAAACGTCCAAGGAAAAGAATTTTGTCCAAAGAAGTTATTCTAAGTAACTCCAGTCCTATGAGTAAATATGCAGCCCTCTGACAGAGCCTCTGTTGGCTGTGTGGAGTGGCCAGACTTTAGTCTGCGGTTGCATGTGGCCATCCTGAGCCACCACTGGTCTTGTGGAAGTCTACGTAATGTTGTTGTCCATTTATGTATTTATTGGAAATGATATAGAAATAGTTCATTAACATCAACACATTTTGCTCAAATAATAGTCTTTTAAAACAGAGCATGGACTACAAAATCATGGGCTAAGCTTTATCAGATTGATGCTCTGATTCTCCCAGCAGTTTTCAGTGAAGGCCTATATTCATGATTTCATCTGAATAATTTTTGTGAAAATGCCATCTACACTGTCCAATACAGTATGTGGAAGAGAGAGAGTGTGAGCACACTTCAAATACACCAAAGACTACAAATAATCCTGCAGGTTCCACCAAGATTCTAACTCGGATCATTGGATTCAAAGTCCAGAGTGCTAACCATTACACCATGGAACCCTTTTCAGATGTCTGCCATCGGTCAAATAGAGTCACAGTTTAAATCACCATGCATTTTATAGAGCATGTGCAACATAGATCATTTTTGAAAACCTGTTGTTTTTAAGTTTTAGTCACAAGCAAAGTCTAATATTGAGCTGTATGTTTTAATTAGTTCTGATTATTTTTGTCAGAATTTATGATGTTGTAGATGGAAGAGGATAAAGACAGATTTATTTATACCCTATTATGTTAATGGCAATATTTAGAGCACTTTACTCTGAGATTGCAGATTTACTCGTGGTTTACTAGAGTTCCCAGAAGTAGAATAGGAGGCAGAGCCTTCAGTTATCAGCTCTTCTGTTGTAGAATCAGCTCCCAGTTTGGGTTTGGGAGGCAGACACAATCTCTACTTTTAAGATTCAGCTTAAAACTTTCCACTTTAATGACGCTTATAGTTAGGGCTGCTCAGGATCACCTGATCCATCACTTTTTACGCTGCTATATGTTTAGACTGCTGTGGGGCTGCCATTATACACAGAGCATCTCTTCTCTACTATCCTTTCTCTGTTCTCCAACCACTGCCCACCCCCTCATGTCCATCCTCACCTAGATAGCTGCTTTCACTCAACCTGGTTCTGTCTTAGGTTTCCAGTAAAACTGAATTAATTTTCAGGTGAATTGTTATTAACGTAATACTATTACCGGTGAAGCATTAGAGCAACAATCATTAGGCGTCTCAGTATCCTGAGCTGCAGAACATGTAATTCACCTATTTTGCCTCCAATTGTAAAGTAATCCAGAAATAGCCCTTCATCAGTTCCCCACCACAGAACCTGGTAAACAGTACAGACACTGCTTCTACAACATCCACACTGGGATTTTACAAGAGTGTTTTCTCATTTTTTGCAGAGGGAAGAGTTTCTAGCTTACCTCACTGCACGAGATTTACATGATCTCTCTTACTGAGGTTCCACTGAGATTTGAACTCAGATTACTGGATGCAGAGTCCAGTGTGCTAACATTACACCATGGAACCACAAAGTCCAGCCCACACTGCCAAATTCTGAGATGATGTCTTGATCTATTCTCACTGACAAATGACCTTAATAACATTACAGGGTACTACATGTACGTGACATGCTGCATACATGGACATGAAGAGAATGGGAGACGGTGACATGAGGCCAAACCTTTGAAAAACTATTTATAGAGTGATTCATAAACATATTGAGCACCTTAAGAAGCAAACCTAAATTGTATAAACAAAAGGAAAACTATTTATACACTATCTACATGTGTATCTTTACATAACAGTAGTATAAAAACACAAAGTAATATGTATGGTAATTGAGCTTCAGAGACTGTTAGCACTTTGCTGATCTGAAACCACCTGGTTTAATATCAGCCAGTGTGAGATTGTAGAATTTTGTTGTCCATTTATTTATTTGTTTTAAATGTCTCCACATAGAAACGCACTGCAAGGGTAATTGTGTCTTCAAACAAAGGATGGACAGAAAAAAATTGATCTCAGCATCATCTGATGGTTAAGATTTACAGTGCAGGAGGGAAAAAAGCAGAGAATCTGAAAAGTGGAGGAGGTCAACACTACCTTTCCCAGTAGGTACTAGTCTCACCCTGTATTCAGGATTTCATTTGATGTGCTGAATTCATGAAAATTCCCCATGTATTTCCCCTTGAAAATGAAATTCAGTTTATTATTCATGAAATATTAAGCAAATGCCACGATACTGTCCAGCCACTGTGGCAAAGTGTTATACAATGTTGAGTACTTTATAAATGAGGAGAGCTTTCCTTCCACATGGTAAAGCATTAGGTTCCACTGAGATTTGAACTCAGATCACTGGAGTCAAAGTCCAGAGTGCTAACCATTACACCATGGAACCCCCTATGTATACAGAAAACACAATGAAATGTACATTTAAAATCTTTCTTATTGATTGTCATATAAAGGACAAAGATAGAGACAAAGACAAATGTGTTTATTCAGGTTGTTATTAACTTAACTACTGAAGCAGTGAGGCAGTGATAATAAGCTTATAGCTCACAGGCAAATTCAAGACCATAATAGGGTGTGAACTGGCTTGCCAGCCATACAATACAATTCACACTGGGGTTTTAAAAATATGAATTTCTTTTATTGTTATTATTTTTATTGCTTATTTATGTAGTAAATATTCAATTACGTCTCTTGGCATTTACTCAGTTAATTCTGAAAGAAATCCTTTCAAAGAAAGATTATTTATTGGCCTTTTAATGTTCGTTCATTTTATTTGTTGTGAAAATGTTGGGCAACAAACATCAGTTACTGATATCCTGAGCTGCAGAACACGTAACAAATCTCTTTTGCCTCAAACTGTAAATTAGTCCACAATCTGTCATCAGTTCTCCTCCACAGAACCTGATCATCAGAGAAAACAGTGTTGCCTTTGGTGCAGGACTGTGATCTGCAGTTTGGTCACCTGTTTCATCTCCATGGTGACAGCAGATGATAGAAGAGGACAAAAAATGATGTGCTGCACATGCACCAGACAGACCTGACACCTGATTAAAAGCTTGTTTTATAAATGTTGTAGTGCTTTATGAAGCAACCTGCCCAGTAAGATGAGAGTAACAACAAACGTTCATCTACAGACACAGTATGGAGCAGTTCTACCAGCAGAATGGCTTCGCTGGCAACATAAACCTTATCCGGTTTGGCCAATCAAAGATCAGCTTCTGCCATCGAAATAAACACAACTGCTCTTGATTCTGTGGCAAAAATACCACCGGTGCATGATACAACTCAGTGTCACATCTAAAGGTAGTACTAAGGCCTGATCAAGGAGAAATTCTGGCACAATCAATATGAAATCTTAACACGTCCCTCTTCTCAGCCCCCAAAAGCAACAGGAAATTGCAGCCCTTGTATTTAAATGTTTTTGCTTCAGAGTAAACTAGTGGCAACGCAACAACAAAAAAGGGAACTACAGTTGAGCAATCTAAACTCAAGAAAAAGGAACAAAAAGACAAGTGGTCAAACTCTTACAAGTACAAGACAGAACAAAAGCACATGATGGTTACCTGAATGTTGACAGAATGTTGCCCTGTGACAGATGGTGCATCATTAAAATAGTATAGTATATTTAAAGGTCATTTTCTCATACATGATTTTCAATAGAAAGATAATATCTTGCAGGTCACATGCCTGAGTCACAGGATATCCATGCAGGATCTGTGAATGCTGATCTGTAGATAAATGTCCAACCCACTGTAATCTCATTGATTGATTGCAGTGAATCTGGTCTGCTAATGTGGCAATCTCCATTACAGGTGAGGTCAGGTAAATCTATTTTATATAATAATAGTAGGATTTTTACTTTAATATTTCAGTCAGTCCAGGAAGTTAGCATATGTACACAGTAAAATTGCAGGTTCTCAACCTTTATATATAGGTTAGTTTGTATAATTTGTATTATTAGCATTGTAAATAAATAAACCAGCAAACTGTCTATCAAACATTAGTGCAGTTAACTCAATTTTATCATATAGGTCACAGTGAAGAGGATTTAAACTATAACAAGTAATGAATGCAGAGTGATAAAACAGTATCCAAGGGCTTAAGAGTCCCTGCTAATGAATGCATCTATAAAATGTTGCCATAATCTGGTATCAATAGTTGTTTCTATAGGGTTTTTTCTATAATCCAGTGGATAACATGATTTAGTCCTGACATTTATGTCCTGATATTTGTATTCTTTAAGATTACCACTGCAACCTTTCATTTGGCTCAATTAGGCTTTCATTAGACATTTCGCATTCAGCTAAACCACAGGTGGTCGTCTAGAAGCATAAAAAGCTGAGAGAAGCTCGCATGGTTTTCTGTAGAGGACTGAGGCCTGCAGGGTTCTCGGGTCATTGCTGTTTGCCCTTATGGCCGCTGGGGGCGCTGTGGCTCGTGGCGCCTGTGAGTCAGTCTCCTGATACAACACGACGAGGAAGCGGGGACCAAGAAGCAATAACAAACAAACCTAGCAGCAGCAAGCTAACGCAAGTTGGGGAGACTTAGCGTATAGGTTGTCGTGTTTCCTTTCCATATCGGTGTATATTTTGTGCACCGCGTACAAAACGATCTACACGGTGTACAAAAAAGACATATTTTAGTCTGTCACGTAGACAACGCCGTTGTTATCTAACATCTGCTAACATTAGCCAAACGTCAGCTAGCGTTAAGTTAATCCTCCCCGTCTTGGTCGTTTTCTTGTGAAATGAAATAATTGTCAGGAAAATTGCCAGGCGTTTAGGAATTTGTTAAGAAGTTGTCGTCTTTATACGGTACATGTGAGAAAATCAGGTGAGACAACTGGAACAATCAAGATTACAACCCTGACGGAGCAGATACTAGCGGGATACCGAGGTATGTAGGTCCACTAAATAATATTACTATGATGGCTTCTGGTAACGTTAATTGATTGGATTATACAAAAAAGTGAGCTGACAACTAAATACTAGTCGCATTGTAGTGTTTTAGACTACTTAAATTTTACAAATTAATGGCATGTTTGGAGTGGGAGCGGCTAAATAAAGTTGTTTGTCGGGAAGTGATAAGGAAACATTAGCTACATAGTTAATAAGTTTAGCATTGTTGCGACAGAAGCAACTCAGCAATAGCAGATTATTTCTTTACTGACTTCCTGTTGGCAGCCACAACATCGAAATGTGTTTTGTCGATCAAATGTACTCACAGTGTGTTTCAGGTTGTTTTTGTTAGTCACACAAGAGATTGAGTTAATGGCTAACTAGAGTCATTAAGTACTCCACGCAAAGTCCTTGGGACACATAAACATGCCCTTAATTATTGTGCTAACTTATGGCCAACTAGCTCAACGTGAGAATTGCATTGTATTGCCTTATACTTATGATGCACTGATTGTTATATTTGCTTATCTGTCAATAATTAGGCTACTGTAACATGTTTTCAAATAAACCCCTGATCTTCATCTGCAGCCACATAAGGGTTTCCAAGTCTAAATTGGGTTGGATCAGGTTTTCCCATTGTCAAAATCAAATATACACTCACTGGTCACTTTATTAAGTACACTTGTTCAATTACTTGTTAATACAAATGGCTAATCAGTCAACCACAACTCAATTCATTTAGACATGTAGAAGTGGGCAAGACAACATGCTGGAGTTCAAGCAGAGCATCAGAATAGGGAAGAAATGGGATTTAAGTGACTTTGAACGTGGCATGGTTGTTGGTACCAGACGGGCTGGTCTGAGTTTTTTAGAAACTGCTGATCTACTGGGATTTCCATGCTCAGCTATCTCTAGGGTTTCCAGTGAATGGTCCAAAAAAAGAAAATATCCAGTGAGCAGCAGATGTGTGGACAAAAATGGTCAGAGGAGAATGGACAGACTGGTAGGAGATGATAGAAAGGCAACAGTAACTCAAATAACAACTCATTGCAACCAAGGAATACAGAATACCATCTCTGAATGCACAACACATCGAACCTTTAAGATGGGCTACAGCAGCAGAAGGCCACACCGGGTGCCACTTCTGTCAGCTAAGAACAGGAAACTGAGGCTACATTGTCACATGCTCACCAAAGTTGGGCAACTGAAGATCGGAAAAATGTTGCCTGGTCTGATGAGTCTCGATTTCAGCTGCGACGTTCAGATGGTCAGAATTTGGATAACATGAAACAACATGAAAGCATGGATCCATCCTGTCTTGTATTGATGGATCAGGCTGCTGCTGGTGGTGTAATGGTGTGGGGGATATTTTCTTGGCACACTTTGGGCCCCTTTGTATCAATTGAGCATCGTTTAAATGCTACAGCCTGCCTACAATTCTACAATTTCATTTAACAGATGCTTTTATCCAAAGCGACATACAACTGAGAGTAGATACAACACAAGCAAGGATCTAGTCAGGAAAAAAACAACCTGGATAAGTGCCATAAACCTGAATATTGTTGCTAACCATGTCCATCCATTTATGGCCACAGTGTACCATCTTCTGATGGCTACTTCCACCAGGATAATGCACCATGTCACAAAGCTCAGATCATCTCAAAATGGTTTCTTGAACACGACAATGAGTTCACTGTACTCCATTGACCTCCACAGTCACCAGATCTCAATCCAGTAGATCCCTTTGGGATGTGGTGGAACAGGAGATTGGCATCATGGACATGCAGTCAACAAATCTGCAGTAACTGCGTGATGCTATCATGCCAATATGGACCAAAATCTCTGAAGAATTTTTCAAACACCTTGTGGAAAATATGCCATGAAGAATTAAGGCAGTTCTGAAAACTTTTAGTAGCAAAGTGTCCCCAATAAAGTGGCCAGTGAGTGTACGTAAAGGAAAACAGACTGTAAATTTAGTTTTTGAACAGCCAGTTACAGACGAGTCACTAGTTAAAGGAAAAACATGAACTGAATTTTGAAGACAGTTATGTGACTCACATGTAATGGCCCTGTAAATCACCAGATCTTTACCCAATTGAACACCTGTGGGAGATTTTGAACTTTCGTGTTTCTTTTCGTTTCTACAGTAGAGTTCAATGCCAAGGTGCATTGAAGCTGTTCTTGCAGCATATGGTAGCTCACCACCTTACTAAGACACTTTTGCTTGTTTTTTTCCTTTAATTTGTCACTTGTATGTATGTGAGCACACTCTAGATTAGACCCAATTACTCATCTGGGATGCAGTGGTATGAAAATAGAGGTTTTTCATAAATCCTTACTTTATACCAATCCAAGAGGAAAAAAAGTATATATACAGTATGTGGCAGGTTTTTGTACAAGAAGTCATTGTCCCTTATGTTGTATTTTAGACCTGTAAGTAACCGCATTAGAGGAGTTGCCTAGCAGAGAGTTAATGCAATTTCATGGCTAATTTGTTTCAGACTATAGTTAAATGTCAATATGTTAATGTTTTTTGAAAAACATGTCCTTTTGTTAAAAAAATAGGTCTTGTGAAGTATTGTCACAAAGTAGTAGAATCACAGTCACCTTCAAAAGTACTTGACTTAGGTTTGTTTCCCTCCAACATGACAGTATAGTTTGTGTTCACTTCACAGTTCCTCGTTTGCATATCCATGCATATATTTACACAGGCAAACCACCTGAATTATCTGTTTGCATTTGCATGTTAATGCCAGGGTGTAGTCTAACTGCAAGAGCAGCTTCAGCCTGAAAGTTAAAGCAATTCTCTTCTTATTGTAAGTAATGACTCTCCCTTAATCTGCTGTATCTGTTTTGAAGGTTAGTGCAGCTGTAAGCAACCAAGGATGGCTCACCTTAGTGTGTGGTGTGTGGGAACTCGACTGAGTGTCCTTCTACTGGTCGTCTGCAGCATACTGGTCCCCTCGCCTACACATGCCTATATATATGCTGTAAGTTATCATGGCATTTTAACTCATAGACATTAGTCTAGACATTAATTCTTCAAATTATCCTGAAGCTTATGTCAGTTCTTACATTGTGTATATATTGTTTTGACAGCATTATAGCAATATGACTTCCATGTTGTTTGAGGACCTACCTGCCTTGTTTGGATCTCCGCTTCCTAAGGATGGGTTAATGGTGAGAGCAGAGTGTTGTAGAAGGAGTTCGTACAGAAAATCAAAAGTCATAATCTGTTACACTGAGGTTTTTTTTTTCTCTTTTTAAAAGGGAGTTTTGGTGGTGTCCCGTCCACTTAATGGCTGTGCACCAATAGACCCTCCTCCTCCACTGCCACCATCCTTTGATGCCAACACCACCAAATTTGTCGCTCTCATCAGACGCTATGATTGCAATTTTGATATAAAGGTCAGTAGTGTTTGACGTTGAAGGATTTTTAGTGTCTGTGAATAAAACTGGTCTAATGCAAAAAAAAAACTGGTTTCAGGTTTTACATGCGCAGCAAGCTGGATACAGTGCTGCAATTGTTCACAACATGTATTCAGAGACTCTGCTCAATATGAACTATAGCAATGGTAAATATTTCTCAAATATATGCAAATTCAAACCTTGCACATTCACACTATCCATGGTCCAGTGTCATTTTACTGAATTACAATTTTTCCGTTGCAGAGACTATTGCAGAGCAGATTGTGATCCCCTCTGTATTTACCAGCTACTATGCTTCCGAAATCTTCAGGAAATTCATAATTCCAGAGCAAGGGTCAGTAAAAAGAACATTTTTAGAACTAAATACAGCCAACCTTTAACAGTCAGCATTAGATTGGCATAATCTGGCATAGAATGATTTTTTTTCTCCATCTGATGCATGTTTTTTTTCTTTTCTTGGCCTACAGGGCCTATGTGATCCTCAAGCCAGAGTTTGCATTTCCACTGTCATACTACCTTATTCCCTTCACGGGAGTAGTAGGCATGATTATTCTTGTGATGTGTGTCGTCTTGGTAAGTATGTATGACCTTGGTGTTTTGTCAGTATTTAAGACATTCTTTCATACACCTTTTGGGATTTGGAGTTTACAGTTGTTAAAATTAAAAGGGCAATTGTGCAATTGTTTCCGTACGTTGTATTTGGCCCATGGGAGGAGAGGCAAGCTTATCTTTGCATTGTAAAGCAGTGACTTCATTTTCCTGTTGAGGTGGTGCATTTATTCCCTAGACACGTGTTTTTGTTTAGTTTAAAGACCTGAAAGTCCATTTTCTAAACCAGCTTCAGAATAGTGGGGTCCTGCATGAGCACAAAGAACAAACCCACTGTCACATGTTGAATGTCAGTGTGAGTCTCTTGCCATCAGTAACATTTCCTTTTTGCATTGTTCAGATTATTCGTTGTGTACAGTACAGAAAAAGGCTGAGGAAAAATCGTTTGTCCAAGGAACAACTGAAGCGGATCCCAACACACAGGTTCAGTAAAGGTAATGACATGTTCACTGTTTGGGTGCTCCATTGTTTTTAAAATACTGAGAACTACAGTTGATCAATTGACTAGCTGTCAAGTCCTTTTTAAAAAAATCTAGTTTCTATTCTCCTTCTTAAATTTCAATAGTTTCTGGTTTATTTCCCTCCCTATGACAGTAAATTGAATATTTTTAGGTTGTGGGCAAAACAAAATATTTAAGGATGTCATGTTGGGCTTTGGGAAACACTGATGACTGTTTTTTGACAATTTTCTGCCATTGACCAATCCACCAATTAAATCAAGACTATACGCTGCAGATTAATTAACAATAATCGTTGGTTGCAACCCTATTAAGAAGCAACTGCAATACTGGCGTTTTCCTAGCATGTGATTTTGAAGACTGTATTGTGTCTTCTGTTATATGCAAAGCTTTTTACTTAAATAATATGCTTCTCGCTTAATTGGACAATAAGTAGTTGAAGACTTTTCAAAATATATCAGACTTTTAATACATTTTTCATTTACAAATTTGAAGGATGCTGATTTGACGTTGCTCACTTTTTGTCCTTCATTGCAGGAGATGATTATGACGTGTGTGCAATCTGTCTGGATGAGTATGAAGAAGGAGACAAGCTGCGAGTTCTACCTTGTTCACATGGTAAATATTTCACATGACATGATGATGATCATTACACTGTAAAACCCAAATGTTATGGCACATCAAGAAAAAGGTGTGCAGGTGATTTTAACAATATTGATGGCAATGTACTCATTAAAAGAAGTTGAAAGATAATATGAGGTGCCCTCAGAACTCTCAACAACAAAAAGAAATGGGATTGCATCAGTCATTTTTGAGTAAAGACAACTTCTAGTGTAATTATTTTCAGCCAATCGACCAGTCTACATTGAATCAGCAAAAACTTTTCTGCCATAATCAAAGATATGTTTAATTACGGTACCACCTCCTATATCGTAAGTTTTTATACTGCTTACTCTTTCATTCAGTTGGTCGAGCTAGTATTTACACATCATTTAACAGGATTTTTTTATGTTATGTACTTAATTACAGTGATTAGGCCTTTTTTATTGATATCACTTGGAACAAAAAGACTTGTCAATAAGATGAGCCTGTTAAGTACCAAGCCAAGCACAAGAGTTGTTTCAAGCAGATATATAGTTGACAGTTACTTCAATAGGAAAAAAATGACTCAAACTTTTCTTGCCCCTACACAAATTTAAAGCCAAAATGAAACTTTATAATTTTCTACCCACTAGTTTGCTAAACTGAAGGGTAATGTGGCCAAATTTCACTGTTAAGTATGACCAGCATTAGCAACATGATGCCATGCAGCATATTCCTTCAACTTACTTAGCAGGTGTAGCTTAACCTTTGTACATGAGTCCACTTTTGGAGCTTTTGCAGCTTTTCACAGCTGAAAATATTCTCAAATTCACTGATTTAGAAGACTGTATTTGTGAAAGAAATGATACTCACCTTTAGCTGGCCTTTGTATTACATTATCCTCTAAGTCACAGTCTTGAATTATGCAGGTATGGTGAGTGTGTAGGGAAGGGGAAACATTAAGTTATTGAATACCTAAATCTGAATTCAGTTTTAAATAAATTAGTGTAGAAATTTTAGTTTTCATTGCACACAATATTAAACTGATGCAATTACCAACATTTTTATGTCTATCCATCGAAATCAGGTTTAAAGTGAAAATGTTTATCTAAATCATTAAAATGGATTTTTTAATCTTGCAACCATGCATTTAATGAAGAGGAAATGTGTCCCTTAAATGTTGTTGCTTCAAGTGTCAAATGGCTACAGCACTAGTTTTGATCAGTGTTTGCTTTTAAACGTGTTTATTCACTTGTGTTATGTATTGTAGTCAGTAAAGCCTCTGTTGCACATTGTCCTTTTTTTTTTTTTTTTTAAAAAGTCTTTTCTAAGTTTCTTGAAATTCTTCTTGTTTTTCAGCGTACCACTGCAAATGTGTGGACCCGTGGCTCACACAGACCAAGAAGACGTGCCCTGTGTGCAAACAGCGCGTCACCCGGAACACCACGGAGCACTCAGAGTCCGAATCCGAGGAGGAGGCTGGAGGACGTGGAGAGGAAGAAGGAACGGAGGGCGATGCAGACTCGGAGCGCACTCCTCTGCTTCGACCCTCCAACCCAGGGTCCCCCTTAGGAAGCCCAGGGGCCTATTCTGCCACCACCACCACTACTGCCCAGTGCCTCACCTCCCCCGTACGCTGCGACTCACCCATCCTGGGCTACGAAGGCTACTTCTCCCCGCAGGAGGAAACGGACTCAGAAAGCGATGGAGAGGACAGGCACCACACCAATGATGACACTGCTCAGCTGATTGGTAGGGATCGAGTGGATGTCTGATGGCCGGAACTTAGCTGCAATGAGATTACTCTTAGTTTAACCTAAAAATGGTCTTTCTATCTTGAAGTGTGCTGTTATCGCACATTACTTTAAAATAGTTTGCAGATTTATTGGGACACTTAGGATACTTGCCACATTTGTTGATTGTAGCAGAATCTTTGACCCAATATCCAGAGGAGGTCTACTTTAAGTGTCAAAGCACATGCAGATCTTCTATTGATCAGTTTTTAACAAAATCTACATGTCGAACATCAGTCTACACAAATTCACTCCTGTACTGTTGTCTGTAGACATACTTTTCGATGCACGGTGTAATTTATAACTCGATCACGCCACTCGACTTGACCTAATCACTAGTGCTGCACAAGGTGAATGGGCCACTTCAATGTCTTTTTAAGCAAGAGTATGATTCCTGTAGATGAAGCCTGTGTTGTCAAAGTTATCATGCTTAAAGTTGATCTTCAACGTACTCCGTTAGGTTTAAGCAACGTTAGTCCACTTTTAAGGTCCTATGTTGTCTTAACAATAATCGTTTTATACCTGACACTCCTTTCCCCTAAAATGTTTGTCTTCGTTTTGATTTTTTAATAGCTCCAGTGCTTATTTCGAACATTTTTAAATTACGTTTCAGTTTTTGAAATCTAATTTTTTTTCTCAAATTTAACAGTAAATTATGCTATAGTAGAACCTTGCAAAGATGTTATACATTTCTGCTGCTTTTACATTGTTACTGATAGTACTGTGTGGACTGTTTAAGAAAAGTATTTTTAGCTTTATCCAGTTTGTCAAGTTGAACAAACTCAGGTTCATAGCAAACAAAAAAAAAAAATATAGAGGTCAAACGAATAACATAGTGAGAAAATGATGGGTTTTGGTCTTGTGATCTGTCTTAGATTTTTGCTTTTCTTTGAATCTGTAAAATGTAGATTGATGAATATTTAATAGCTTTTTTCCCATTTTTATATACTGTTTAACTGAATGATAACATGATAAATTGTGGGACTCGGAGGGTGTTTTTAAGAAAAAGAGCATTGCCTTACATTGGCCTTGTTGTACATGTGTATGTTTAATGTTTAGAAATTGACACAACAGGATTGACACTTCTTTCCCCCCCCCCCGCTTGTTGAACTGTATTTAATACTGCTGGTTAGAAAAGCTTATATGTTGTAGCTTGATCTGAAAACCTGCTCCGCATTTGTTTGTCCAGTGTCAAGAAAGAGAAGGCCTGTGTTTTCACATGTTAAGCGCTAGTGATGATAGAGCTAGTCGGCACCGTCATGCTTGATTTGCACCTGAAAACTTGGACAATATCAGCAGCCGTCAAACAAGATGCAGTTTGTTCCTCTACTGTATGAGGTGGCCTGGGTGGAGTATGTGCTGTTGATTTATATAAATACAAATAGACACCTTAAAAGTAGTTCTGGCCAAACTGCTTCACACCTCCAAACACACACACTTTTTACATGGGCACTAACTGTACAGCATGATGACTTAAAGTACTTTACACCTTTACCCATACTTTTATATTGACATGGATGGAGCTGTACAGGAAATCAGAACTGCAATTTAAGCTTACTGCCATCTGTAATGAAAATTATTGTGCAATTATTTAGGATTTTTTGTCAGTTAGTATGACATATCCTACTTTATCATCTCAGCATGAAACTAAACTTCCTCTTTCAGCAGATGAAGGATGAAACTTATCTGTCCAGACCCCACTACTGCAGATAATGATGAATGGAAATCGCTGCACATGGTGTATGTAATTCTGTGTCTGAGGATTAGTTTTCAATAAGTTGCATTTAGATGTTGGAGGTTGAAAAGGGGAATCAGCAGGACTGTAAAATCATAACATTCCACCTTTATATTTTACTGCTGATTGACTAAAGGACTCCACATTATTAAGATTTGATTGGGACTTGTTGGCAATAGTCTTTATTGTAAAATAGAACCGCTGTTTTCCTACTTACAATATGCTTCAACTATCTTTTGTACTGTACCTTTTTTTCTCTATGTCTCAGTTTTAGAGACTGTTGTAAAACACATGAAAATAATACCTGTTTTTTTTCATTTTTCTGTTTTCTTTTAGAATGTGCCTAGATTATTAAACTTAATAAATGTACAGTGTCAAGTATAATTTTTGGTGTATAAAGCAGGATTGAGAATCTTTAGGATGTCTAAACACAGTCTGTGGAAAGCTGCATTTTACGTGTGATTCGTGGAAGATTAAATGGCATTGAAATGTGACTGTGCTGTTAGTTTAGGTGAGAAAATGTAAGTACAACTTCTTGACAAGGTTTATTGAAGTACATGATGATTCTTAATAAAGCCACTATGACGAAAATTGTTACAAAGTGGTTATGTTTTTACAGCGTGTGCTATCACATTTTTTTAATAATATAGACAGTTACACAGCTACAGTTCAAAGCATAATCAAAGAGTACAAGGATTTCCATAGTGGAAATAATCTCATAGGGCGTACCAGGAGGACTACAGTGACCGCTGCTCTGGCAAGGATGGTAGTGTCCAGACCTGAATCCCACTAAGAATCTATGGAGGAAGTAAAGACAAGAGGTGTAAAAGAAGCCCTCCAGCAAACACCTGGAGATCACTGTAAGACAAGAGTGGTGTAAAATCTCCATGGAGACATGCAGAAAGCTGGTTAGCAATTACAAGAACTGCTTGAATGCAAATAAATGCTGAGAACTTAAATGTTTACAAGGCAAGGCAGCTGTATTTGTATAGCACATTTCATACACAAGGGCAACTCAGTGTACTTTACATTAAAACATTAAAAACATTGGAAACATCCAGACAAGCATAAAAAGCACAATTAAAATGATAAATATTATAAAACAGAGAAGAAAAGGAAAATTAGAAATATATTTTTTAAAAATTACAATTTGTATTTAAAACAATTTAAAATAAGCTATAATAGGAAAGCAGTGGCAAACAGAAAAGTCTTGAGCTGTGATTTAAAAGAAGTGAGCTGTAGCAGACCTCAAGCTTTCAGGGAGTTTGTTCCAGATATGTGGAGCATAATAAGTAAACTCTGCTTCACCATGTTTAGTTCTAACTCTAGGGACTGAAAGCAGACCAGGACCTGAAGACCTCAGAGGTCCAGATGGTTCATAAAATGACAGCAGATCAGTTATGTATTTTGGCCCTAAACCATTTAGTGCTTTATAAACCATCAGCAGGATTTTAAAATCTATTCTCTGGCAGACAGGAAGCCATTGTAGAGATCTAAGAACTGGAGTGATGTGATCTACTTTTCTAGTCCTTGTTAGGACTCGAGCAGCAGCATTCTGTATGAGTTGCAGCTGAAAATTTACTTAAAATTTGGAATGAATAATACTGGACTACACTATACAATTTATAGCCGAGTTCAATAGTATATGATAGTCGTAATACATAATGTTAAAAAATGAAGCACATATCAATCTATAAAATATAGCAGACAAATGCAGACATTCAGAATTTAAGAATCATATTATTTTATGAGGTAAATATCTACCTCATGAAGCTCATCGAGAGAATGCTAAGAGTGTACTAAGCAGTACTCAAAGCAAAGGGTGGCTATTTTAATCTAAAATATAAAACATGTTTTGACTTATTTCACATTTTTTTGTTTACTACATAATTCCATACTTGTTCATTCATAGTTTTGATGCCTCCAGTGAGAATCTACAATGTAAATATTCATGAAAATAATGAAAAACCATTAAATGAGAAGGTGTCCAAACCTTTGCCGCATAGTGTAAATATATATATGTTGGGTTTTTGTTTTCAGTGATTCACAGGAGTTATAGAACCTGACTGATGGTGAACTCAGCAGGGGTGTCCCAACAGGATGAAAGACCATAAATTAATTAAGAATTTTCTTGCTTGAGTCATTCTGAGAAACCTAGATGTCTGCCTTGGGGTGAAATGCTTAATAACAGGGGCGTTCTGCACTTGAATTCAAACCTGTTAATCCTTTTCAGTTTCATGTGCTTTTACTCGTGTCCCCTGCTGTGTTGAAGAAAAGACAATTCATATTTGAGCTGAATAAACCTTTCATGACCCTGTGTACAAGCTGTGCATACGTTGGCCTCTGGCTGGATTATGGATAAGTAGAACTAAAAGCTGCCATGTTTCTTTAGGTTTGTACCATGTGAGCTGGGAAATAAATAATAGCACAGTGGCATAACGTCACATTTGTTATTTTATAGAAAACCAACAGAACCTATAAAAGGTCCACATTTGGTGTCAAGCATTTGGAAAGCATCACAAATCCATGAACTCTGATCAGATACCGACTGATGCAGCTGTCAGGAAAAATGCCACCATCCTCCTTTTTGCTGAAATCGTCTTTCTTGCTTTTCTTGACTACAACTTTTTTTGTGCTTCTGGATTCCAGAATGATTCAAGACCACAATAAGGTAAAGTACAAAATCATACTCTGTTACTTTCATCACTGAGATTTCAATGAGAATGAGTTATTAAATGTAGTGAAAGAAGTATTTGGATTGTAAAGTAAAAATGTTAAACAGTACTGTAAAAAACACTTAATCACAAGTAAAAGTCCTGCATGAATAATCCTGCTTAAGTAAAAATACTTAAGTATTTGCAGCAAAATGTTGTATGTATTAAAATTAAGGTTCTAATTTGGTTCCACTGACTGATTTTATTATTAAATATAACATTATTAGATTCTTAATAATGAAGCATCAGTGTGTCAACAGTACGTTCATGTACAATTTTTAGATACCTAAATGTGAAAGGTAATGAGGTGATTAACGGGAGAGGAAAGATTAAAAACAAAATTCTGATCCTATCATTTCTCCAACTTCTTTCTTTCTTTCTTTCTTTTTTTGTAAGATATTGGATCATTGGAACATTTACTGAAATACAACTACGTGAGACATTTAGAGAGAATATTCACTATTTGGTGGAGCTGTTAACAACTCAGTAACATCTGAAATATGACCCGGACTGCACACTGACATCAGAAGCTCAAAGTGTTGGAAACTGTCGATTTAATCTTTATCAAGGAGTGGAACAGAGATATAAATTATAAGTACCTCAAAGTTGTAGTTGAGTACAGTACTTGACTAAATATGCTTAATATTATATACTATAATAGTGGACATTATATTTCGACATATATTGCATGTGACATTCTTTTGGTCATTGTACATGTTTAAACAGTTTTTAAAAATGGATCTGAATGTTTGCATCAAACACACAACTTGATAGATGATAAATAAAAATGTCCTCTAACTGATAATTACTGCATAATAAACTCTTTGGTTTTTGAATGTCAGATGAAAGAACAGTGTCATAGTTTTAATCAGCTCTGTAACATCCTGCACCATGTAAATGACCAGATCCAGTTAATTCTTTTTACTTTTCACACTATGTTTATGCAATAATGCAATATTTTATAAAAAATAAATAGATTAATAAATATACATAATACATAGCAAACTTCATTGCTGATAGATAGCATTGTAATATTATGTACAATTTTAAACTAGGTAAAGCTAGTGCTTACAGTAGTGTGAAATAACACCATACTGTGGTTGTTTCTCCTGTCTACAGGGTTTTCTGGATAGTCCTTACCGATCGCACATCCTCTCCACTGCTTTGGAAGCCAGTGCTGGACCCAGAGGCAGCTTTGCATATGAATCCATAGATGACCCCTCCTTCCCACAAGTGGAATCTGCATTTATCCTGGAGGATGGAGCACAAACTACTAAAGTGTGGCCACGCGTTATCCTGGATTACATGAGGGACCAGTTAAGGTTCAGAGGAAGGACAAAGAAAGGCACAACGAAAGGATATATTCGGCAGTTCACTGTAAAATGAAAGCTAAATAAAACAGTAGAAAGGAATAATCTATTAAACTATTGCTTGAATGCCAAATCCTTTTATGGTGATTTTTCTTCTTTTCTTACATGTGTTCCACAAAACCACTCATTCACCATTTAATATCTGTACACATGAAAAACAAAATAAAATCATCTCAAACCGGATACCGACTTCATAAAATTAAGATCTGCTAGCGGGCATTTCTCTCAGGCAATATTAAATCAAATTTTTTTTATGTTTCCATGGAGCATTCTTTCCAAGAAATAGTACTAAAAACAGTTTGACAATAAAAGGTAAAAGTGGTCACTGGTGACTCGTGAAAATGTTCATGGAAAAGGGTCTATTTATAATTGAAGCTGAGCTGGAAAATAGAAGAGCATAAGGGGAAATGCTATATTACTTAAATTTTCTCCTTAAATTGAATTTCCAAGAAAGGTTGTTTCTCTTTTGTCTGTGTTGCAGGTTGAGTTTTTGAATTTCACAAGTTATCCAGACAGAAATGAGTTTTTAAAAATGTCAATTACGCAAACACTACCAGTCAAAAGTTTGGACACACCTTCTCATTCAATGATTTTTATTTATTTGTATTGCTTTCTACTTTGTAGATTAATACTGAAGATTAATATTTTTTTGTTTACAACATAACTCCATATGTATTCCTTTATAGTTTTGATGTCTTCAGTATTAATCTACAATGTAGAAAATAATCAAATAAAAACCATTGAATGAGAATGTGTGTCCAAACTTTTGAGTGGTAGTGTATGTCAAAACACTCCTTGGCTGTATTTTGTGACATACAGACTTTTAAATCAGTTTTTCTGTACCTTTCATTTTCACATCCATATAATATAGGCCTTTATTTTAGATTCTACTGCTTTTGCAATGATAGCAAATATGTCTCAGTTTTGAGACAATGTGTATGAAATTAGGAATCAGAATACATCAGTTTTACAAAATGTTACAACATATACATGTACAAACATGTACAAAATGCTACATTAAAAACACAAGGATTTCACTTTTAATTAAGTGTAAACAACATATAGTTTTAATGAACAGTTGCAACAAACTAATGCATAATATATGATACTGGCAAACAGTTTGAAATAAGTTTAGTATAGTTTTTAAGAGTAAAACTGTAGGTTTATAGCACAGACTGTATAAAAAGTATACGTTTGCATTTTATATTAACATATATATTTTATATACGGTCTGTAGTGTAAATGCTGACTGACCTCCGTACCAGCAGGTGGCGGTAAATCCACATTTAGTTGTTTGCTGACTGCAGAACCACACCAAGAAGAAGAGGTGACAGCGAGGGCGACGCACGCTAGTATTGTTCAAGCAGGAAATAAATCAGGTAGTAGATTGTTTTGTTTGTGTTGTATCACATATGTCAACTGAGGTTAAACTTATAATTAAGCTTGTTATTTGGAAAATGACTGCTCTGTAGCTTAAGACCAACTGGAAGGTAAATTTTCAGCTAGCTTCCCCAGCTAGCGTGTTAGCTAAGGTAGCAGCCTGGATAAAATTCGCTGTCCTGCACCTAAACAGTAATGTAGAAACTTTGTTTCGAGTAGGAGAGCCAAACATTTATCTACATATATGTTACCCGTTTAAAATGTCATATTCTTTGGTCATTTTGAGATACAAGTATTATGCTATCAGGGAGTGTTGTGCAAGACAAAGACGCAACCGACAGCAGTTTACACAAGCTGTGTTTTGCAGGCCACCAGCGGACTTAAACACAGTATGTTTTACTGTTTTACTACTGCGAGTCTGTGTGTATGAGTGCCTTCTTCTAAAACCATTTGAATCATGGAGTACAAATACGTATATTTGATATTTGTGTGTTTTCATCACAGGTTTCTGTATGGGAAATCGCCGTCTTCTTGCTAGCACACTCCATGTAACAGCACTGTGCCAATAATATCAGTACGTTTAGGCTTCCTTACAATGACTGAGCTCTCAGTTTAACCTAAGTTTGCTTTCTCTGTTCACGGAGATGGGAGACAGTGATGACGAGTATGACCGCAGGAGGAGGGACAAATTCAGACGGGAGAGAAGCGACTATGACCGCTCAAGAGAGAGAGAGGACAGACGCAGAGACGACTGGAACGACCGGTGAGAAGACATGATGAAAAACCTCAGACAGCCTTCAGTCATATCTAAGATACAGCTGAGTTGTGGCTGTGTGGTAGGCAGTTCTGGACAATGTCTTTTTTTGGTTAAATGCCACTTTTCTGACATATGGTGTGATTATGATTTGCAATGTTCTTTATTAAAGTCAAACCTAAGTTTAATATTCACTATTTGAAACAAGGGATGAAGCATTACCATGAGAGACACCTTCAAAAGCGTGACTAACACAAGCAGGTTGGCATAACTTTGAGATGTACTGCAAAATTGTATGAAGTGGCTGTTGGATAATGATACTGGGCTTGTGTCAGTAGAACCGCATCAAACATGTCTGAATCACGGAGCAGGCCTATACATTGATGAATAGACAGGCATGAACAACCACCGAAGGTTTAACTTCCTCAAATATAGTTAAATTTTATTGTTGCATTAATTTAATTTTTTATATAGCCACACCTCATATGCTATTTTAAAGGCTTTGCAATTTACCACTTGTGTATTTTCAAATTTAATTCTGAAACTGATTAATTGTTAAGGCCTACCTTCTGGTGCACCACCAATGATTGAAACTGATATTGACTTAGACTGACTTTATTAATCCCCAGGGGGAAATTCTGTTTTTACAGCAGCGGGGTATTTAACAACAACAAGACACAGAACATTAGGTCAGGTATAAAGTGATGGTAACATAAAATAAACTAAAATAGATTAAAATAAAATAGAAAAGAAAAAATTAACAATATATACAAGAATATACAGAGTGATATAGAAATGTGCAAATGAACATAACATGCAAATGAGGATGTGTTTTAATGTGCAATGATATAAATAGCTGCAGATCATTTACAGATTTAATGAATAACATTTAGAATTTAAAGTGTCCAGTATGTACAGTGGTTCAGTCAGCAGGCAGAGTGATAAAGTCTTTTTGTGAACTGCTTGACGCAGACATATTAAAGAGTCTTATTGCTGTGGAGAGGAATGACCTTCTGTAATGTTCCTTGGAGCAGCGGGGTTGTATCGGCCTGTTGCTGATATTAGAAATTTCTTCCCTGTTTCATGTTTTCTCTTGTTTCTCTGAAATGGCCAGGGAGTGGGACAGAGGCAGGGAACGACGTAGCCGTGGAGAGTACCGGGATTATGACAGAGGTCGGAGAGAGAGATTTACCCCGCCCCGACACGACATGAGTCCCCAGCAGAAACGCATGAGAAGAGACTGGTGAGATTAGCGGCAGCACTGTTGTACAATCTTTACAACTGGTGTCTTCTTTCCACCTAACGTCTTATCTGTCCCTCACAGGGATGATCATGGGGGAGACCCCTACCGTGGGGGATACGACTTGGGGTATGGTGGTGGAGGAGGACCCAGCTATGGCCCCCCACAGCACTGGGGCCATCCTGACCTGCACCTCATGCAGCCTCATCAGGGCATCCCCATTCAGGCTAGGTAAGAGATGTAATCAACATTCAGTGAATTTAAGTCTTAACATCTTCAGCGATTTATTTTGTAGTTCTAATACAATTAGATATGTTTTTTTTGTCTCTCTTCCATTAGGCTTGGTAACATCCATGACATGGACTTGGGCCCTCCCCCTCCAATAATGAAGAGCTTTAAGGAATTTCTGCTGTCCCTAGATGATTCTGTGGATGAGACCGAAGCAGTCAAACGTTATAATGAGTACAAGATTGACTTCCGCCGACAACAGATGCAGGACTTCTTTTTGGCTCATAAAGATGAAGAGTGGTACGATCTCAGTTGTCCATATTACATAAGATCTAATCGTGACAGCTTTTCACGTGGTTGTATTGCAATCATTTTTTGCATAGACGTACTATAGACATTTAGTCCTTGATTGTCATCACCAAACACTGACAATTATTGTCATTGAATCATTATTAATTTTAGATGTAACTGTTTTTTAAATAAGAATCTTACAGGTCGGGCCTGGTCCTATATGATGGGCTCTCCTTTGGATATCATGCATAAATTGTAGCATAATGTTTACATATTTTTACATAAGTAATTGATTCAAATATGTGCATCAAAGCAAGAAACTTGAGAATACAGCACCATCACTTAAGACTTTCTGATAAACTCTGATAAAATCAAATAACCGAAGGGCATTGGGTCAGTTTTGCTCATGTAGTAGGACCAGGCACACAATTACTTTGTTATTACTTAATTCTGTTACGTTTGTTGTTGGTCATAAAATAAGAAAATCAACCTAGAGTCACTATTATCCCACTTGTCATTATTTTGTTTCATTATAAGTGTTGTGGGACTTTCGACAGAGTGTTCCTTTGGTAATAATGCAACTAAAAGCTTGACTCTCTCAGACATGAAATTTATTTATAGTTAACTGCTCCATTATGTTTTGCAGTTAAGTGTCTAAATTCCGTTCACAATCATGTAACTGAAATACTGAAGTTAAATTCTTTGCTCAGTTACATGTAGCTTTGACCAAAAAGTCATCTTCGTTCTCTGGATTGATTTTCTTATTTGGCATGACTCAAGATTCACAGTTGTTTGCTGTCTGTTAATGCTTATTACACTTATTTCACAGGTGTCATGCAAAATTGTTGTGTTTTGACATAACCCATTTTTCTTCCCTTCATTTCTACTACTCCGTTGACGCCGATGTTTTTTCAAGATGAAAAAAAGTGGAACTCATCCGCAAGAATCGGTCTTAGACAGCAAGGGCTTGCACTGCGCACAATGCAGTTGCTCTTAGACACACAGTACCAGGGATTTTAGATAGACAGCCTAGTAGTCTTCCACACGTGGAGAATTTTTTTTCTTGTTTTATGCTTTTTCTACACGATTTTCTTTTTACATTTGGATCAAATCGATACCCAAAACCGAATTTGTGTGTATACAGACACACCACTGGGGTGAAGTGGATCGCATTTTCACAGAAGAAACCCCCCTCTCTGTATTTATTTGTTATTAAACTGGCAGAACAAAAGGTAACTGTAGTCCACTCAATGATAAACATTTTTAATGTGACATTCTGAATATGTGAATGCTTCATTTTGTAATCTCTCTTGTTATATTTTCCCCTTATTTTTTGGTGAGTTTAACTCAAACCTTCTCATAATAAGAATTATAATTAATCATCATAATCACAGTCAAAACATGCATACACCGAAAGGTAGCTACAAGGACTAGGCTACACAGAGGACAAATTACAATCTTGTCAGATGTAGAGATACTTCATTTTTTTTGGACTGTATTTGGCATCTTTACTTTCCTCAAGAAACAACGCACCAATCTGGATTTGAGATATATATATATATATATATATATATATATATATATATATATATATATATATATATATATATATATATATATATATATATATATATATATAAAAAAACTTGTTTAATAGACAGAAATTATAATATGCACAACAAACACATTTCTCAATGCAATGTTATGACTTCACAGATGTGACATTGGTATATAATGTGTGTTCGTTCTCTAACTTTTGCAACCCGTTCATCCCCACCCCCATCATTCCCTCCCCACTTTTTTTGGACCCCAACTCTGGACACAGGTTCAGGTCCAAGTATCACCCAGACGAGGCCAGCCGACTTAAGGCAGAGGCCCAGAGTGCCCTGAACAATCGTCTGAATGTCTTTATGTTCCTGTTGGAGAATGGCTGGTTTGACAATGTGTCCCTGGATATTGAACAGACCCCAGCAATCATCAAGGTTCTAGATGCAGGTGAGGCCTGAGAAATAATTTCAAGAGTACTGTTGACATGTGGAGTCAGTACTCTTACTTGTTTCTACAATGTGTTTCTATTTTTGCAAAGTTTTTAAA
Source organism: Amphiprion ocellaris (assembly GCF_022539595.1). Lineage (NCBI taxonomy): Eukaryota > Metazoa > Chordata > Actinopteri > Pomacentridae > Amphiprion > Amphiprion ocellaris. The sequence continues at coordinate 15,416,110 of NC_072779.1, read as the reverse complement.
ATCCTAACAGTGCAAAATAAGTAATGGACACTCCTTAAAGAGAAGATGCTGCCATTAGTTGGCTGAACCATAAACCCTATTGTTTGCCCTCAGCTGTGATAAAAATGGAAGGAGGGACGGATCATGATCTTCGTATCCTGGACCTGCCATCTGAAGAGGAGGAAGAAAGGGAGAAGTCTGCATCTGCTTCAGGAGGCGCTGAACCTCCCAAAAGAGAAGACCTCAAAACTCTGGGGGTTGACCGCAAGCCATCAGTAGAGAAAGACAAAAATGAGAAGGTAGGTGTTGTTCTCCATTAGTCAGGTCATCCAGCAGAGTTTTTGTGGTGCTGTGTTGATGATGGTGAACTCTGCCACAGGAGGAGGGCGACTCTGCCAGCACAGAGAGGGCGGCCACAGCAGAAGGGGAAAATGTGAAAGAAGAGGCAGAGAAGGAACCTGCTAAAGAAGAAATACCTGAACCCAAGAAAGTTAGTTTTGCATCAGTTATTTAAAGTATTTGATAACAAAAGACAGAAATTTAATAGCGCTAAACTAACACTAATTGCGCTAATTGTTCTCTTTTTAAAATTTTTTAGCCAAGAAGGAAGAGGAAGCGCAGTGGAGACAGTGATGATGAAGCCAGCGCCTCCGAGAGTGACTCAGACTCAGATTCAGACTCCAACTCCAACTGCTCTGACAAACCTATGAAGAAAGAGGAAGAGGTGGAAGACAAGGACGAGGAAGAAGAGGAGGGTGAAGGTGAGGAATCAAAGTTGTATTGTCAGATTTTTATTTTCAGAATGAACATCTTCAATCGTCCCTACCAATCTGCTTTTTCACATTTAATGGTTTAGAGGAGAAACCAAAGGAGAACTCTGAGGAGGAAAAGAAGGAAGAAAAGAAGCCCAAAGATGACTCCCCCAGACCACGGCCTCTCCACAGGACTTGTTCTCTGTTCATGAGGAGCATTGCTCCCACCATTTCCAAGGCTGAGATTATTGCTGTGAGTTGAAGACAGGACGTTGATGTTGATGGCTCCATAGATGTCAAATCACTGAATAGTTTGTGTCTTGTTTAAACTCAATCTCCACATCTGTTTTTTTCTCTCAGCTGTGTCGACGATACCCGGGGTTTCTACGTGTTTGCTTGTCTGACCCGCATCCAGAGCGCAGGTTGGTTTAGAAAACACATTCTTCTAAGTTGCTACACTTGCTTATTTCACTGTGAGTAGTAAAGAAATAATTCTGATTATCACTTTGGCCAGAATTTGCAGTTCTAAAATCAGTTTGTGATGTTTCAGGTTTTTCAGACGTTGCTGGGTGACATTCGACCGAAGTGTCAACATTAAAGAGGTCTGCTGGAACCTTCAGAACATTCGAGTAAGTGCACCCGTCTTAACTGTTTACACTGTTGTTCTTCTTTCTGTCCTTCTGTGCCGCATTGGAGGGAAATGTGGAATCGCCAAGTGTTGCAAAAGAGTTTTGTGTTTAAGCGATGAAGCCCAAGATAACCTGCAGTTATTTGTTGTGTTTTTGTAACTTTGAAATAGTGGTTTTCGATATGTGTAAATCAGAATGTTGCTGGGATCTATTTTTTCTGTTGACCATGACCACATTATTGACCAGACAGCAAGGGGCACACACTGCAGACCATGCAGTTGCTGCTAGATTTTTTTTCCTGTTTTATACTTTTCCTGCATAATTTTTAAAAATATTTGGTTCAAATATGTGTCCCAATACTGAATTTGTGTGGATCACACTTTCACAGATCAAACCTACTGGTCTGTATTTATTTATCACTAGACTGGCTGAACAGAGCCTAACTGTAGTCCATTCAGTGAGGACCATTTTTAATGTGACATGACAGTATGACACAGATTATTTTGTCAGTGAATCAGAGCTGCAGTGTAAGCTGTAGTGAGAAGAGCACCAGACATGCCTTTTGTTTTTTTTATCACTTGTGGAATCTGCCAAATAGCAGTTGAGGCCATTAAATGTCTCTTTTACTCTTCACCTTTTACAGCTGCGAGACTGTGAACTGGCACCAGGAGTGAACAGGGACCTGGCTCGGAGAGTGCGTAATGTAAATGGCATCACTCAGCACAAGCAAGTCCTCCGCAATGACATCAAGCTGGCTGCCAAGCTCATTCATGCTTTGGATGAAAAAGGGGACCTGTGGACCATCAAGTCTCAGGAAGAGGGGCAGAACACTGAGGTACAGTAGTGATTCATACGCATTTGCTTTGTGCGCACAGTTTAGCACACTGTTTTCTGTCTTACCATTAGTGAGTTACTCATTTGCGTGTGGTTTGTGATTTTCAAAGCTGCCAGCTCAGAACCCCATCTTGAAGAATATTACTGATTACCTGATAGAGGAGGTGAGTGCAGAGGAAGAGGAACTCCTCGGCTCTGGGAGTGGAATGGATCCTGAGGAGAGCACCAAGGAAGGAAACCCTGCTGAGACGACTGTAGAGAGGGATGACAAACTAGCCAAGGTCTCACTTTTGCACATAGGAATTTATATGCAGTATCTTTTTAAATTATACATTAAATTTGATTTGTTTACTCTCTACTCTCTTTGTGATTTTACTACTTGTGTCTTTGATGTACTGTGCTTTTCGTTACGATTACTGGATGAAACAGGCCAATGTATTAAATATAATCGCTTCTTTGCCATGTTTCAGGTTTTGGACCGTTTGGCCTTATATCTGCGTATTGTGCATTCAATTGACTACTACAACACCTGTGAATACCCTAGTGAGGATGAAATGCCCAATCGTTGTGGCATGATTCATGTACGCGGACCAATTCCTCCTAATCGCATCACACATGGAGAAGGTCAGTGTGTTTTTCTGCACCACAGAGAAAAAAGTAAATGCGTTGTTGCCGATATAGTGGTAACTGACGCAAGTTGATTATATATTGTCCAATCTAGTGTCCACAGGCTCATGTGGAATTCTGCTCCAGTTTCTTAACAACTTGAACGATGTTTAAACATCCATATGCTACACTTCACAGTTCCTTTTCTGCATGGATGTTTGAAAGTTGTAGTATTTTGTGTAGAATGTGCAGTGTCTGTGGAAAAAGAACACATTTTGTGTGGTGACATACTGGTGGCCAGATGGGTTAAAGTCCTGATTGGGTCCTTGAAAAGCTATGGCTTCTATCATTCATATAAACTTTGTCACATCATTTGACACCTCTCATACTTTCCTGGTAACTTTAAACAGTGCAACAGTGGCAGAAGATGATGGAGGAAAAGCTGATTCCTTTGTTCAGTTTAAAAGAAATCTTGTCTGAGGAAGAGGCAGCAAAGATGGGCCGCAAGGATCCTGAAGAGGAGGTTGAGAAGTTTGTCTCTGCCAATACTCAAGAGCTGGGAAAGGACAAATGGCTCTGTCCTCTAAGTGGCAAGAAATTTAAGGTGAGCGCTTGCAAAGCAAAATATGTAGGAAAATAAAGAGCTGTAATTTGAGTTTTATTAAATCTATTTAAAGAAATGTTTTGATTACTTTTTTGTGCTGCAGAACAATAATGGGCATACCCATACATATTCATTACCTGTATTTTATATTTCAAATCACTTTCTAGGGTCCAGAATTTGTACGGAAGCACATTCTTAACAAACATGGTGATAAAATTGAAGAAGTGAAGAAAGAGGTGGCATTCTTCAACAATTTCCTGATGGATGCTAAGAGGCCGTCACTTCCAGAGATTAAACTTCCTCCTCTTCCAGGCCCAGGTCAAGGTCAGCACAGCATTTCTGCATAATCAACTCACATACTCATCATAAACTTTGAGTTCTTCAGCAGAAGATAAACAGAATGAATTAACTGGTATGCTGTTATGCACTGAGGCTTTTGAATGAAAATAATGAGCTCATTTGTGTCTGTGGTTGGTTTTGTGTTACAGGTTTGCTTTCTCCCAGTATGCCATTTCCTCCTCAAGGTCCCCAGGGTCCAATGGGCTTTGGACAGCCTCGTCCACCCCTGATGGGCTATGGTGGTATGTTCTGACTGCATTATTTATTATGCAGATCATGAGAACGTGTCAGACAAAAACTGTTAACCGCTTCATTACAGCAGGCGGACCTCCGTACCCCCCCAACCAATATGGAGGAGGCAGAGGCAACTATGACAACTTCCGTGGACAAGGTGGCTATCTGGGAAAGCCACGCAACATCAGGTGAGAGCACTGTACGTGCGATCTTAATTTTGCTATGAGCGGTCTTCATTTCCTGGTACTGGGAAAGTTTAAACTCTGTTTTAAATCTCACTTCCTTCTTCCTCTCTGGCTGTTTCTTTTTCTTCTTACACCCTCAACCATCTCAGAATGTCACGAGGTGATCCACGCAACATCATTGAGTATCGTGACCTGGATGCACCCGATGATATGGACTTCTTTTAGAAAGTTCACTTGTTAGTCTCTGTCTTGGCTCTTCACCCGTGTTGTGTTCCGCTCGCTTTTTGTAGTAGTTAGATTGTTTCTCTTCTTAAATATTTCATTTTGTAACTATTGTGCAACCAGAACAAACTGATGTACTGCTGAAAACTGGTTCCTAAATAAAGTTGTGATCAAACTACAATAATATGCATTGAATGACTTGTCAAGTAAAATAATATTGTGTGTGACTTTAGACAGATCAGAGCAGACAGATGATACAGAAAAGCAGCCAGTCAGACTTTTTGGATGAGATACTGATGAAGAAAATCCGCCCAGGAAGTTCATCCCAGACGCTTCATATCCTTTAGTGGTCAGGTCACTTCAAAACGTAGGATCAAGGTTAGAACTATATCCAGTGGTTATTGAGAGGGACAGATGATGTTTGTAAAGTTATATTTTGTGTACTGATAGAAACACACATATTAAACTGTCCAGCTGTTTCCAATTGTTTGATTTTCAGTGAGATTCAGTAATTTGTATTTTTTTTTATGCACCAGTGGGAGTACTTTTATACAGCAAATTAAACAAAAAAAGAGGCAACACACATTTTGACGTAATTTATTTTTTGAAATACATGGTCTTTCATTCCTAGTATCTAAATCTTCTGTCAACACTTAGAATTGTGCAAATGTTTGTGTGTTGTGAACATCATGCCATGCCATATACAGTGTACCAATACATTTCCACTGTTTTGCAAATATAGGACTCCCATTTAAGGGCCCCTCACATCATAATTATTGCTTTCAGCATATATTAATGTTACATATTTTCAAATACAGTCATAATTTACAATATGGACATAGAAATCTATGACATCAATATATTACAGGAGATAAAGTCCATCACATCAGATCCATACCGCAAGTCACACTTCCACAAAGCCACATTAAAGCAGGAAATAAAAACAGCTGTGCAGTCCATGTGAAACTGGAGTGTTTAAATGATCCGAAGCTCATGACCTTCCGACAGTCCACAGCTGACTTTGTGCTCATGGAATAGTTTAGATAGTCCCTCCATGTAAAGTTTGTGGTAGTGATCAACCTCCTCGTCAGTTGGTGTAGCACGTTTTGGCACCGAGATTGGACTTCCCACTGAAAATAGTGATTTATGACAATACATTAGGCTCATGTTTGAGGAGATTCTCACTCACGGGTCATGGCAATCCTAGGAGTCTCAGTAAAAATTAACTGGACTTCTCTGTTAGGTTCCAGGAGAAGTTTGACCTCTCATCTAGTTTTATATTAAGTTAGTTTTATATGTATAATAATGACCTACTCACCAACAGTTGTGACTGGAGTCCTGTAGGGCAGAAAAGCGAAGCGCTCACCAACAAATAGACATGGGGCAAAACCCATGATCTTTTTAAATAAGTCCTGTAACTTGCGACCGAGACCTCCCTCTGAGAAAACTACCTGCTGAAAGAGTTCATTCTCTCCAAATGAATAAACAGGCACCAGATCAGCCCTGCGGAAGAGCATCAGAGATTATGTGAGTGTTCAGTATTGGTGATGCTAACTGATGGCTGTTATTTCACTGTGTTCTGAGAGTGTTCTCACCCAAACTCAAGGGCCACCCTGACAAATCCCTTTCTTTGCTTCACAACCACTGTGTTGACTCCAGGAGACGATGCCAGAGACTCAGCAGCACCGCCTACAATAATCACTACTGCATTGCCTTTGCCCCTTTTTGAAAGATGGTGGATAAGGCTTGGTTTGCTGACTGGAGAAATGTCTAATCAAAGTAAGAGAATCAACAGTTCAGCTGATGGAGACTGGTTTTCTTTAAAGACGAGCAAAAACGGAAAGGACAGTTGTAAAAAGACTTGATAAAACATGTTCATTGTTAGATGGATTGTTGCCACAGTCAAGTTCTCTGCATGTCTACGCTCTTAATAGGTTGAATTTTATGTTTGTCCTGATTCCAAATACATTGCATTTTATGCAATTTTGACAGCACCAACAGATCTGAGACTCAGTAACAGGTAGAAATTGTTGGCTTCCATTTGCAATTGAACTTGTTATAAATACCTGCACACATTAAGTACTCCCTAAAGAGTGGAATCCTGAAAAGACCAGCCAGTATCGCCAGAGTGGGTCGCACCCCAGGAAATGCTTCCGTGAAGCCACAGCTGTCTGTACTGAAGCAGGCAAAGGCTCCAGCACTCATGATACCATGAGGATGACAGCCTAAGACGTAGTTTTTGTTTGGATTCAGCTCCGCTGTCTTCACTAACTGAGCAAGAAAATTGACACAAGAAGATTAACGTAGTTGATTACAGTCAGCTGTTAATCATAAAACCAAACCCAATTTCACTGTGCATTATCTGATTAAATGAGCGATTAAAGAGCAGACTTTCATGTTAACTGGTTCTTGCAGGCATTTGACTGGGAGAGTTAATAAAAGAGTTCTGATTAAAGGTCTCAAAAATAAAGTGCTCATTACATTGACTTTTGTCTCATATGTAATACCAAACCTGCCTCAATACAGAATCCCAGTAGACAATACCAGGGTTTTAAGTACCCAGTACCTGGAGAATGCATAGAAGTAAATGAGCAAAAGTCTTTGTAATTTTTCCCAAATTGAAATCCTTGCAAAATTGTAAAATATAACTTAATTCCTGCACATTTTATTGAGTTTGATTAAGCTTTTATCATGATTCCACTGAGTATAGAAATTGTTCTGAGTGAACTCTACACAAAGCATATTGTTTCTTGAGATTTAGCTGCCAGTGTAAAAAACATTCATGTGTTAAAACCAAATAGTCAAATCAGATTATGAGAATGTCAAATATGAAAAAAAAATGGTGCAAGACACAAACTTACTTTAATAGGAAAAAAGTCTCTGTAGTGCTCCCAGACCCTCCACTTCCTCACAAACGTTTTTCTCCTGCCCCCTGATGGAGACATTGGAAATCAGTTTAATACTGCACATTAACTACATACAGTATGATTTTTTTATACTAGTTATCATAGTATGCTGTTTTTGCTTTAAGTGTACAAAAAAAATCTACACAGATTGTGTCCAAATGTCGTAGCATGCGACTTATGAGCAAGTGTGTTTGCAGTGGAAAAATAAAATATACTGAAAACGGATCAACATGCATGTATCTGCAAACCCAGTGTTTGTTGAACGTGCTGTTAATGGACACAACTCACTTCACAGAGGAAATGACAGCACTAGTCACAGCTGTTTTCCCATCACTGGCAATTTGTCCTAATGTTTTTCACCTGTGACCAGCTCTTCCATTTCCTGTGCGCAATGCATCCTGGGAAAATAACCCATCAACAGCAAACTAAAAAAGTTTGGCAAACTGTCGTGTGCATCATGTGTAACCTTTATTTTGACACTCCTGCGATGTGAACACACTACATACCTGTGTAGAACTATTATATAGTATAGAATTGTGACGCTGTATTATACTATTTTCACAGAAAGTTGAAGGATTTAATTCTCCTACCTCTTTCAGGGGTTTGCCAGTCCACCACCAGCCACGCAAAGGACAGAGCGGACAGTGGCCACAAAGAGGTAAACATCAGATACACCATCAAGATAATACAAGCCACTCCTGAAGTTGGATGTTTATCGGGCCGTGTTGGTTCATACGTTGGGGAAACAGATTTGTTACATAAGGTCAATTAATCAATACAATGTTGTTTAAGGGAAAAAAATAAGGTCTTACCCAAGAAGAGAAAGGATAGCACCCATTGCAGAATACTTATTGCCTCTATAAATTCCTTCAATTTCGTCTTTTCCTTAGTCATTCTTGAAACCTGGTGGTCACACCATCATCATTCAGCAATCAATAACCTTTGTAAGCTGGTCTTTCATACAGTAAAGGATATGGAAATACAAGTAATATATTTTGTACCAATGAAAACGACAGAGGTTGCTTTATCCAAAATAGTAATAAAATGCATGACAAATGTCTTTATGACAAAGAACATATTGCATTGGTAATCAGCGTGTGATCCTACTCATCCCTTAGGGAAGAAAGAGACCTAACCACTTGCAAGGCGTGCAGCATCATGATCAAATGATTCACTTATGAACAAGCTTACAGGCAAACTCAGGCACAAGATTTTAATTTGCTCACAAATAAAACTTTGATCAGTCAGGCTGGTAGGAATGCAGAACACATTGGCTTAGAATCATTTAGACTACATAAAACAGCTTTTATGATACCACTGCTGAGCATAAAATGAAGTACTTTACCTTACTAGAGTTTATTCCGAAGTTAATTTGAATGAATGCAGATTCGCCGCGATTCCACAGCTCAGCACAATGCACTTTGACCAGATTGTGTAAAGTAGCTGATAACAAAGCCACTTCCCCTGATACTTTGACACACAAGCAAGGGTGTTAAAGATAAACACAGACACGTTTTATAGTTGAATACTTTGCGTATTAGATCTTTGTAACATCGCATATCGTGAACTCCTTAGTTTTTGGTCACCTTAGTGATCAACAGTGTTACATATCCTTCTGTTCAGTTGGTGTTTTTCAGTTTAAAGGAATTGGGATTGAATGATATTTTTTGGTTTTCTCTGAGTAAGATTTTGATTTATAAAAATGCAGACTGTCCTATAAATCTTCTCATGAACTGACACAGCTTCTCCTGTTTTAGTAACATAATACACATACATTCTGAGGCTGTGTTTCCCTCTTGCCAGAAATACTTAGACAAAAAAAGGATCATTAGCACTAATAATATTCCTGCCCACTGAATAACTCAGTGCTATTTTCTTTACCTGAGATAAGCCACAGTTGTTGAAGCGCTTCCTGCAGATACTCACAATACAAGAGTTTCGGGAAGTGAAAAGATTCTGCTCTGTGAGCCAATGGAGGACTTTTAATGTAGAATGGAATGACGTAGGAGAGGAAGTGTTGAGCAAACAGCAGCAATGACAAACATAACTGAGCAAGGACTGTATTAGAAAACAAGTAGAATTTCCTTCATGTTAGGATGTCTCATTCTTTTTTGTGTGAACAAATGTCATATCTCTCATATTTCATTGTTGGATCAAGAAGCTTGTGATAGAGAATCTTATGCTTAATTTGATAAATAAGTAAGCAGATATTTCCCAAATCACAGTTTTACCCATACTTTGCATGTACGAATCAACACCAGTATGTATCACAGAGTAGACGTAAAGCTCTGAACATGTTGTTGAAGACCGCCTGTGGTGAACATCATGTTTTCACATTGTAAACACGTCCTTATGGAGTTTATTTATATGCTGGAAGACATGTGGCTCAAAAATGAATCTATGCATGGACAGCCCTGGTATTACATACTTCTTAGTAGCTGTTTATTTTTGTTCACTTGGTGGGACATATGGGCCAACCACAAATCTTACACAAACAAACTCTATTCAGGCTCAAACTGCACTTGAAGCACTACACGGACAGTATGTCAGCTCTGAATTTTACTGATCAAAAACACAAAAATATTAATTCAATCCATTCTTTTTAACATAGGGGACTTTTGTAGTATTTTGTGTGGTAAGAGTATTTTAAATGATATTTTATAGTATATTTTATTGATTTTTGTAGGTTTTTTTTGTTGTTCCCAGCGTACAGCATCTCTGCAATAGAATGGACGAAATTAAGTGACAAATTATGCACTATATTGGGAATTATAATGGGCAGATTGAGACAGGATCCATTGATTCACAATTCAGTGTGTCCACCATGTGCATCATGTAGACACACACATCTGCGACGCGTAGTTACTGAGGTTGTTGTGTTGTTGCTGCTTAATGAGTGTCCCGCTCTTTCTGAAGGGTTTGGTGGAGTTGACGGACATTTTGCTGGACAGGATCACATTGTTGGACACATCCATCCAAAGCATCATGTTTCAGATTGTCTGTCGTACCGTGCTGTCTGAAATGATTTCGTAGAAGAGAAATGGTGAAGTTGTGGACAGTTCTGACATGACAGCATCCAGCATGCCAACAGCTTGTTATTGTCCTTCTCTTGTCATGTGTGGCGTCATTTCATTTGGAAGGAGCTGCATTTTAAAGTGTCCTTCATTAGTTACCAGTCAAAGGAGTTTCTTATCTTATCATTGTCTTTTTAACCCTCATTTGAACTCACTCGGTGTGCATAGCTGGGCTTTATTGAACCCTTCTTTAATCATAACAATTGAAATTAGACTTTTTTTGAAGACCATATGCATGCCGTGTTCATATTTTCGTTCAGCGTACTTTGACCCATATCTTGAGAAAGTTGGATCTTTGGACTTTGGCTTGAATTTACTGTACAACTTGACAGTCCAAAGATTCCACTGATTCACATGATTAGAGATGGACCTCCTAATCTCTTACCTCATATTTTTACAACTCAGAGGGTCACTTTGCCTTTCACTGTGCTCACCTATATAGTCTTCCTTAGACTTTAGGGGGCGTGTCAGTCTCACACAGGCCATGTGTTGGCTAACCGGTCATGTGACACCTCCTCCCCAAAAACCCACATTTATTTGCTTAATTTAAACACACAAACAGAGGAGGGAGATGCGGTGTTAAGATTAGAAGTTATTTTATGTGGATTCCTGACTTTCTTACTTTTTTTTCCTGGCTTGTAACTGAATGGTCGTGTAGTTACAGTTTATGCAGAATATCACAACAATTAATTCCCATGACGGCTTAGCCTACTTTGCGACACTCATCACTGGTTTGGTGGCTTATTTTATACTTAATAGTAATATTTTTATCCCCTGTTACATCACTATGCTGTCCCCATATTATTTCATATATAACACTTTGGTTGTTGTGCATCATGCAAGATAAAATCAGTTGAGGTTTTTTCTTTTTTTTTTCTTTTCCATGAGGAGGTTTAGTGATTCTGCTGCTGGATGTTGCGTTATTATGTCTGAAAACATCCTCTCGTCGCAGTTGGACTCAGCCACCTCGGATGCTTCTTTTTTTTTTTTCCTTTCCCGAAAACAACCACTGGTCTGCTCTCAGGAAGTCCTGTATGAATATTAATATGGATGCAAATGCACGGTGAGGATGCCCAGCGCTTGAACCAACGCGGCGCGCTGAGATCTGCGCATTTCTTTTCTTTTTTTTTTTTTTGTTTTGACGTTTGCTTTCTGCTCCTGCTCTTGCGCTGGAAGCATGCTTCTCTTGCGGAGGTCGTCTCGGAGGCTTTTTTCGAAACGCACAAGGATGCTGTTTGCAGAGGAACGTTTTGTAACGTCGCATTGAATTGCATCATGGTTTTCAATCAGATTTCACACCGGCCAGTCTCCACCGAGCCTCGGTAGTACAGTGCGCTGTTTATCATAAAAATGGAAGACCTTTCACGTCAAGAAAAGGCGTCAGTCCGGTGACATGCGTCTGAATATCTGATTTTTCCTCTCCACGTCAATTGACACATCTGGGAAAGGATTTTTCCCCCCTTCCCTCCCGTCTAGCAAGACAGCTGTGTCATCAACAACCGGCGTGGTTTTGTTGTTGTCTGATTTTTACGAGTCTGGGCAACTGGATTGGGCTATCGGCACATAGTCTACCTCTGCGCCAGCTATAGAGGCTGCACAGTCACCAAGGTACGTATCACACCTTCTTTAAAACCCCTGTTTTGCTCCATAAGTCATCGCATCAGTCGCTTGCACCGTGTAGCCCGTAGAACCAGCTGTCAGAGCCAAAAAACCCGCACTGTCTGCCTAATTAGCAGCAGAAAATATGATGCTGTATTGCGGAGGGACGTCGGGGCCTAATGGCAGCTTTTTACGCGTGAATTTCCCGGGATGCGAGGTTGACAGTGAGCCGCTGTGTCTCCACAAGCCCGAATTGTTCAACCTTGAAGGCTCTCAGCCCACGTCGGTGAATTTAAGGCCCGCATTTTAGCTCCAAAACACAAAAGAGCCGCGGAGAGACGGCGAGATTAGCCGCGCAGTGTAAACCCCACAGCCCCGCGTTTAAGTTCTGGTCGTGACAAGCCCTTATAAATATTTCACCAAAAAACAAGCCCCCATCAGCTGACTGGTGATGCTGGAGCATGCACGGTGTTTTTAATCAGACCACAGCCGAGAGAGAGCGGCGGAAGGAGCCGCTTTAATCTGCATGCCATGATGGAAAACATCTGCATGTTTACGAATATAGAGAGTCCGTAAATACAGCAGGGTTGTGTATCCGTGTGTGTTTGTGTGTGTGTGAATGGGCGGTATTACTCTGATTGTGAATATACGGGTGACGTGTGATGTGTGTTTGTGCGCAGCCAGGTGAGGATGTGTTGGCGCGTCTTTGAGGTGCGGGAGAGGCAGGCGTCTGGATGAAGGGAGCCACATCATTAGATGTTTTTTTTTTTTTTTTTTAAGGGAAAAGCCATCCTGTGGTTAATACACGATCAACTGCCGCAGTATCCCACCTCAGATCCTCTGTAAAACGGTTCAAAAGCGTCGAGGAGTTGTGAAATAATCGTGAAATTAAGGCTAGTCAGCACTGTTTTTTTTCCCTCCTCTGTTTTTTTTCCGGGCGTGACAACCACTCAAAATGAGCATCTCTCCTACTGAGAGGTTTCTCCTCCTTCACACCCCACCATATGATGAAGAATAATACAAAACAGCTGTTTTTAGACTGCTAAATACAATAATTTATTATGGTGGAGTCGTTGGAAGCTACATTTATCTGACTGGCCTTAATCTGTTTTTTTTTTTTTTTTTTTTTTCAAAATTTGCAGGAACAATCAGGAAAGGCTGAAATGTACCTTTTATTTTGACATGTGAGATCTAAGTTAGCAGCATGTTTCTTACAAAACAATGACAGTTTGCACTATTTACAATAATAGCACGCCTTCAGCTAGAAGATGGTGCACCGGCATGTTGGATTCTTACTTGAAATCGGGATTGAAATGAATTACTTGCCAGTCTCACATGACCTTGGTGCTGAATATGACAGAAGTCCGCCTATAAGTGGCTTTAAATCTCTCTTAAGGTAAATTGATGCACATAAACAGGATCTGATATGCGACTGTCTTGTGCCGTTTGGTTGAACCACTCCTCAGCGGAGAACAGAGCAGGGATGGGAGAGAGCAGCTGTGATTTCGGGGTCATCGAGTGCAGGCTGTGAGCTCCACGTACAGCGCAGTGTGTCTTGAATGCAGAGGAAAACTGGGGCTCACACCACCTGTCATTGACTGTTGTGCTCACCTGGTAATCCAGAAATTCAGTCCAGAAATGTGATTAAACTGGGAAATAGCACCTCTGTGTTGCAGCTCAGTCATTTTGTGCAGTGCAGCATGAAAGTAGGAAGTAGTAGGAAATAATTGGAGTATGTTTCATTCAAATCCCTCCCTCCTGGAGGATATGTCCCACTAAATCAGACTGTAGAGCTCCTAAAATACATGAAAAATAACCACAGACTTTGATTAAATGGAATTGAGCAGAGCTTGTTTTTGTTGTGTACTAATGGAAAGAATAGCAATAAAGTCTGGAGTGTTTTCAATAAAGAAGAAAGGTTTCTGACTATATTTGAGCTTTTTACTGTGAAGTGGATGATTCAGTTGCTCTAACTGGCAGTGTGCATCATGTCTGACTCCAAGAAGGATGAGAAATTCTGTTTTGAGGATTGAAAATACTGAAGCCGGAGAGGACGAGGGGTGGCCCACGCATGGTCATAAATGAGAGGGACTGATGAGGAGGGAAGACAGAGTGAGGGGACAGATAGATTGGAGACAGACTTTGCAGATGCTGACATTTTCAGCTCATTTCTCTAGTCGAGTGGATACCTCTGTCTTAGATGAGCACTAATGGATTTAGTTTTTTCTTTGGATTTCCTGGAACACCCAAACTGATTGTTTCCCCAGAGCTTGAGCAGCAGCAGCAGCAGGTCAATAGGTTAGTAAAAGTAGTACACGTGTCTACTACCGGCCAGTCATGCAGGTATTTCAAAATCAATACAGCTGCGATTGTGATTGGCTACCTCTGATATACATTGTTATTTCTTAAGGGGAGAACACATGCCTCCTCCGTCTGTGCTTTCACCATCTTGATTCTCTCGGCTCTGTCGGAGAGATATAGCGTCAGAAATGACGGAGGCAAGGTGTTTCTGCTGCAGCGTGTGAGCAATGTGAATGACTACCGTCAGTTTAAAAAAAAAAAGGATTTCTAATCTCTTCCTCTGGTATTGTGCATATTTAGTTTTCATCTGGACAGTGCTTTTTGGATTAAATCTTGCAACACTTTGATCTCCCATCGCTCTGCTCTACTTCCTCCTGCACTTACATGCTGACTGAATAACTAGTAAAAGTGATTGAACTGCTACAGAGTACTGTAGCTGAGGGGATTAGTCAATTAATCTATTTGTTGATTGACAGGACAGTAATCTGGAACAATTTTCATAATGGAATCCTTGTTTTAGTCATTTTTCAAATAGAAATTGTGAATAATACTCCACATTGTCATGCTCCAGCTTCTCAAATGGGAGGATTCTCTGCTTCAAAACTGAATAATTTCGACTAGGGGTTGACTGATACTGATACCAATTATTAGAGATCAAGTTGACAGATAACTGATATTGGAACTGACATACATTTGCAATAAATATGAAAAGCTCTGTGTTAAAGTTTAGAATCACTCGGACCTAAAATTTTATTTACATGCCTTTGTATATTTATGTTTTATGTGTCTTTAATTTAAGAACTTCTCAACCTTTATGCCTCAGGATTGATAGACTATTACTCATGATCAGTCGTGATCATTGCCATTCAAAGAATGTTGTGGCCGGGTATTGTTTGTGAAGTAGCTGCATCAGAGCCAGTAGCCCATTTTTGAAAAAGCTTATTCAATCAGAAGTCGTTTTTTTTTTTTCAATTGCTGAAAATCTCATCTGATAATCAGCCAAACTGATAATCACTCAACTCCTACTTTACAGTTTTGGTCAGACAAACATTTAATGACAGATACTCTTGAAATCTGCAAAGTTGTGCCAAGCATTTTTCCCTCGATTTCAATAAGTGTGACTAATTGTTACAGCCTGTTCTCTTTCTCAAAACGACAACATGACTGGTTTGTGTCTCAGAATGTGTACTGGTATCAGTGTTACTCTCATGCATCTGTTATGGTTGAGATGAATGAAAACTTTTAAAGTAAGACTCTGAGGAATTGAGTATGAACAAAGTTTGAAACATTGTTTTTTGTGTGCAGAAAGTGCATTGAGCTGTTTTATGGAGGGTTCTGCCTTAGTTTAATTGGATTTTTAAAAAATCCTCAGGGTGTTTTATGTATTGACAAAGTAGCAGAAATGTTTGAGTGACAATAATTTTTTATCTATTAATTATCTGATACACTACAAATATGGTATTCAAAAGATATTCATAGTCAATTATCTCTGTTTTTATTTTGTTCATCATTTTTAAAGGTTGTAATCCAGCTACTTTGCACTGTTTCCACAACACTGGGAAACTTATGAGAGACAGATTTAAAAAGAATAGTTCAAACTGGAACAACGGAAGCAGAGACGTTGTGTCTTTTAGCCCCTAGTACAACTGACAAATTTTGTTTGTAACTTTCTGTAAGAAATTTGAGGTTTCCAAGACCAAATTGAGATAAGCAGGTACATTTTTTTCAAACTTGACAAAGGTCCAGATGTAGCCACAGAGCATGCAGTTGTTTTCTCTGACAGAGAAACTGATGGAGTGAATCTTTAATCTTCTACCATAAAATTGGTTTAATTACCTGAAGCAGATTTTTTTTGTGTTTTGAGGTTACATAGATTCATCTTAATGACATCTGCTGTTGATTCAGATTATCCACAGCTTTGCTGGTGCTGTTTCAGATCGATGACATATCCCGAGTTCCCTTCAACCTCAACAGCAATCCCCATGTTTCTTGTTGCTCAGATCCACTTTTTCATGTACTTGAGTCTGTTAGAGTGTTGTTATAAATAGGTCTAAAGTTAAAAGTTCTCTCTAGTGGCTTCTTGATTAAAGGGCATGCCATTTACTGGCAGTGTCCTGGGTACAAATCCAGCCTTGGACATTGTTAGATGCCTGCTCTCTTTGTCTTCTGTCTTTGCTGACTCTTTACTCATAGACCGTCCTGTAAATCTCATTAGATTTCTTCAGCTGTGCCTCCCTCTTGAAATTCCTTCTTTCTCACTAGATACCATAAAGACAGATGCATTGTATACTCTCCATTTAAAATTGTATTTTTTCAGTGTCATTGCTTTGTTTTTTATATGACGCACTAGATGCAGGTTCTGAAAGAAAAAAAATAATGGCAAGATTTTAATGGACAGACTGCCCCTGTTCCCACCGAGGGAGGAGGAGGAGGGATTATTTTGCTCTATAGTGCTTCATCTGGGAGCTCCTTCTGCAGCCACATTGTTGGATGTCGTTTCCCTGAGTGCTCCTCACATTAAAAGCTCATACATGTCTGTCCGTTGTCTGACCGGAGGAAGACTTGGATGTATATGGCCAAATTAACCGATTAAATTTTAAATTAAATGCTCTCTTTAAATGCTTTCTCTCTGGATTGTAAGTATCTTACAGCATTCAGTTTTCACTGCAGTGTGTAGTCAAGAGTAATGATGTGTGGTAATGATTTCCTTGAGGCAACTCATCTTTGTTCATTTCCCCTCTGTTTTCTTCTCATTAAACCTTTCTAAGTCATTTGCGTGGTACCATGCAAAATAAATAAAGTTAGGAGCCAACAGTTACTCCTCTCTTGTTGGCACAGAGGTCTCAGTCTGAAGCCATACTAATCACCACCTATTTATCTGTATCTTTGCATATCCACCACACAAACAACATGGGACAGAAAACCAAAATATTTTCATATTTGTGTGTCATTTATATCATTTTATTTCACAAAGCCTTTAGCAAAGTCATTTCAGTGTCATGTCAGAACAGTAATTGGCAGGAACTGAAATTACAGCAGGGACACATTGCAGCTTTTTTTGAATTATACATGTTTAGGCATGCATAAATGGACCAAAGTGGTCCAGATTGTTGTGCTAATGTCCCTGCTCTCATTAATGTGCCACATTTATGCTGAAGACCTTCAAAAGACCTTGAATAATGATCACGAAGTCATTGGGAGGCAGTAACATGTTAAACGTGGCACTTGTATGTTGCAAACAATGAAAAATGTCTTATGTTCCACAACATCGCTGCCCTAACATGTTATGGTTTTGTGTGAATACACGACTCTAAAACTAATAGAGAGCATTAATGGTGTTTGAGGCATCTCACAGTTATAATTTATTGTCTGCAACATTGCTATAGTTCACAGTAAACCAGCAAGAACTCAGAGAACAGCGACTGTGTGTGAAATAGGTGATTGTACTCAGTGACTTCAGAAATGCAAATCTGAATTGTAGTGTAACTTAAGGATGCTTTGTAAATGTCACAGCAATCTTCCTTTGTACTGAAAGGAATCCCAGCTGCTTGGCTAGTTGGCAGCAAAGGGAGCTCACTGATTTCAAACACAAATGTATGAGAGGTTTAAAAAGCAGCAACACTGAGGATTGTAGGACTTGGGGGCTCTTACTTCATGCAGGTTTGTAGATGAGAGAGTGATTTTATTTATCTACATCACTCCCTCTCTCAGGGGCTAACCATCCTATTTCTGTTTAGCAATTTTTAATTGCATTTTTAAAAAAAAAAAATCATTATCTCCATAGTAAATTTCAATATTGGGCAGAGTAACTTGAATATTTAACTGACCCAATTCAAAGTGGCTATTTTTTGTAGATGATTATTGGCAGATTAATCCATGTAACTTCAGAACAAAATGCTGAAAACAAGACATTGGTGCATCATAAACAGTAAATTGGTGAAGCTCATATAGAAGAGGTGAGCCTGTACAGGTGCTACACTAAAAGTTTTTGGATGTACGTCTCATGACTACTTGATTACTAAAGTCAGTGATATTTTTCCATCTCCTATTTTGGCCTCGTGTCCGATGCAACTACTAGAGTAAAGTGTAAGAAAACACTGCCTGGATCAGGCACCCTGCAGTGCATAATCTGCTATCACCTGCCATTTGCCCCAGTTAGTGCCTTTTCATTTCATCACTGCCAGTGCAGTGAACAGCAGGAATGACAAGAATAGGAATTGCTCAAGCGAGACCCTGAGCTGAAAACCCGGCAATAGCACCTGTATGGCCAATAAAGCTGAACATTTGACTACTTTTCTTGCACCTCAGCTTGAAGTACAGAGTCTTAAAATGCTCTTTAAAAGGTCTGACTTACTCATTATCGACAACTATCAAAAATACCTGATGTGATTTTATTCACAAGTGAATCCAAATGAAAACCACTGAGGTGGTGGTGTAGTGGGTGTGATTTACCAGCTATTAACTTTGCCGGTGTTTATTTTCTCAAATTTGCTTTTATATGCTCATGTCTGAAAGTCTTCAAACATCTCGTCTATTGAGTTACTGCCATGCTGGTGAACACTGTGGGGTGCAGATAGCCTGGCCATAAGAGACATGATCTGTATGTAATGAGATGAATGAGTGGGAGAGCTGTGTGTGGGCATGTGTGTGCTTATCCTGTGCAACCTACGCTATGACTCGGTAATCGGGGGATTTTTAGCACGAGGAGTAGGCTGCTTGAAACGATGGAAGACCACTTGTGGCCTACCTGGCTTGGCTAATCACACCAACGCTGCTGGTTCATCTTTCAATTAAAACAACAGCGGGGTTATTGTAGTAATAGCAACATGTAGTAAAAGCAGCGTGACTTATTGGGGGAGTTCTGATTCTTTTTTGGTATGTGGTAATGTTTTGATTTTTGTTTCCATAATTCATGAGCTGATTTTTGAATAGAGGTTATCTCAGTCCGTTCTTCATTCATCAGCATATAACTCTGAATGCTGCTCTGCAGCCAAGGCTTTCAAAGCCAATTTTGTTTTTTGTGTGTGCATGTACTAGCTGTGGGAAGATATGAGTCAAGCCCACGACGAGCTGCTGTGAGGCAAATCATATGTCTTGCTTACAGTGATGTTCAGCTGATGCCTGTTTTGCTTTGGGCTATTGGACTTTGCTTAATTGTTGCTGAATAGTTTATGAGGTTTGTCATGTTAGGGCAGGGACAGCCCACAGTGCTGTGGGCTATCATATTTTGAGCTTTTGTATAGGTGAATCAAACAAATGTACAATATGTGCTGTGAAAACATTAAGTTGTTACCACATATTTCTACATGCAAGTGCATCATAGCATCATCGGTTTTATGCGTCTGAGTTTTTTCATGCTAATTTAAATATATATAATATATAAATCTAAAATAAGACATTAAACTGAACAAACTGGGAGACAGGCAGTATTGCAGGGTAATCCACATCTAAAATAAGTCAGATCTTGGTTAGAGGAGGATGCTGGCTCAGTGAAGCGTGTGCAGCTGCAGAGTGGAGCTCTTCCCCTCATGCACAAGCGGGAGCATGAAGGAGTTTTTCAGTTCTCACTCTTTTTCCCTGCAGCGCCATACCTCGCAGTCTGGGTTTTAGCAGCCGGATGAAAAGAGCAAACAAAGGGTTAGACTATATCTTTGTGTATGATGATCGTCTCGCTCTCTTTTTTTTGTTATGGATAAACTCAAAGAGTTTATTTGCATGCGGTGCTGAATAATTTTTCTCAGATCCAGACTATCTTGAAGGGATCCTTGCGATTTGGCACCCTTCCGTCGTACCACATCAAGTGACGGTGCACATGCCGCTCACATTCTGAACATCCTAACACATGGCTTTCTGCTGATTTCTCTGCTCAGGCTTTGGTTCTTCTCCATGTCTCGCCCCACATGTCATTCTTAGGGCAAAGTCTGCCCTGCCTGCTTCTTTCGTTTTGTGATATGATGTGGTATTTCCACAACGTTTTACACTTTGTGTGTGCGGCATGAAAGTAAACAACATTCATAGTGGTTGAAAATCTGTCCAGTGCTGTATAAAGGCTTGCAAATCTATAAGCTGCTAAGTGCACTGGGTCACCTTGGTTACTGCAGATTCCAGCAGAAGATGATGAAGGCAAGGGCAAGCCAAGGTGGGAAAGGGAGACTGGGAGGTCATCGATTTGCTGCCTCTTTTTGACCACGAAAAACTGATAAAAGCTGGGCTATTTGTATTTATATTGTGTATTTTTTTCCCTGTTTTATTTTTTGTTCTGTAGCAGGTTACACCACATATCTGCTACTCTTTACATTTTGAACTATTCATGAGCCACGCATTGTACGGATGTTGACTTATACACACACATGCCGGAAATAATAGATTAATTTGTTGGCAGAATAGGTGCATTGTTGAGACAAACGTCAAGCATTTCTGAAGGTTTGTTGTGGCTCAAGGCCGTGTCCTGGTAGCACGGGGCATGAAGGATCAGGAAAAGCTTTTTGTAGGATATTTTTGGTAGCAGTCCATGAAAGATTTAGTGATCACTCAATTTGTACAACGCTGAGGAGGAGAATCCAAAGTGTGCGGTGCATGTATGTTTAACTGAGTGTATTTGAGGTTTTTTATGTTGGTATTTTCATGAAAAAAAAACCCACAATGATGCAATGTTAGATTAATCACTCTTCAAAAACACTTCGGTTTGGGGTCTTTATTTTTGTTTCATGCCAAAAACATGCGATCAAGAAAAAAATTCTGAAAATTCCTCTACGCCTCTCATGTGCCTTCCATCCCTGGCCCTGGAATGATACATCCTCCTCCTCCTCCTCCTCCTCCTCCTCCTCCTCCTCCTCCTCCTCCTCCTCCTCCTCCTCCTCCTCCTCCTCCTCCTCCTCCTCCTCCTCCTCCTCCTCCTCCTCCTCCTCCTCCTGTCCATTTTCATCAGCCACAGGCGTCTCACTGCACAATGCAATATTGTAGAGAATTTAACACACAACAGCAGCACATGAAAAGAAGTTGCTCCAGCTGCAATATGCCCCATATAACCTTAAGGTGAAAATTGTGGCTTCAGGTTTAGCGTTGCTCTATGGGGGAATTATTTGAATAATCTCATGTTTTTCTTACCCCACTTCTAAACACATATGAAATGCTCGAATTCTCACTCCACACAGTGCCTTTGAGCCTGATCAGAGCAGCATTTTAACATTTTATAGCAGATCTAGGCCTGAGGAAATCAGAAGTGAGTGTGAGAAGACTGAAACAGGCTAGAGCAAAGGCAGGCTTTACCTAAGGTGTTTTTTTTTTCTTTTAAGAAGACTTAGATTGTTTCTGCTTGCATCGTAACCAGCGTGTTAAAACCCACTAAGCATTAGATATTGCTTGAGAGGTTTTCTGCCTGCAGGTCAGCCAGGCTGTCTGAAAGAGCAGAAGTCAGGCTCTACATGTATAAATGACTGTAACATCCTTGGTGTCTGACAGAACCAGATGTTTAAAAAAAAAACTTCTCCTCTGAAAAGGATTTATTAAGTTAAGATCAATGATAATCTTTCTTAAATCCCAACTCAGTGCTTCTTTAGATCCCAAACAGACATCTTAGAATTTAAAGGTCTGAATGTGACAGTGTTCCTCTGTTCGGATGTGTGAAAGGTGGACATCCTGTCCACATCAGAACAGTTCTGGTGAAGTTGACTGGGTGTGATAGAGCATAAATTATCTCACCGACCAAATGTTTTGAACAGCATTTCCCACTGCAAGTTGAGCTTTGTAAACAAAGTGTGAGAAATCTGGCCATTAACATTTTGCAAGCATGTTTGTACTTTCAAAAGTCAGTGTTAACTTTCGGAAAATTAACTAGTCATCATCACTTTGTCACGCACCATCTTATCTTGATTTTGCTTGGCCGAAATAATTAATTCATACCATTCAATAAAATGTACAAAGGAATAACACAACAGTTTCTTCTGTAACTGAGATGCGCCCTCTTTTCTAACTCAGCCTTCCAGCACCTCTAAAGTCACTAATTAAATAAATGGGATAAAACATGTTAATTAGTGATCCTCAGAGATGCTGGCAGGCAGATTCTGTTACCTGTGGACGTAGCTATAGCCAGACGAGCTATATATTACAGCTATATATGACACTGCTAT
The DNA here is from genome assembly GCF_022539595.1 of Amphiprion ocellaris. Taxonomy (NCBI): domain Eukaryota; kingdom Metazoa; phylum Chordata; class Actinopteri; family Pomacentridae; genus Amphiprion; species Amphiprion ocellaris. Next base: position 15,393,717 of record NC_072779.1, on the reverse strand, counting down.
TGATCTTCTTATCTGACTCTCAGCAAGATATATAAATATTGCACTGAAGTTGTGATTCAGTAGAGTAGAACGCAGCACATTAACTTATTACCATTTTTTAATTGTTATTGTTACTAACAAGTAGTAGCAGATAATAATAATAAATTATTATTCTGCATTACTAATGATATCAATAGACGGGTATCGTTGGTACCGCCATGTTATGATGACCCCTGGTCACAAGATCTACCCACATCGTGCCTTTACTAAGTTCACAACAAATCGGTACTTCATTTGGTTATAAATAAGTCGATTTAAACTCAATGTTGACTTGCAAAATAGCACCATCAAGGGCAGAAGATAAGGGAATGCATTCTCTCTGGAGCACAGTAGTCAACAAAGATCAACATTTACTTTTCACGTTACCCAAGCCTCTGCTCTTGAGATATATTTAATAAAGGAAAATAAAGATTATACACAAATGCTAGGGGACCGTTTGCTCTAAATGATGCACTCAACAACACAGACCATAGCAACACAGAAATCGCCACTCCTGCTACAAGTAGACAGAATGAAATTATTTTGGTTTTTTTCGGTCTTTTAAGCTGATGCAGATAATTTTTTTCAGTCTCGGCTCTTTATATTCAGAAGCTAAAAAAAAAAAACAAATACACATTGCTGTGCCTGCAGTGATTGGTTTATTCAGACGGCACCGGATTAAGTTAATTTCTCATGAGTTAAATCAAATCACAGCCACAAAGTTGTCTCAAACAGACAGCTGTCATGGTTTGCGCTGAAAGAAGCCATTTTACCCAAACGAATCATGTTCTTTTTACCTAGTTTGTCCAGAACATCCAGCACAGGTGAAAACTGGTGTTTAACCAGAAACACATGCTGTTTCAGTATTTCATTTTGAGCATCAGCAGGTGATGGAGGTAATCCCCAAGCTTAAGTTGTTGACATTTTTTCACTTTAATGTTGCTGTGTTGAAACACCTCCACCTGAGATTCAGGTTTAATAACTGGCATTCTTATTTCTTGCAGTTGATGTGATTCAGCTGACAAAGAAAAGAATTCAAATTACCCGAGAAACACATTTAATAAGAGTGCCATGTGTGAATGTGTTCCATTTTCTCACGTGGCTACGTAGTCGCCTATGTAACATTTAGAGAATGTGCTGCTCAGTGTATATTTAATGTTAGCAGCAGAATTGCCTGGTTGCCAATGGATACAGATGCTGCCGCCATTTATGAAACATACGATGTATTGATATAGGAGGAGAAGGTGCAAATGAAGCTGCAGTGTTAAGTTAACCCAGGATCATCACATATGATGAGGCTGACGTCCTGCTTTGTGCATATTCAGTGGCTAAGGAAGAGATGCATGCTGACAGTGTTGCTAGGAGACCACACACAGTGACTAGTGTGAGAGGCTTGATTTCACCTCCCTCCCCCATTCTTGTAGTCTGGCTGCCTTTCACTGTTTTCTATCCTCTCTTCCTTGCAGTTGCCTCCATTTGCTTGTTCCCACCACTCGAATATTCCCTGTTTTGATATTCCCCTCCATCAGTCCGTCTGCAGTACGTTTTCCGCCTAATCATATTTATCTTCTTCCCGGCTTGATCTCTCAGAGACTCTCCATTTATTGGCTTCCCCCATTTTTCACCGAGCCCCCTCCCATCTCCTTCCCGCTGCCTCGGTCTCTCCTCCTCTCTGGCTGTGTGCATTTCAAGCTGCTCATTCTTCCCCTGAACCGTTCGCTCCATCCTCGTGCACCGCTTCCTCTCTGTTTGTTTCTCTGGCTGAGCTGCAGCGCTGTGACTGACTCCGGTGATGTGACTGTGGGGTCAAAATACTGTACAGTGGTGGACAGAAATGGCTCAAGCATATGTTTATTATATTGTATTTTTGAAACATATAAACTAGATCACTGATAAAGTGAGCTATAAGCATCTGCTGGCGTACAAAATCCTCATTTCTTTCCTACTTACTCGCTCGCTGCATACTGAGTTACAGAGTTTGATTACAGTAATTTGCTAATTAATTAAAGCTTGAGTAGGCGCAAATCTGAACATCTTACTACATTTAAAAGTATGCTAGTCCAAGAACTGGATGTGCAGAAGAAGGAACACAATGACTATAGTACAAGATGTTTTATACTATATGCTTATTTAATCTAACTGCTCGTATTCAGTTTTTGCAAAGGCAAGCATATGTCATGAAAGCTTTTTTCTTTCATCATAAAACAGGACTAAGGCTGGCATTTGTAGCAATATTTCAAATTAGATTTTTGTACATGTCCACAAAACACAAAGGGATATTATACCTATAAGTAGCAAAATGTGTATTTTGAATACGTTTTGTAGAAATGTTGCCCTTTTGTCAAAGGCCAGGCCAGTGTTATGATGTGTTCCTGCACTCTGCAGTGTTACTGCCTCACTCACAGCGAGGTGCAGCAACACTACTGGACCACTTGCTGAGGTGAAGGCTGGAGGGCAGAGGGCTGCAGCACAAAGCCTTCCAGAACTGTTACATTCAGAAGAGGAGATAGAGGCAAAGATTTTAGGTGTGAAATTCCCTTAAATGTACAGTGAAAGGTTATTCTTTGACTGCACAATGTTTTACCTGTAACTTTGCTCTTTCTTACACTCAGAGATCATACTCCATCTGTTTTATTTTTCCAGATTTTCTTTAGATCATGATTTCTACTATAAATTTCCTGTCATCGGTAAGCCGCACTCAAATCAGCTGCTGAGCATTTGCAATTACTGCTTCACACCCTGTGTGTGTTTTGCGTGTATGGGGGGCTTTGAGTATGTGTGTGTGTGATGTGTTTGCTTATGTGCATGAATGAGTAGTCTGCAGCGTTGCATGCAGATCGAGTTACATGAATCATGGCTCCATCTGCCTCCTGGTTCTAATGAGGAATTCAAGCGACTCCTGACCCTACAGATGCTCCTGGAACAACTTGCTAAACGCTCAGAATTTATTCAAGTTTTAAAGTGGCTCTCAGGATTGATCACAGCCACATTATATGAGTGCACTGCGCGTTTTGTGTGGTCTGTAAAAATGATGTTTGTAGCCCAGTTTGATGAGACCAATCTGCCCGTAGATGTAAGATGTAGGTCTCCTGATTCTTTTAGCTTGGCTAATGGTACACCAACCCACAGCATGTAATGCGACAATTGCGGGGCTGCCTGCTCAGCTGCCAGATCCTAGAAGCCGAAATCAAAGCTCCATTTAACAGAAGCCCAACCTACAGTTGCAGCTCCCTAACCTAATTAACATTGAGTCAGCAAGCATGGCAGCAGCAGTGGTCGAGGTTGTGGTCAGGGCTGTGGGATACAAGAATAGCAGTAGCCACGCTGACACACTGGATGACACACTGGGCCGTGACAAAAGAATCACACACAGCTACACAGATCAACATGCCGCCTGGCACAGGTGACAGCGACTGCTGCTCTCACTGTGTATTTTTTTTGTCCTTAGAAAAATGAGTTTGAGACGTTGTACTTACAGTAAAGATGCTACACAGTTGGTGGTAAATGTGGCTTAAGTTGTCCTGAATTTTTACAGAATTAGTAGAACCATTTTACAGCTGGAAAATGTAAATGTCATTTTTTTATGCCCTTTTCATCAGAGGAGCATAGAAGCATAATTCAGATCCCATTAAAGTGAATTTGCATGCAGTTTCATTGTAACATGTTTTGAATGCACAACTGTGAATTTAAAAGGTATCATATGGAGAACATAATTTGTTCTACTTTTTAATATTTTCTGCTCTGTGAGACAGCCACGGCAATATGTACAATTCAGAAGTATTAACCAGCAATGTTGCACACAATCTTAGCTTAATGCATTTCATCTAAAATGAAAGTGTGCCCTGGCAACGCTGTTCAACTCAACAAACTAATGCCAGAAGCACCAATGATAATTCTTCAGTGTGCATTACTAAAACACATTCAGACTCTGTTTCTATTTATGATGGAAAAACACTAGCATCATGCATCAGCTGACAGCTGTGCTTTTCTTAGCCAATTGTGTTGCACACTCGCAGTCTCCAACATGAAAACACTGTTGGACTCTCAGATATCTGCCCCACAACAAGCCTGACTTCTCATGGGGTGAGCGTGAGTAGGAAGCTGTGCATGCGCTACATATGACAAACCACATTACTGTCTGGCTAGCAGACAGGCTTAGATAGGCCATCCCAGGGCCTGCAGCCAAAGATGCTCCGCAGCTGAGTTACCATGCTTACTCAAATATTCATAACTGGATAATGAAAGTATAAATAGTTTTCATGTGATAAACGAGAGGTTGGGATAAACAACACTGCAGCCTCCATCATCATGCATCATTGTGTCTTTACTGTGGCGGCTGCCAGTTGGAGTAATGACCATGATTGTTTTCTGTGACCCCCTTAAAGTTTTGCCAGTTATTCAGGTTTGATTATTTGGGTTTCATAGTGTGTTGCCACGTCACAAAGTAATCACTGTCAATCTTGTCAGTAGACTGGGAAGCCGTTAAACATATTTTTTAATGATTAATGTGCTCAAACATTTCCCTTGTTTCTTCTTTTTTTTTTTTTTAGAGGATTGCTGCCTGCAACATACGTCCTATTCTCCTGAGTCCTCTTCTATACCATGAGCTCTGGCTCTGCCCAGGATGTGGCAGTCGAGCATTTCCTGCGTGACATAGAGAGGCGAAGCAAGCGGCTACACTGCGCTGTGATAGGCTGCGAGGAGGAGCGACCCCGCAGCGACATGAACCTGCTGTATCGTAAGAGCCGTTTGGACTGGAGGCAGAGAGACCAAGAGGGAAGTAAAAAGAGGTGAGTGGATCAGCTTGCAGGAGCTCTGCATATATGGGATTACAATATGGTTCACTTCAGAGGGAATATAAACCTCTTATCCAGTTAGCGTATTTCATTTCAAAATCTTAATTCCAAGCACAGTTCATGAAGTCAGAGAGGTTCGCCTGAGAAACCTCATGCAAATTTGCATAGCAACAGTTCAGAATGAAGTTAATATGTTCTGTAGATGAGATAAATTAATATAACATCAGCCAAAATGTCAGAGGGCAAAAACTGGCTGAGAAAATTTAATTTTATCAATGCATATGTAATTATTTGGTCTTTATGTTACGTTCTTTAGGCATAAGGAGAATACTTTTTTCATTTGCAGCAATATATTCTCATATATTCATTGAAATCTGGTACATTCACACCTTCAGCAGTTGTCCTATGAAGTGAAAGGGAGTTAAAAATAAACGTTTACTTGTTATATTTTATGAACTTAGATGGTGTAAATGTTAAATAGATAATTTCACACATGCACTCCCCTTCAAACTGAGCCCAGTTTGCACAGCACGGAAGGAGTAAATCAGAAAATCTTACCTGTAATGAGTTTTTACTGAAATATGTCGTAACAGTAGGAGGTGCAGACCTTGGTGTTCTCCTATATTTCTATACTAACCATCTCTTGTAATGGAGTATTTTTAGATTCTTGTATTGGTACTTTTTCTTGAACAAAATGCTTCTTCCACCGCTGCCTGCCAGCACTGTCTCAGTAGGATTGAAGAGTTGTTGGTAAATGCGGCATGGTATGTGTTCAGGGCTCTAATTTTCTGTTACAACACAGTTAGCTGCTGATGTATCAGGTCCGGCTCCTATTTTGGACGCCTTCCAGCAGAAGTGAAAAGTAACCATAATAGATCACAACACAGGCTAAGTGCTGGTCTAAATAATATTAATCATCATACTAAATATAAATATCTCACTCTATAAATGTAAATATATATATGTAGATACATATATTTATCTTAGGGTCAAATATAGTCTAATTCATATAAGTTGCATTTTAAGACGACCCAACCATCACAATGCTCAAGTTCATTAAAGCACTCGTCATTACGCTCACATGACAGCTGGGGTGCAGGGATCTGGTGTATCTGAGTCTGTGTTTTGGGGACAGAGGAGAGATGTACCGTTCAAGTGTGAGTCACCTATAATTCACCAAATTCCTCACTGTGTACGGGGCTATTTATGCCACAGAGGAGAAGCAGAGCATCAAAGACAACAGTTCGGTTTGTTTAGAAGAGCCGTCCGGTGCGTTCTGACTCACAGCGGCAATTGGAGGCCCACGTGTTGGCAGCAGAGATCAACGTCATGGCAGCATCAAGCCAGTGGAGGTGCAGGGCAGCAAGTAGGACAGCGGGACACGATGAGTGATGAAAGCAGAGCCGAGTGGGGCCAGAGCAGCACAGGTGGGAAGCAGAACATGACCGGTGATGATTGTGAACAGGGTAGGGTCAGGGATAAAAAACGCACAGGAACAAAGGGGCGGCAACCAAATGGACTCCGGGCAGGACAACGGCAACAACTGCAGAGCTGGTGGGAGCGAGGGAGTGAAGGGCGCCGGTAGACAGTTTGAGATCTTGAGGCCCTCAGGAGAGAAATCACTTTTATAAAGTAGAGCTGGCTGTGGAGATACAGAATGGTAAATAGGTGAGTTTCAACATGAGTTTTAAAAATAGAGACCGCTTCTTATGGCACTATTACAGGCAGACAGACTATTCCCAGTAGTGACGACTGGTGGAAGAAAACCTTGCTGACAGCTGAGATTTTATTAATTCCTGCACAGAATTATGATACAAGTGTGGCCGAGCTGGCAGGGGGCTACCCTGGCACCTCTGGTTTTAGTGGATATATGAATTCCTGTAAATCCATTTAAAGGAATTACGTAATTGATATAGAAGTAGACCACTCTGGAAATGGGGATGGATAAAATACAAAACAATACATGTACACCCATCAGCCACAACATTAAAACCACCATCCTAATATTGTGTTTAGGTCCCCATCCTGCCAATAAAACACCTCCGTCTTGTCAGGCCAAGGACACAGGACCTCTTGGAGTTTCCTGTGGTGCCTGGCTCTGGGACATTGGCAGTAGTTCCTTTAGGTGCTGTGGGCTGTGGGGTGAAGTCTCCATGGATCTGTTCTGGTGCATTCCATGGATGCTCAGTCAAATTGTAATCTGCGAGTTTTGAAGGCTGGGTCAATGCCTTGGCCTCTTTGTCATGTTCTCTGAGCCCTTCCTGAGCAGTTTTTGCGTTATGGTGGGTTGCGTTGTCTTGTTGGTGCCTTCGATGTCAATATTGGGATGTAACTGTGTTGCTGTGCGGTGGAGGGGCTGTGCTTGGGCTGCAACAATGTTAAGGCTGGTATTACATGTCAAAGTAATATCGACATGAATGCCTGCACCCAGGGTTTCCCAGCAGATCTTTGCATTGTAACAAGATGATCTATGCTACAGTCTTGTCGTAATCAATGTATCATATTTAATGTATATATGCTGTTGAATTAAAATAGTTTTTGACATATTTGAATGCTACGAATCAATGCGGCTTTAATGCATTATCCAAGTCTTCATTGTTAAATTAATTTCAACGTTTAAATAAATCTGCGTTCCCTTTCTTTTCATTAGTGACACTGAATGAAATTCAAACACCATCATATGCGAAATCAAGCTAAAACTGAAATAAATCTAATTGTATCAAATAATGGAATCCTAAGTCACCTTTGAACTGCCAACTATATACTGAGGCAGCCAGGAAGTCAGTCTGAGTTTTTAACATTAGATCCACAGATAAAAGATATTTGTTTTAACCTTAATGTGTTATTGATTCAAACTGTGAAACCATTTTCTGAATGGCTTGAGCTCATTCAGTTTTGAGTTGTGTATTTTGAATAGACTTTATTGCGGCTATCAGCTCAGCCTCGTGATCTGAGAAAAATGACACTTGTCAGATAAGAGGTCAATGAAGAAAATGAGTGTAAAGCAGACAGCAGCAAGTACTGTCTTGTTGTGGTAGCTTCAAAAAGTATTTATCAATGTGGTTGTTCATTGTGAAGAGTTAGTCATCAAAGAAAAATCAGTTTTATGTGTTGGTTGCTTTAGGGGCATCTACAACACCATGTCACATGATGAACAAAAATGATATGATAATACTATCCTAAGTCTTAGTTTCATTGCTTCGAGTTAAACCACGAGTTTCACTTTTTAAGTAATTTTCTTCTGGTAACAAAAAAATTGAATCAGTTTTAAACCATACTTGAGACAACCCATAACTTAAGGCAATCAATTAAAGTGTCGTGTATTGTGTCAAATATGTCAGGAAGGTCCAACAGAATGAGGACAGCGACACGCTCAATGACAGCGTTCAACCTTAACCCATCTGAAACTTTAACAAGGGACAACTTAACTACTCTGATTTGCCCTCAGACCAGATTAGATGTTCTCAAAGATGATATTTTGTCAGATTTCATTCAGCTGTTTAAACATAACCCACTCTTAAACTTTGGCCCACAAAGGTAAATTAGAAATAGGACGATAGCTGCTGGGGGCGGAATTATCTAAACTGGATTTCTTCAGCAGAAGCTTTATCACCACAGTCTTTGGAGCTTTTGGGAATATCTTGCAGTCTGAGGAAAAGGTGGTGTTCAGGAGTCTCGCCACAGATAAATCTCCCAAAGGTGCAGTGCAGAGGACCATTCTAAGGCAGAATCCTATACAAAATAAACATTATTTTTGGCTGTCCTGTAACATTTGTCTTTGACTTGGAGTTGCAAATTTCTGCAGACAACTAAATGCCCGATTTGGGTTTTGGACAATATTTTTAATTGATTAATTGCAACTGGTTAAGCTTTGTTTATGACTAAAAGAGCAAAATAGACATTTGCACAATCCGTTCATCCCTGTGATAAACAAGAGCTTTACTACACTGTCCTGAATTAGCATTCAAAAGTATATATTTGTATTTGTGTAATGTGCAGGACAGATTTAGTGGCCTTCAGCAGAGCCAGGCTAACAGTTTCTCCTTGATTGCAGTCTTTATGTTAAACGAAGCTAACCAACTGCTGGTGTAGCTTCATATTGAACAGATATGAGCATGATTTTGTTCTTTTCAATTCAGCCTGACTAGGAAAACAGACAAGCATATTTAAGAATGCACAGTGTTGAATTTGTTGCTGATATGCCGTTATGTTTTCTTAAATTTTTATTGCAGACACCGATGTACGCACATTTTTTTCCCCACCTAATTACAGTGAACATCTGGTCGCTCCTATAGTGGAATTAATATGTTGTTATGCCTACTGTTATTACGATGGGCCACTGGCAGGTTTGGATATAAAATACAATGCTTTTTAAACATACAAGCTCACAAGGTAAAATAAGAATACTTGAACCTGCATGTCAAAATAAAAATATTTTCAAACTAAATTGTAGCATTTTTTTGCCTGACAGGCTGTCTGTCTGTCTCTTTGGGCCAGTGCCCATATTTCATTTGAAAGCCTTTCTCTGCTAATAGCAATGGTGTCAAATCGATGCTTTATATGGTAGCTGCTGTAAATTATAGACTTGATGTAAAGGCAAGAAAGAGAAGCAAACAAAGAGCTGATGGTCCCCAAATCTTTGAACACCTCAGTCTTTGGTCTCATCTTGGAGCTTCTACCCTACGAAGAAATAAAAATGAACACTTCAAGCTGCAAGAACGAGCAGCTCTGCCTCTGTTCTGGGCTAAATTTGGCCCTGTAGTATCTATGTCGATTGTTAGGAGTCAGTAGTACATCTCCACAGGCAGTCAAGGGTACAAACATACTTGTACAGATGCAAACACACTCTGTTGCTATACCACACACACACACACACACACACACACACACACACACACACACACACACACACACACACACACACACACACACACACACACACGCACTGCCTTGCACATGAGGAAGAAAATAGGCGCCTCTGTGATGAGCAGCCTCAGTGCTCCTTCTGCTGTTTGCAATATTGAATACAAATTGTAAGCTCCAATTGTCTTCTTCTGTGCTTCACTGCCTCACAGGGATCACATCTGATCTTTAAGAGAGCTGCATGGCCCATAGTCACATGTCGCCATTATGTACCATGATGAATCATTTATACACAGAATAATCATGCATTTGAGCTTTTTAATTACACACTTAGAACCAATTTCTTGCAGTCTCAAACATGTGAACTCGGCTAGGAGCGTGAATATCCAGATGGGCATCTGTGTGTCCTTTTCCCTGCGATATGACTGACACAAACCCTTTGATGGTTGTTCCATCACATGCTTTTTTTTCACTCTTCTCAGTATAGTAGCTTCACAGTTGTTTATAATGACAAGTCTGTTGTTGAGGAAGAAAATGTTGTTCAGCTTAAAGACCAGAGACTTATCTCATGTTGTTGTGGGGTAAGGCAACATAACACTTCCCAAAAGAAGCTGCTACAGCACCTGTCTCTAAAGCAGAAAGCAAGTCCGGTGTTATCAGAAGCCGTTTTTAAAGCCTTTGGTGAACTCAGCAGGGCATCAGACCTCATACTGTTATATCAATAACTTCAACCACTGACTCATTTCTGAAATTCATATTCCTATCAATAAATGATAAATAATGTTACCTATTTGAGAACTCTCTGTATTTTTTAAGCCTTTCTAAATGAATTGTTAAAGATATTATCTGTAAAGATAAGACCACAGACTTTTGTGCCAAGATGGACTATTATAAATAGTTATCCATTACAGATAACTGATAAGCATCTGGGTCCAGTGGTGTTAATTAAATGGGAGATTTATGATATATTTTACACGCAAAGCAAATATATCACAAGTATCCAGCAGACTGGAAACAGTTCTGCTACTGCTGCTCCTCTTTGGTGAAACACTGCAATATTGTGTCAGATTTTTCTCTTTGTTAGTGTTATTTATTGTTGTGGGAGCTCGTGTCATTGATGATTTCAAAGACGAACTATCAAATACCAGAAAATCACAACTGTTCCCATGGTAACAGATAAAATACTTCTGGCGATCCTGAGAGCAGACTACAGATGTGGGTTGAGGCTATAAACATGTAAAGAATAAGGGAATTCCAAGCACAGTGTACACTACTTTGCTTTTGACAAGGGAATTGATTTTCTAATTGAATGTGTTTGAGGAGAAAGCCGATGCAGAGGAATTTAGATGGAAAGATATGTGAATGCGAAAGATGGAGAATCCTCCAGGGCTTTCCTTTTGCAGCAGAAGCCCTGCAGGCATTTCTTTATTGCAAAGACTATGTTTGAAGACCAAAGAGAGAGTGAGGAAAGAGGGAGGTCAATATAAAGAGTGGAACATGAATGTTTTTCACTTCTGTCTGATTTCCTCATGCTTCAGTATTTTCCTTCCTTCCACACCCTCTCTACCTCTTTCCCAATTTGCAGCTCCTCCCAAAATGATCCCTCGGCTACTGTTGGCAAAGTCAGAGATTTGGCTTCTTTTCGACGGCACTTCCGGATGGGTTTCATGACGATGCCCGCCTCCCAGGACCTGTCCCCTCACTCCTGTGCCTCCGCCATGGCGCCACGCTCGCAGTCCTGCCACGCTGTCGGTGCCGGGGATACGAGTTTAGAGAACGGAGATTACTCTGACACTCAATCCCAACATGGCGGCCGCTGCCCCCCAGCTAAACCCAAACGCCACCCCAGTACTCGCCTCAGCTCCTCATCTGCTGACAGCAGAGGACCTCCAGAGACGCCGCCACCCCCTCCCCCCTCTCACTCACAGGCCAAACACTCAGAGAAGAAAAATGGTAAGAAATTAGTGTTTAGGTGCGTATTCGACTGAGAAAATGATGTCTCTTCTTGACTTGTATTTTTGTCTCCTACAGCCATGAAAAAGTCTGACTCTGGAGAGATTGGATCAAAGAAGGTGCCTCCTTTAAAACCCAAAAGAAGTCCTAGTACCCAGCTTTCCTTCGACCCTCTTCCTCCACGAGTGCCTCCCTCTGCCACATCCCTGCCATTCCAGGCTGCAGACTCTCAAATTCAGACAGGAGATGGAGAGGATGAGCCGGTTTATATAGAAATGGTGGGCCAAGTGTTCACCAGGGACAGCCAGACGGCCACGCCCCACCCTGTCACCCCTGTGGCCACCACACCAGACTCTGACTCAGATCAGAGTGAGGCAATCTATGAGGAGATGAAATACCCACTGCAGGAGGACAGAGAGTCCCAAAGACACCTCCCTCCCAAACATGAGAAACTGAAATCCTCTAAACACTTCCATGTCACCCCTTCCTCCTCCTCCAGCAGCTCCTCCTCCCTGCCACGTCCCTCCTCTTCCTCCCCTTCCTACTCCAAACCCAAAGCTACAGTATCAATCTCCCACTCATCTCCTCTGCCTTCCTCCGCATCCTCCACCCCTATACCCCAGGTCCTCTCTGCCAGCCCTCACACGCCACGAGCTCCCACTCCCTATCTGCTGCAAGGGAATAAATCTGAGCCTGAGTCCAACACGAAGATCCCAGCTCCTTTCCCCAACCTCCTGCAGCATCGGCCCCCGCTGCTTGCCTTCCCTCAGCCCGCGGCGGCCTCCAGCGGTGTCGGAGTGCAAAACAAGGCGTCTGGTTCTGCTAAAATGGGAACGCAAACATCAAGTGTGACAACTCAAGCTAGCACCTCGTCCTCAGCTTCATCTAACGCTGCTGCTGGCTCCAAGGAGTCATCAGGAGGAAGTTCATCGCAGCAGGACAAACACAGCAGAGATTCACAGCTAGGCCCTGCTCCTGGGCTCCGAGCTAGGAGTCACTCCACACCCTTACCTCCCTCCTCCAAATCCACGTCCCCCTTCTCCCATCACCACCACCACCCTCACCATCGCCCCTCGCACTACCATCACTATCGCAAGCCAGAGAGAGGAGACTCCCCCGCTCCAACCAAGAGCAGCTCTCAGATGTCAAACCAGGCCACAGTTCAGACACAAACTTCAAGTACAGGCAAGGAAGGCAAGTCTGTCAGCTTCCTCTTGAAGTCTGATAAAGGAGAGAGGGATAAAGACAGGGACAAGGATAGGGACAGGGATCGAGATAGAGATAGAGACAGGGGTAGAGACAGAGACAAGGAGAAGGACAAGGACAGAGACAGGGAGAAGGACAGGGACAGAGACAGGGAAAGAGACAGGGATCGAGATCGGGACAGGGATAGGGACAGGGATAGGGACGGAGGGCCACACTCCTTACAGTTGGATCTTATCACCACCTCTAGCAGCCAAACGCCTCAAAGCAGCACCAGCTCAACCCCTACGCCGTTATCCTCATCCCAACGTCCTCATTCTCGCCCACATCTCCGCTCTCACACTCCTCACGGCCTGCCAGCGTACAAGCCTCCCTCATCGGACAGCCCCCTGCTGTGGACCTACCCCTCTGGTGGCTTCCGGAGACCGCCGGCTTATGAGAGCTTGAGAGGCAGCTCTCAGACTCCGTCTCTGCAACAGCCCTCGAGTCTTACTGGCATAGGTGAGGGGGTGTCCAAGAGCAATGGAGGGTCTGCGTCCCTCCAGTCAAAAGTTGGCTTCATGCCCTGGGACAGCAGTGCCAGCTTAGCTGCTGATGAGGGGTCTTACTGGCCTATGCAGAGGAAATTGTCCTTCAGCCATGGGAGCAGAGAGACTGAGAGTAAGTCAGAGGTCATTATGAATACAGTGCATAGGCTATTTTGAAAAAAAAGGGTGTTTTCAATCTTCAAAATGTTCATTCTGTTCTTTTTCCTTTCAGAGGATGAAGGGCGAGCATGGAATGGTAGTGCTGATGCCTTGTTACGGATGGATAAGGAGGACCTGGGGATGGGGTCTCGAGGAGGCCACTCAGGCATCCCAGTCCATTTCAGTGGTGCCACCAGCAGGGCCCTCGGTCACAGCGAGTCCTTGGCCGGTGTTGATAGCAGCCCAGGATTCAGAGCTCTGCCCAGAGTGGGGCTGCCTCTTCCCTGCCAGACTTTTCCTGCCTGTCGCAATGGAGGTAGGCAAACACTCAGTGGCCATAATCTCTTAGTCAGGTTCTAACCACAACATCCTATTTAGAAAGCAACTATAGCAATGGATTTACATGGGGAATCTTCTGCTGGCTCTGTTCTGGTGTCGCTCTAAAAACTGTAAAACTCACTGCTGCAAAAATACAACATCATTTTTATTTTGTATTATTTATTTTATTGTTTCATTTTTACACACACACACACACACTTGTGTCCAGTCCTTGTTAAACACCAAATGAGACTTTAAACCTCCAGAATTTAGCAGAAAGATGACAATGTTTTGTTTCATGGATGGAAACTGAACCTGCCTCTTCTCTCCTCTGACTGTCACAAAAGGCTACCAGCAGAGCCAATAGAGAAAGTGTTCCATAAACGACTCACATCCCTGTGTAGACACACATTTATGAGCACTGGCCCCCTTACATGGTATTTACGGTGTATATTTTGATAAGCCCTGTTGTTTAAAACATTTTGTAATTGAAATAAATTTAGTTTTTGGAGTTAAGTATATATACAGTGCAATTTATATCACAGGTAAACCCTTCATTACAGTGATTATAGAGGAAGGTTAAAAGCATTCAGAGCGCTGCTCTCACCAGTTCTGAACACCTGCATTTATGTTGTACTAAATTATATTGCTTCAGTCATTTCAGTATTCATTTTATTTTTGACTTTATTCTCACACTATGGATACATTATAACTGTCAAACAGTGGGATTACAATCAGGATTACTGCCAAAACGAAGTATCAGTCATTCTTAAATATAGGAGGACTTTATAGTTGTTTACTATCTTAAAATATAGGGAGTACACAATGTACCAAGGCTCTGTCTCCACTCACAGGTGTAGTGTGGTATTCACAGCTTGGTGTGCTAAAATGAAAAGTTCTGTTTTACAGTTCTTATTAGTGGACACACAGCGTGATGTTTGTTACTTTACAGAAGTGGGGCGGCTGGGCCGCTCCTCCTCTGCTGCTGGAGTGAGACAGGTGGGTGGAGGAGACGTCCAGAGACAGAGCAGTCTACCAGCACGAGAAGCCCTGAATCAGGTGAATATGTATCACCCAGCTTTGTAACTACTAACTCTAATAGCTTCATGTATGGTAGATTTGCTAGTGAACATTAATATTGTTCTTGTTATTACTTCCCCTTCTGCTGGAGACAGTGCTCCTGCAGATCTATTTATAGCTGGTAGATATGCCCACTGAGAAGAATAAGGTTCTGGTCTGCCTCAAAAGAAAATAAAAGCCCTATGACGCAGGTTGCTATGTAATCAGTAAAAGAGAGACAGTTGTGGATAAGAGAACATGCTGCACTGTGTTTTGGTGAACTGCAGCCTTCTAGCCGCACATTTTGCCCAGTTTCTGGCTCCATAGCAAGTGCTGACGCAGTTTGAGTGTGCTGCAGAGACTGTCTGCATACGTCTGGTTGACCCTCCCTCAAACTGTAATAGATGCAGCAGCGCTGCATTCTGGTGGCTGTCCATAAGAACTGCAGTTTTATTCAACGTGCAAGGACTGGCTGCTACTGCTAACTGCACTGCAGTGATCATGCAGGTTTAGAAAGCCATTTACTGTTATATCATGAAACACTGCATAAATTCACTGACTTGACTTTTTCCTATGTGTTTAGCTGCATGGTCTGGCCCAGACTCAAGCGCCCTGCAGTCCCAGTGGTCCCAGTGTGTCTAGGCAGCAGCAGCAGCTTCAGCTCCACCAGCAGCAGCTGCAGTTAAAGCAGCAGCTCCAGCAGCTTCAGCAGCAGCACCATCTGCAGTTGCAGTTCCAGCAGCTAGCCCAGCTGGCACAGGGACAGCCTCCTGTCAGTGGGGGCACCACCCCGTCCACAACGCAGACCCAGAGAGACGGCAAGCTGCTGGAAGTCATTGAGCGTAAACGCTGCCTGTGTAAAGAGATCAAGGCCCACAGGCGTCCCGACAAAAGCCTGTGCAAGCAGGACAGCATGCCCATCCTCCCTAGCTGGAGACGGACACCTGAGCCTCGTAAGACTGGCACGCCACCTTGCCAGAGGCCGCAGGCCGTCGTGTGGGACACAGCTATCTGAGGTGGAGAGACAGGCCAGTGAGTACAGCACGTGAAGAGAGACAAAACACACAGATGAGGTGAAGATAAGTGAATCAATAATAAGAGTAAAAATGGATGAAGTTCCTGGAAATTTCTTTTACGTGGTTGTGGTGATTTAATTACTGCAGAGAAACGAGAGACTCGGGACAGAGAAGAAATAGTTTCCATTACTCTTATTGTGTGAAAAACTGATCTGACAGCAGGTTGCTGGAGACTCTTAACTCATTTGGGGGAAAAAACAAACAAAAAAAAAAGGAGTAAGAAAAGAAGTACTACAATCAGAGTAAATTCATTTCTTATCCAGCTGATTTGTACCTCCTCTGTACTTAGTACTACACTGACGTGTTACAATTGCCAATGATTTTTGCCACAAAACACCAGTGTTATTGCTACAAAATGAAGACACCCGCTAATTAATAATGGGTGGGTTGTTTTCTGAGATTGGTGTTGCCAAATTTCTTCCTGACTACTTGAGAAATAAAGGAACCGTGTATTTTCTCCAACACACAGTTGTCCAACACATAGAAACTACTCTGTGGTTGAGAAAAGGCAAGACTCATAGATAAGTTATTGAAGTGTTTCTTGAAATCGTGAATGTATATGAGATGTCTTGGTATCAATAGATTGTCATTGTGGATGCAAATAATCACTGAGGAGTAAAAGCTACCTACTGTATCTGTTTGCATATTTGTAATGTAAATCTATTTACTTTCTCAACGTTTCTGCAATTTTATAGCAATATGCTCCCAAAGCTGGAGCAACATAATTAAAACTTGTGTCAACTAGCCTAACATACATATCTAAGACTTGAATAAGTCATATTTACTGTGTCATTCTCTGCATGTCATGATAGACATACAGTATTGTACAAAAAATATGTGTAGAGATGATCGTGTCAGACTTCTACATACAGCAGATCTTCACTATGATAATGTGTGGTTGTGTAAAAAGACGAACATGTTGCTCGGTATGGGGGCTATCATTAGAAAAGGTGGTGTGACAGATGGCACATACTGTGCAGTCCAGCCAAATATAGATACAGATCAATGGTACAAAAACTTCATCACTCATGCTTATCCACAGTTGCACATTAGTGATTGTTCCACCACACAGAAAAACAAGCACTGACACCCATCAACACAGACTGTGCAATATGGTGCAACTGATAAGACTGTGAGTATTGATCACCTCAAACAGAATGCTGGAACAATCTGCACAAAACATCGTATATGCTTAGGAGAACTTAAACCCTAATGTACTGTAAATAGATATGTACAACTGTATTGAAAATGTAGCAATTATTTCCATTTTCATACTTGTAATCAATACATATTATGTAGCATATACTGTATAAACATAACTTTGTTCACTTGTTTTTTCTAAAAGAATTAAGTACTTTATCTGCTGCAGCCAGTCCATGCATTACTTATAGTTCTACTAATAAACAGTAAGCCCTCTAAAGAAAGGCACAGTCCAACAGTTGTTTATTTAAATTTATGCAAGACTCCCTTTAAGCTGTGTTATTCATTTATTTATGCCCTTTTTCTACATTCATTTTTATTTGTGTACAGATTTCAACAGCTCGTTGTCTTGACATTTTTGAATACTTTGCTGCTATCTTGAACTACTGGTGTTGTTCATTCAACTACATGGTGTTACCATGACAAACATTCTTAATATAGTGGTTATTGTTACATAGTTGGGTTTTTTTTATTATTTTATTTCCAAAAGCCACGTGAACTGAAGTTTGTACCTTGAAGAGTGAGCCCTTCTGTAATAGTATTAAGGCGCTTGAATGTCCTCTTGGTTGTTGTTGTTTTTACGATAGTTAGCACCAAACTGTACAGTACAGTACACCCAGTGAAAAGAGACCTATTTAAATGTTTGAGAGTCACTGCTTGGCCTTTTGTTTTTAACTCCACCTGCTCGTGTTTGAGGGTCAAAGTTTTTCCGAGTCCATTTTCAAACAAACACAGGTCAGGTTGAAGGAAATGGGCAAGTGCAATGCATGCAGAGATTCCTCACACTTAAAATGTTCCAATGATGCTAAACTCTTGTGCCCAGTTTAATTTCAGATACCGAGTAATCACCTTAC
Organism: Amphiprion ocellaris; assembly: GCF_022539595.1. Classification (NCBI taxonomy): domain Eukaryota; kingdom Metazoa; phylum Chordata; class Actinopteri; family Pomacentridae; genus Amphiprion; species Amphiprion ocellaris. The sequence goes on along the minus strand of NC_072779.1, from coordinate 15,375,691 downwards.
TACGAGTCCTTTTCACAGACTGATATGGAAACCCTAGGTATCATTTCCAAAATAGTTTACAGAAGCTGTTGGTTTTTGTGTGTCTTCTAAAACAGTGGCCATTATATGAGTGCCATCCTATATTGATATGGTAAGATACGGTGTACCTTGGAAAATCACTGTAGTGCTATATTTGCATTGATATTGTCATTGAAAATAAATTTTATATAATGAACTTTACACAACAAACAGAATTGTTCCATGTGTTCATGCCACATGTTGCTCGGTGGAGATGCAGGGGGGAAAGTGGACACAGTGTTCCCACTGCAGCAGGTGGTGCAGCTCCCTTTGTGTCCAAGTGAGGGCGCCACCTGCTCTTCTTTCTGTAGGGGGTTCTGCGCAAGTGTTAATAAAGACCCAATCAAGTCAGAGTAGCTGATCAAACAGCTTTAACAGTTTGAATTTAGAATAGCTGCTTCAGCTGTCTTCCAAAGCAAACACAATTGTACATTTCAGTGCAGCTTTCAATGCGCAGCCAGAGCTAAGAAGTCATATAGATGAGGCACGTGCAAACAGTGTGGCTCCCAATTTTCAAAATGTTTTTTTTTTTTAAATTCATCGTCTTCAGAGTTGGTATAATCCTCTAAATTCTTATCAATTTCTCATTTACTGTGGCCACAAAACCCTTTGTGCCATAATCTGATTATTACGCACAAATTACGCACCACGAGTTGACAGTAAAATTAGTCACACACATACTTTAGGGTCACTGAGGGCGCATTGGATGGCTATTCTGTGGATTTTTCTTTTAATACATGACGTTCCTGGGCCTACCGGGGCCAATAAAGGGATGCCCTGAGCAGCCACACTATTCGCTCTATGGGTTGTCTTTCATGCGCCCGGCGCGGCGAGGAGCCGGGATGCGGGGCTGGTGATTGGTTGAGGAAGGAGGAGGAGGCGGGAGCAGCTCTGCCGGTGATGGAGGATGAGGTTGGAGAGGGAAGGGGGGTGAAGGCTTCCGTGTGTGTGTGTGTGTGTGTGTGTGTGTGTGTGTGTGTGTGTGTGTGTGTGTGTGTGTGTGTGTGTGTGTGTGTGTGCGCGCGCGCGCGCGCGCAGCGGGGTGTGTGTGTAGCTTGTATAGAGAGGCGGAGGGAGTGCTTTACCGCAGTATCACTACATTTCTGCACCACTCATCAAAACTCTGCGGCATGCAGACAAGAGCTGGGGGGGAGGGCAGTTACTAGGTCTGTTCTGAGTGTTGGACCGCTACCTCTTCTGATAGCCTGTCAGTTCTTTAGTAGATAGGCCACTATAGTGCTTTTTCCTTTTATTTCCATTCATTTGTGCGCGGTTTAAGTTCAAGTCTCCATATCTGTCTCTCTTTGCTGTCTTGGCATTTGCTCCGACCGGGCGCTTATTGCTTCAGAGCTTTGGAGTGCGAACTTTTATGAGAAAATGGCAAAGGACGGAGAAAAAGGCGAGTGGAAGGAGTTTATATGGAACCCGAGGACGAGGGAGTTTCTGGGCAGAACTGCGAGCAGCTGGGGTAAGTCCTGTCCAGCCACAGCAATGCAGCAAGCTCGGTCCCTGGGCTCAGTAACAGGTCTCTGTCATAGTGTCTCCAACCTCTCCTGAGGGGCCAGCATGGTGTTTAAGAGCAGGAGACCCTCAGGAATGACTCTAATATGAGAATTTGAGCCTCAGTGAAGTTGGCTGATTCAGGTAATGAGGCGGCTGTCGCTGTCCGCCACACTGTGGTGCTGAAATCTGACTGCGGCACCGCTCCTCTGGAAGCCGGCGGATTTTTTTTTCTCTCCCCTCCTGCCTAGTTTCTTTATTTATTAATTTATGGCAATGCTTTCCCTGCGCATTGCGCTCAGCATAAGGGTGGAGGCATATGGTCTTATTCTACATGTGAATTAGGCAGATTACAGCAGCAACAGCAGAAACAGGTTCCAGTCTGTTGCAAAGTGCACATCATCAGCTCCTCTTTGCTGAGCGTTGCTTCTCCCAGCTAGATCATGAATTCTGCTGCAGAAGGGACTTTTCTTGGAAAGTGCCTGACTGAAGTTGCGTGTGGTTTGTGCGCCTGTAGCTCTGTCAAATGTGCCTTCCACATGATGTCATTCATTTGCAGGCTTTTTCCTCCCTTGAAGGAAGATCCTGACCCAACCTCTATTTAATTAACTCTGCATCTCTGCCATATAGACTGTCCAGACCCTGCAACTATTTCAAAGATTCATGAAATGACAGCGCGCATATGGCTCTGTTCTAATGACATTGGAGCTTTTTAATCTGGGTAAAGCCGAGGGCCAAATGCTATTTGTATCACCTCCAACCCGGCCCCTCCCAGTGTGTGTAAATCAGTGAGGGATTTAATCCTAATCTAATGACTTCATTGGCCAATGAGGAAGGTATCAATTCAGCGGGTTCTAGCAAAGCAAAAGGACTTTCAGGAACTGAGATTATATTTGATGTTTTCACTGGGGACGTGATCTCAAACTCAACACTTCTGTGAAGTGCTTCAGGCCGGAAAGTGGTTTTGCCTGTGATAGGATTTTGGTGATTATGTTTCATCAATGGACATTATTACACTATTGTGTGCATAGTTGGGAATCATTGACTGTAGCTTCTTCTGCTGGATCCTCCTTCAGTGTACAACTTAATCCAGCTCAGGGTGCCCCCGGTACTTTAAGGTCTGGTGGCCTTTTTAAGCTGTAGCTCTCTAAGGCTTGTTAATTAGGCTATTTCTGTACTCAGCCACTACATGTAGGTCTGCTAAACTTGGCATTTCACCGCAACACTTTCTCGTTCTCCTAATGCTGAACACACTGTACCTCTGCCTTCACTTGTTTGGCAACGTGGCTCCCATCAATCCACTTTCTACACCTGCACCTCTTGCACTGAGAAGAGGGTGAGAAAACAGCCTTTTCAGGATTGTCAGTCTCTTTAAAGGACAAATTTGTTGTGTTCACATTCATAATTATGCAGAGTAATGTTCATTCAGTGCATTGGATCAAAGACTTCTTTGAGGATGAAACACAGAGCACTTCCTTGTGTGTTCTGCTTTGTGTAAAGAGCTGTAATAATATGGAAATAGCCTTGATAAAGTAGAACAGTCCCGCAGTTTTGATGCTACATTGCCACCAGCTGACACCAGTGAAACATGGTCAAACAACTATCTCTATTTAAAACAGGACTAATTAAGTGTTGTGCACCTCCCACTTCCAAAAAAACAACAAAAGTTTCTCACAGCAACAGAAAGAGAACCTCAAAGGGGCTCATAGTGAGCAACATCATGACAGTGCTGTTACTGTAAGATTGCACTCTGCATACAAGATAATAAACGGTTGTAAAGTAAAAGATCCACAGCGCAAAGCTGCCTGTTCTCTCCAGACCTTTTCAATTTTTAGTTCAGAGGTCTGTTTGATGGCAATGCAATTAAACAGCATGTCCTCCCAATTAATTCTGAAAGAAAAGAGACACCTCCTGCCATTATGACCGAAGAAAGAACAGTACGCCGAACCATGCCGACCTGTCCTTTTGTTCTGCGCTTTCAACTGCCGTCTGCAAACAAAACCGGGCTGAAAGAGAGATGCTCCACTGTCCATCATCAGCGTGGACTGAGAGGGCAGACTGTAAACCTAACACCCTCTTTGCCAGGGGGGAAGCCACCCTGCCTGCACGCTTGATCCTGCGTGCACATGTGTGCATCCAGCCTCCCCTGGGTGGTGTCATATTTGTGGTTTAGCACAACATCATCCCCCCCGGATGACACAGAAAAACACTTCAGCACTTTAGTTTGTCACAGCTTCTCTCTCATGAGTCGCTCGCTCTATAGCGCCTGCAGCCTGGTCCCGGCCTCCAGCCTGACTCTCTGTATATTTAATAACTCAGCCTGCATCTTTTCCATGCTGCACTAACTTAGAGTCACACACAGGAGCTTCAAATCACCCAGGCACCCCTCTGTAATCGCCCCCCATGGAGCAGCTTCCCCGTGACATTTTGTCATAGATTCCTGCAAACCTGGCAGTGTGGGGAGGCAGATGCAGTGTTGACAGGGGAGGGTGAGATCCACGCTGGGGGCCTTCCAACAGAGGCTCAGGGTCAGGGCACTCAGCTGCTACCCAACACTGGCCTCAGGTGTTGACACTTCAAGTGAGGGGATGTGTGTTTTGTAGGAAATGCTATTTATGTTGTTCTCTATGTGGAGAAGGATGCCTGAGATGGGATCTAACAGCTGCTTTACAAGTATCTCACGATTCCCCATAGGAAACTTTATTACAGTGGGTTTTTATTTGGCTGAACTCTCATCTTCGTGAGGAGAAAACTGTTAATCACAAAGACAACTGACAGATTTATTTATAATAAAAGCTATTTTTAGTTGCAGCTCTTCTCTCTGTTGACTGTAACACCATCACTGTGTTCTGTTGGTGAAATAAACCCAGTCTGTGGCCTGTAACCTCCTGACCGGTCCCCAGGGGGTCCTTACTGCCCCCCCTCTCCCTCGCTGTCATTGTTATCTCCCCTGTGTGGACAGGTCAACCCCATCATGAAACTGGTCCCCAGCCATTCAATCCTGGTTCAATTCCTCTTGTTTCAGGCTAGAAAACTAGAAAACAGACCATAGTTCTGCATCAGTGCGTGCAGGAATGTGAGGAAAGCCAGCATTAACATACATTCAGTGTTTTCGCTATTAATTAATAAATTTACTTAATTTTAGACTATGCCATGCAATGAAAGATATTTTAAGCTTAAAAGGGACAGTTGATAATGTGTGTGACAGAAAGAGAGAGGCAGATGTTGCAGATGCTCCCCTAGTTCAATGAGGATTAGCTGGAATCCTGCGTTCATGTTCAGTCAGAGAGTGAAACAATGAAGCTGCAGACATTTCACTGACGTCATCTTGATTCATTATCGATATCTAATTGTTTGATTATTCATATTTAAAATGTGTTTTTACATTACAGTAATTATGAAGTGGACTTGACTGAGTGGCAGATGTTAGTTTGATGCAGCCTTCATGCATAATGCAGAAGCTTTTTGCAGTAATGCACAGCCAGCAGCTCAACAAGTGAGACTGTGAAATGCAGAAGTCTGAAGACAGCAGTCAATGCAAAAGAAAAATAGGAGTGGAAATAGTTTTTTTTTTCTGTAGTGAATTGTAAGAAAGGGAAGGGTGGGTCTGCATACAGCTTCTGGCTTTTTCATGTATTAAACAAAGATAATATTAGACTTTATTCAGACATGATGTAGAGCTGAGAACTTCACAACAGCAGCTCCAGTCCATATTAGTGATTATTTTTTGATGTTGCCACATTAGCTGATCAAATGTCATCACAGGGAAATGGATTCTGCTTCTAGTCCTTCTTTCATGTTATTTTTTAAAAACATTTGTTTGTGTAATATGTAGTGATTTTTCAAAGAAATAATGTTCTTAGTAAGTTATTATTTCACTCCAGTGCAATACTGTGTTCATAATCAACCTGCTGCTTATTGCAAAGCATTCAACATTTTTGAATTTAACTGAATTTAATTGAAGTGGAGTTAAAGCAAAGTGAATTAAAAGCTTTATCTTGAGATTACAGATGGCAATGTTGACTAAACTTAGCATATTTATGTATAGGTGAGAGCATGGCAATTTATAATTATATTAAAAAAACTAAGTAACGATGTGCAGAAAAACAAATGTAACTTCCAGGGTTTTGCTATTTAGCTGCTTGTTTCCTCAAAACCTCCGCAAAATTTTTGTTTTTCTCAAAGAACATATATGAATTCCTGTGTTCTGTGCAGTGTGAAACAGAATAGGAGATGTTTCCCTGATTAATTGCACTTCTATCATTGGTATGAATCCACCTTTCGATGATGCAGTGAACTGTAGACTTTATATTGTATCACACCCTATGATTCAAACTCATTCCTATTTTAGGAATAAGGTCTTTCAAATGTCATTTTTTTGTTCTTTCCTCTCAGATAAAGCCCACAGTTGATGTAACTCTCTCCTCTCCTTGTCTGCAGGTCTTATCCTTCTCTTCTATTTAGTTTTCTACATCTTCCTCGCCGGCTTGTTTGCTCTCACCATGTATGTCATGCTGCAGACCTTGGACGACCATAAACCGACCTGGCAGGACCGACTCTCCACACCAGGTGCAGAATCTGCAGACACAAACTGCATGAACTCGGGTCACAGTCTGTGTTTCCACATCATGAACTCCCTGCCGTGTCTCTGTCGCTCTCAGGTATGGTGATTAGACCCAATGCAGACGAAACCTTGGAGATCGTCTACAATGTCAGGAACACTGAGAGCTGGGACATGTACGCTCAGGCGCTGGACCGGTTCCTGGCACGTAAGTCTGGCTCTTGCCCTCTCTGCCAGTGACTCCCCAAGCTTACTGCTGTGGATTATCCAACCATCCAGAATGAATTGTTTTCACCTAATAAGAGATAATTCCCCTACAGTTACTGGGCAGATTTCCTTTGCGCCAGGGTTTTAGTTGAGTCATAAGCCTTTACAAACTAAACTGCTCCCCCTCTCACCCTGCAGCCTACAACAACTCAGTCCAGACCCAGAAGAACCACGAGTGCACCCCAGACCAGTACTTCAAGCAGGAGGACAGCGGCGACGTGAAGAACAACCCGAAGCGCTCGTGTCAGTTCAACCGCACCATTCTTGAGGACTGCTCTGGAATCAATGACCGTTACTATGGATACCAGGAGGGCAAGCCATGCATCATCATCAAGCTGAATCGGGTATGAAAGGGGAAAAAAGAGGGAAGGGAAAGGGGTGATGTTGCTAGGAGACATGGAGTGACTGAGATAATGAAACTTGCCGGGAATGAGGAGCAGATCCCAGTAAGATCAGGTTATTGTATTTTTCCTCAGCTGTGTCTTATGGGAAGTTAAAAATGCTGTTTTAGTGTCTGTGTGTTTGGATAAGCGTGGAGTGGAAACGTCGCTGAGGAACTTGTCTCTCTGTCTCGCCAGGTGATTGGGATGCTGCCAGGAAAGGATGGCCAGGCTCCGTATGTCACCTGTGGTGCAAAGGTAATCCCTTTTTGTCTGTCACAATGAAAGGCTTAACATAACAATCTGGATGTCGGCCCGTGAATAGCTTTTGTGCCTCACTCTCATCTGCAATATGCCACCTCTACTTTCTTTAACATTTGCATTGTTTCAACCATTGCATCTGCTTCTTTCTCATTTGCACCAACTGTGTATTTTGCTCGTCTCTTCATTCCATTAATTCATCCACTCTCAGAGATACAAAGTTGGCAAAGATGAATGGGTAAGAGTAGGACGGAACCTGCGTTTTGTAGCCTGTAGGTCATATTTACACATGCGTAGCTGCAGTGAAGCATGTAGTTATACAGAATATGCATAAAGACTAGGCTGTTGTGTTGCATTAAATAGACTCCTGAAGTAGCTGGTGGGAAATAGGATTTAGAAAAAAGCTTAATGATGATCACCTCCCCCTTCATGACACACATGAAGCGATCATTAAAGCCATATAAGTGACTAAACTGTTTCCTTATACAGAGAGAAGATACTGACAAAATTGGAGAGTTGGCTTACTACCCTCCAAATGGCACTTTCAACCTCATGTACTACCCTTATTATGGCAAGAAAGCTCAGGTAAGATGAAAACATCGACTGCCGAGTGACTGTTTTGCATTTTATCTTGAAATAAAAATGCACCAGACGGAGTACTTTGGTGCCTGTGTTCAAAGACGTCATTAGATGTGTTTTTGCAGGTGAACTACTCCCAGCCTTTGGTCGCCGTCAAGTTCCTTAACATCACCGTCAATCAAGATGTCAACATCGAGTGCAAGATCAACGCCAACAACATTCCCACTGGAAATGAAAGGGACAAGTTTGCCGGACGAGTGTCTTTCAAGCTGAGGATCAACACTAACAACTAGGTTGACCTTTCCTCTCCCCCTTTCAAACTACTTTCTTCATTCTCTGCAGCACTGCACATGCACAGAAAACAATCGCAGCATTCACACCCTTTGTAGGATTTGTTTACAATCCCCTCCCACCGCTAATTTGTTTGGGAGCGGGGAAATTGTCCAGTTGTGCGATGAGATGGGGCTAGAATTAAAGGGTGGTAATCCTGTCATTATTTCTGTCTGTGAGGATCGAGACAAATTATTTTCTGTAAATTAGTCTGAGGTGACGTCTATTTATACTGCATGACCAACTAGGGGATATAAAGGATGTGAACATGTGTTTCCAAAACGTTTGCAAGGATCAGCGACATTATCACTGTATTGCTGCTCCCTTCCTGCTGCCTCCTTATTAAAGGATCCCTCTATATATGAATATACACAAATTACAAAGCAAAATGTGTATATCTACAGTATTTATACGGTATCATAACCTTATATCAGTACTTCTATTTTGTTGCACTTAAAAGAATAATCCAGCAAACTTGCATATTTGATGGATGGATGCAGAGATGAAGCCATTTGCATGTGTGTATTGTCTTTAGTGTGCTATGAGGGCAGGAGGCGGCCGTGTCTGGCCTCGCTGCTGAGTTTGGAACACGGTTATGTGAAACAGCTGACCACCAGGAGGGACCGCACTGGAATCTTTAAAGCTCGCGCACAGCAAGTGTGTGTGTGTGTGTGTGTGTGTGTGTGTGTGTTTCTGTAAAAACAGGATACAGCAAGACAAGCATCTCCAAAACAAAAGTGTGAGGTAGAGGTGAAAAGGTGTGAGGAGGGAGTACAGGAGAGTGTGTGTTTTTTGTGCGTGTGTATGTGTGTGTGTGTTGTGTTCCATTTACAAGCCCCCATTTCATACTGTAGGTCGGGAAGTTGCATGCAATGTGCAATATTCATTAAGTGGCATACATTATGGATGCTCGCGTCCATTCATCAGATGACTTCTATTAAATAATCATTATTCGGGATCATTTGATATTCATGCTGGTTGTTTGACCCCAGAGTAGCTGAGAAAGCAGGTGTGATACATATTTGGGTCGTAGGGGATTATCATAATAACGCTACAGATGCCAAATGAGTTACATCAGTCAGACATCAGACTTTGCGGAGCCTAAAATTCCAAATCAGCTAGACGTAGCTTTAGTTTTTAGGCTCCCAAACTACAGTTATTCTCCCAATCAACTATCTGAATGTCATAAGAAAACAGCAGAAACGATCCCTTTTCCACACAGTGGCATTACACTCCATGTTCGTCATTTTATCCCTCAAGTTTAACCCAAAGCTGTTTCTTGTATCACAGTTTTTAATTCATTTAACATGAATATTTAGAGGGGTTTTTTTCTTGGGTGTATTGCATCTATTTCATTTGTATCTGAAATAGATGCCATTTTTTATTGTTTTGCACTGCAAGTGTGCTTTTATTTTCTTTTTTTTTGTGAATTAATGTATTTGCAGTTTTGGAGGAGGAGGTTATAGAGAGTTTGTTTTGTTCCCTCTGTTTCATTCATACTCACTATCATCCAGGATATCAAAATGTATAGTTTATATCTTCTTTTAAATGTTACGAGAGACTTAGTTTGTGCACCGGCGTGTTGATTTACGGTCTAGGCCTGTAGGAAATGTGAAAAACTGGAGATTTACTTCACTGACCTCATAGAAAAAGATATTATTTTGTTAAGTTGTTGTTGTTGTTGTTGTTGTGGTATTCTCCGCTGTTTTATGAATCAGTCTGACCTAAAGGCCAACATGATAAGTGAACAACCAATTTCAACCTCTTTGAAAGTCATACAGTTTGGTGCTGTTTATTTAACATGCAGTCACTGTGCTGTTGAGGCACATAAATTTGTCAGAAAACACCTTCAAATATTGGCTGGAGGAATCTGTGGAGTCACACGTTCAAACTCAGGCACAAGACCTTGGCACAGCTACAAATCTGTACCGTGATCCTGCCATGTAAGCATCTGTTGTGCTCACATTGAGGTCTGGCTCCACTTCACAACTTCGTTTCTCTCAGAGCGTTGTGCTTCTCAGTATGCTCGCAAATATCTCGCAGTGGTCTAAATAGGACCTCATTATGTGACTTAACAGGGAATGAAAGACAGACGATTAGATCTAATGTGATTATCTGTACTGTAATGAATGACGCGCTCTAACAGTCATCTGAGACTCTTTTATTTCCTTTTTTGTGAATCCACTGACCACTTCACATGCATTTCTCCTCTGGCATTCCCGCAACACTTACTTAATTTCACTGTAATCTCTTAATCTGGTCAGCTAATCCACAGTAGGCACGCTGAACTTCTTTACCCTACTTTGTTGCTCCTCCTCCTCGTGTCAAACGCCTGCTTTGACGTCTCTGAAACCTCAGAGAGAAACTCATTTCCGTTTTTTTTTCTTTTCAGTGCATTCAGCCCTATTTTTCATTATCAAACTCAGCACCCAGTAAATGAAATGTTTTGCTCCATCGCCTAATTGGACATTCGTGTTTCACCCATGTGCATGTGAAGATTACTTCTTCAACCAAAGATCTTCATGACAGTTCAAATTGTATTTATTTGCGCCGCACTGACTGCGGATCTGAGTCAGGATCTCAAACAGAGATACTGTAGGATCCAGCTGGAGGGCTGAGGGCCCTGTGCTCTTCAAAGGCCTCCTCTTATATAATAATAATAGTACGCACAAAAGGAACATGTCTCACTGCAACAAAACAGTGCCTCCTGGTGGACAGACGGTGTTGTTCCCCAGTGTCACAGAATGTTCGCTCCTCTTATCTCCATTTATCCGTATTTTTTTCCTGTGATAATTTGGAGATGTCCTCAAAAAGCAATATATTTATTTCTCGTGTGGCTGTAGGATTATTTATCAGAAAGACTGTAACAAAAAGCAGCACGAAGAGCAAGAAAGAAAAAGGGAAAGAATGTATAGATATTGCATTCAGACAATTTTGCCAGTGTGTTATGATGATGATGGAACAGTATAAAGAGAATGGCTTTGTTTATAATAGAGTATTTTGTTGTAAAGAGGAGAGAATGTATTAGCTTGGATTGTATCACATCGTGGGAGTTGCCTGGTGGGTTTTCATAATTGAATCCAGCGAAATGTCAACGGCTTGGTTGGAAAAGTTTCTTTTTTTGTTTTAACGTCTTCATTTGAGTCTGCTCTACTTACTTAAAATAAGCTTGTAAAGCTTGCAATCAAAGTTTTAATAGAGCCCTGAGAAAATCATCAAAATAAACCCGCAAGGAGTCACAAATGTTGGAGAGACCCGACTATTCATGTTTCAAATGGAGAAAGATTCCAACAAACCTCATTACCCTCAACTTACCCTCTTAATGTTAAACTGTACTATTGCTTACGACTGTAGTGAATGGATTTGTTCAGGAAAGAAATTCATGAAATACTGTCGCCCAAACGGATGATGAAATATTCTGGATCCTTATTTTTTGCTCTTACTGTATGTATATTTTTGCTCATGTTTACTGCAAACCAAGATAGAGAAATGAATAAATGTCATTTAAGGGAACTTACACCTCATATTGCCTCTGCTTCTTAGTCATCTTTTGTTAAGTCTTTAGTGTTATCAAAAAAGGAGAGAAAGAATGACTGTATTTCTCATGCATGTCTTTGTATTGTGGTTCATTTTGAGTCAGAATGCAGTTAAATATAGTTCGCCCTTCGTGAGTGACAGAAAAGGAAGCCAGCTGGTGTCAAAAGTAGCGTCAAGTGGATGTAATCTAATGTAATCTCATTCACCGTAATCCTCACAGCCTACAGCACCAGTCAGAGTCATACAGTCCATAGTGGACACCAGTCTGTGCACATGGTAACTAAAATCCAAATAGGTCTCTATATGAAATGATAACCACATTTTAAAGGGAAATCTGTGCTGAAACCTGCATGTTGTGAAGATGTCACCATGAACACGTCATTCACTTCCATAGATCACAGGTCAAAGTTCTCTAATGGATTATGTAACAGATAGCAGTTCAATCATATCATACATACAGTTTGGCCCAATATCAAAAATCCTCAGTGAATCCTGTTTAGTTTTTTGAATTATTATTCTTGTTTTGAGTTGCTTTAATATAGTCTGCCCCCGACTGCTTGACAAGATTGAAGGTGAAGTGTACTTCCGCTCACTGACCTTCTCCTGTCTCCTCTACACTCCAGGGCTTCAGGCTCTATCCTTATCTCTCTATTCTACACCGTCTCCTACCTCAGAAAGAAGGGAGAGTGAAGCAGGAAAGTGGAGAGAGCCAGGATTACACAGCATTAGGGGTATTTGTGGGTTTAAAATAGTTTGATCAAGAGTAGCACAGGTGACTGAAACTTGCTCCACCGTTCTCACCCTGAACGCTCCGCAGCACTGCTTTCTGATGTTTAACCTATAAGACTGAATATATTCTTACAGCTAAAGAGCGATTTCAAGTGGGGGATGCTTTGTATTTGGGTTCAAAAAGCTGTTCAGGATGCCACTTGGCTTTTTCTACAAAGTGAAAACCGCATCACATGCAGCAGATAAAGATTAGTCTGCAGCAGAGCACTGGAACCTCTGCTGGTTGGTGGATAACATTACAACACTTCAGTGGTGTGTAAATGTCAGAGTTATCATATTACTGGAACACATTATGTTACAAAATACGCAACTGGATTCTCTCTCTTTTGTAAACAGGTATTTAATCATTCTGAGCATGATAAAAAAAAAATTCCAATGTGTGTAAAACTGACAAAATAATGCTCGACACAGCTCTTACTGTAAAACACCATATTGTCCTTTGTTCAGCTCATATTGATTTTTTTTGTGTAATACCTCTTTGATTAGAATTGATTGGTCCCATGGAGATTTTGGGCTGCAAGGCATTTACATCTGTCTGGTAATGAGGTAGCATACTAAATCATCAAGCATTAACTACACTCAGAACTGCAGTAATTTTCAGTATAGGAAAAAATAATTGCAATTACATATGGGTGGGTGCAGGCACAAAAAACATGATCCCATATTTTCTGATACACTCCAAGATTACCTCCTCTTGGACATGTTGCAGCACAGGTGATTGTATTCATTGTATTCACGCTACTGTGCCCACATGCTTAAATAATTCACAGTCTAAATACATTATCAGCTGCCTCTAAGGTGAGCAGAAATTGAGACATAATTTCATAAAATCTGATGAGGAATGTCAGGCGGAAACTGACTTTTTATGTCAGTTGTTTGTTGAAAACAGCACTTTGGTCGGCAGGGACAGCATGGCACATGTAAGTTTTGGCTAAAAGAAAAAAATCAAGTCCATTCATGTTTCCTTGACAAGTTTAGACCTTGTTTTTGCAGTAAAACTTGGTTTTCGAATGTGTAGTGCCGAGGATAGCACGAGGACAGTGCAAAACATGGTGAAACAGCAGCAGAGGCTGGATGTCCAGTCTGATAGTCGCCTTTCTTATGGCAAGTCCAGCATGCCATTTTCCTCTAGGGCTTTCTGTGTCCTGTTATAAACCTCCTCAATAGCCTCAACCACTCTGGTCAGCATTGTGCTCAGCTGGTCCTGGTTCTGCACACACACCAGCCTGAAGAAGAAACCCCGCTCTGGCATGGCTATGAAGGCCAGCTCTGCAGCCCTGCGGACAAACCAGGTGTGGTAGTTGGCCAGGGTTCTCTGGTAGGCCTCGCGGCACAGCTCTGAGGGGCTCCTGAGCCGGCCGGCCACCGGCGTCTCAGCCAGCTTCTCCAGGAAGAGCTTCAGCCAAAGCAGAGCGCGATGAAGCCGCAGGAGAGTCCTGCATCCAGAGTCCGTCTGGTGGTGAAAGTCCACCAGGCCTCGGTTCAGCTCCACCCAGATCATGGAGCGCACAGAGTGGTAAGCACTAGCATGCCCTGAGGCCTCTGCGTTATTCTTTGTCCCAACATCTGTGTTCCCAGAGTTTATCGAGTGTACATCTGGGCTTAGCTCTGCTTCGGGGTTCTCCTCGGCCAGCAGGGCCAGTTGGCGGATCACAGATGTCTTAGTCTCTATCTCTTTAGATATCAGTCCCACCATTGGACCGAGAGATTCCATGAACCTGTGGGAGCAACACAGAACAGGATGACTACGCTTGCAGAGTGCAGATTCTGAGCCATAAATGCCTTCACCTTCTCTGGTGGCTGTAAACGAATCTATCTCTCTCACTGCTTTATCTTACTTCACAAGCTCATCCCAGCTGGACAGATAGGGTTGCAGCAGCACGTCGGAGCTGTAAGCCGGTGCAGCCAGCAGGTGGGTAAGCAGCATCGACACCTGGAAGGTCTGACCGGGGCACCCCTCCAGGATGCGGGGGCCCTCAGCTGCATCAGCCCCGCTGCTGTTGGACAGCTGGTGGAACTGTTAGTGGGGGATGGGAGGTGTGTAAATGTGGGGGCAATCAACAAGGGACAAAGGCAGGAAGAATGTGGATGAGATTCATTCAAATTGCCCATCTGCTTCCTAGCGTCATCCATGTAATGTGCAAGTAATGTCATTATTGCCTCATAATTTGCTTGTCCTCTTACCTTATTCACTTGATTATAACCTTTTAAGCAAGTATCCCAGTGGTAATCCAAACCTCCCTCTGCAGGGAGACAGTAGGAAGAGGAACAAGAGACAATACTGCAGTTAGTTTTTGCACAGATTACAGAGCAACATTATTATTTCATTGGAGCTGTGTTTTGCACCATATGGCACACGTCAGTCTAATATACACGTGTTTTTAGCTCTGTTTTAGGTCTCTACAAGCTCCTGAGGGAGAAATCTGGCTATTCAGCTGCTAAATGCACCACTATGTTCAGCAGCTCGTCACCAGCTGTGTTTGGGTGCTGTTTGGAAGAAATCAGTGTAAAGTGTTTTCTAAATTTTTTTAGAGCTTTTCTTTGAGAACAACAAGACAAGAGCAGAAAGAGCGAAGTATAATGATAAAGCTGTGGTCTGGACAGCTAAAAAATGAGCTGAAATTCAATTTAAAGCTCTGTAAAGCTGAGGGAAACTGCATTTTCATGTGATAATTCTCTGTACATTCATACTCTTTTTACATTGTTGATTTTATATAATATACATTTTTTACAGCCCCTTGAAAATCACATGAGAGCATCCTTTTTCATGATTATCCAGCACTGTCATCTGACAGATCTGTTATCCTGTTGTAACATGAGACTGATTATGATGAGGCTGTCTCTCTGTGTTCTTATGTTCTCAACTATTTCCACTGAGCTTTTAAAACATACTGTACAGTATATAAAAGCAAGCATTCTTAATGCCGCAAATACCATGTAGATCAAGTGTGATATGGAGTTTTAATCCATTTCAAGCATGTTCCAAAGCTGAGACAAGGCAAACCCTGTCATCTTAATTGACATCCACATGACATACGCTGAGGATGTCAATTAGGAATAATTTTAAACCCTAGCAGATTTACATGCCTCAATGTGTAGTCACAAGATCCATACAGAGAACATGATTATTATATCAAGTTAACAGTATAAGCTGCAGTTATAGAAATAACTCGTAAATTAAAGTCTGTCTCCACGGCTGGACTGAATACCCTCAAATCTGAATCAAGGCCTTTAATTTGTGAATTTGTGGGCTCCTCTATTTCCCAGCATGCCTTTGAATAGTATAGTCACCAGATAAGAGGCCTCATCTGTGGTATGCCTGAGGGAAATCAAAATATGCTTTTGTTTTATTTGGGACCTCTGGGCATTCCCTCGGAGGCCCCTGTGGGTCTCCAGTCCTACTCTTAGGCAACCAGTGTACGTGACCACCTCACAAACGAAAGCCACAAACACCGACAGTAATATCAGTAACACCTGTGACCGCAGCGGCCGGTTAATAAGTCACTGTATCATCAGCAGAAACACCCCAGAAGATGAGCCAGGAAACATTCAGCTGAACTTGTGAGCATCTGGTGAGATAGCGCAGCTGGTGAACAACTGAACTCCCTCGGTTCAAATTAAACACAGCTGTCAGGAATGTATTTCTAACTTGTCAGTGACCTACTGTACGTGGTGCCAAAAATGTCAAGAAGGATGTGAAGTCACTCCAGACTAAGAGCCAAATCTAAATTTAAGTTTCCTAACTGAGTTACTATGAAAATGCAGAGGTGGCTGTTCATGCTTCAGTCTGCTGCAGCAGCACACTGAAATTAATCCAGAGTAAAGAAATACAGCACATGCCTGCAGTTTTCTGGAATGCTCACTTTGAAACACAGTTTTCGCGTAGAGATTCGTTTATTAAGTTTCTTGTCGACTTTAAGATTTCAAAAGGCAGAGAAGACAGGGCCATTAGTAATTTATTTCCATAGTGAATGACTTTTTCTTTTTTTAAACTTATGAAGTAATGTTTTATAGACATTCCGATGTTATTACACCTCAAGCATCTATGACCACAGCAGAAGATAAAATGGTACTTTTGTGTGTTCTAAGACAAAAGCTAATCTGATATGACTTGCCTAAAATAATAAGAGTCATATATCATCTAACAGTCCAAAAACATGTCAGATCCCACAAAATAATATTTATGTGATGTTAAAATTACTTTTGGGGATAGAAAAGAAGCATAAAGCAGTGAGACCACCATGCTTGACTCTGCAGTCATCTCACCATGTGACACATTCCTGATCTGGAGCAAACGAATTCTAAACAAGGGAGGGATTGTATAGATTAATGGTACAACACAGAAACCCACACACACACACACACAGAAATACTCACGTAGCCACAGTGAGCCGAGGAACAGCAGCAGGACTAAGATAGCTGCAGCAGCTTTACTCTTTACACCCATACTCAAGTCCAGTTTGGGGTCCGTCGGTCCTCCTCTGGTCCTTCTCTCTGTCTTTTTATCTTTTAATTCCACTGTGTCTCACATGAATGCTGGTCCCTTTGCACTGGCTGTCACCACAATTACTCTCCACCAGACCCCTGCCTCTGACTCCCCCTGTCCTCTCAAATCCTTCATACTCCTCCCCAAAACCCCAGATAAAAACTCTTGTCCACCATTATACCTCAAAGGGCCTCTATCAATGTTTAACTCTGTTGTTTCTGTCTGTTTGAGCTGCTGCTGCTCCCTCCTCACACTCTCTGGCCTGCGCTTTTTTTTTTTTTTGTTGCTATTCTGTGACTTTCTTGAAATCTTCCTCCTGCCCTGCCTTTGTTGCTGACTGATTTTTGGAGCTGCCTGTCTCTTATTGTGTTGCTCAATCTGAGAGTCCAGAGATCAGCTGAGTGCAGCCACGAGCTGATAAAGCAGAGTCTGCTAGCTCGCCCGCCGGTAACCTCCTTCCTCCAAGATTCATCTTCTATATATGCACTATATTCCCAGTCAGCTCGAGTAAACACTTGCTCCCTGGCCTCTCCTCCCACCCACCACCCTTCCTCCTCCCTCTGCCGTCCCCTCCCTCACTCTCTAACTCATTCACACAGACCATTAGGGGCACCACCACAACCACACGTTACAACAGTGCTGACACACAATTCTACAAACATGACGGTTTATGAGAGCTTAACATTAATAATTCATCTCTGCGCTAATTCATGGCAGCCTCCAGTGAACCTCTGTAGTGATTCAAATGTGAAATAAAACAAAATATCAACAGAGAAAGAGATGTGATACAAAACGCATGCTTGTCAATGAAACAGAAAGTATATGGTATATAACCCATTTTTTTCTTTTCCATGAGCAAGATGAAAATAATCTTCAGCGCCTTTAAATGCTGTACATGGAAACAAATAATTGCCTTTGGCAACATAGTAGTCTTCTACTGTATGCATCACTGAGTAGGAATGTTATTTTGTTCGCACTTTGTATAGATAAAGTAGTATGATAATTATTGTGTAATTAATTATTTCAATGATTTCAAGACATATCGTAAAGCAGAGTCATAGCAGACTCTCACTGAGCTTATCCCAGCTGAGATGGCAAAAAACAACAGTTGCGTCCATTCATGCTAATCTAATTCTAGATATGACAAAGACTCATACAGCTCAGAAAAACATGAATCTGCTTTGGAAAAAAAAAAGAATTTCTGTCTTTGTCACCATTTCTGTTACAAAAGTTTAATTCTCATTCTATTAATGATGGTATTTTGAAATTCTAAATGCATGTTCTTCAATTTTTCATTTAGTCAGTGAGGTCTAAAGTCTGACCAGTAAATGACAGTAAATCAGCACGTCCGATGGTGGCTCATAAAGGGTGTTCTCATGATTATCACCTCTGATAGTGATAGTCATGAGAAACCCAATGATTGGTCTCTATCTGTGGGTCCGCTGCTGCTGCTGCTGCTGCTGCTGCTGCTGTGGGGGAGGTGAACAGACATTGAACTCCACACTCGAGCCAAACCACATGTGAGCTCATGAAGAGGGACTTAACAATGGTATTTTTCTGCAGAGGAGCGGGAAAAAAAAGTGAAAGCAGGGGCATTCATTGCTGGGCTGGGAGGGGGGCTGGTCATGGGGCTTTTATTCTGTGCAACCAATGGATGATCCCATCTGAAATAGGCGAGGGGAGGCCGAATCTCTGGGAAAACGTGTGAGCCATTCAGAAAACATGAACTGTTTGACTTCACACAGCTGGGACTCTCTAATTAAACAATAACATACAGTTTGAAATAGATATGGTTGTCAGAGTTTTATGTTTGTTTGAGCCAAAGAGGAGTCAGTTGTTAATTCCTAACATGAACATAAAATGCCGGTAGATTAGAACATATGGAATGAATTCACACTGTGCGAGTGTGTTTAAGCATGGAGGCTCAGTAGGAAAAAAGAGGTATTTTTGTCACTGTCAAATACCACCACGTGGATTTTCCACTGAAGTTGCTGTGCAGCATTACTGGGCTGAGCACCACATGTGGAGAGTCAAAACATTTAACCGCAGCAGTAGGATTACTCATGGAAGTTTGGCTGTTTGTTAAAATTGTCCCAGGCTTCACCAAGAGTATTAAGTTTTAACTTAAACAGAGCAAATGTCTCCAGGGCTGCATGATCGAATGCAATGACAACAGTACAGACATTTGAAAGCCAACAAACAAAAAAAATGATCCATCATGGCTATTGATTCTTGTGGATTTGACCTCTAATGGGTTGTGGGCTGAGCACAAGAAGCATTACAAGATTCATTTGAACCCCTGAGCAAATGTTTCATTTGTTATAGAGAAGGGATGTTTGCAAATGGCTCCTTGTAAAATAAAGAGCAGACTTTCAAGTCCTCGCATACATAGCCCTTAATGACCAAGCTCCATCTGATCTTAAAAGACCTCATAGCAGCCTATTATCCCAATAGAGAACTTTGCTCTCAGAGTGCAGGCTTATTTGTGGTTCTCAGAGTTTCCAGGCAGAACTTCAGCTATCAGGCTTGTTTACTATAAAACCAGCTCCTAAATTTACTTTTTAATGAAGATGAGTTGACAAACTGACCCAAAAATATTTGGAAAAAAGTCTGAACTTCTGGTAAGATTGTGTCAAACTCAATTCAAGAAGGATGCAAAGTCACTATGGACTAACAGATTACTGGATAACTGGCTGGATTACTATGAGAAGGTAGAGGTGGCAGTTCATGAGTCCATTTGAAAACCAGCATTAGCACTTTAATTCCATTGTTTTGGGTTCGAGGGGCAGATACCTTCTCTACTCTTAAGATCAAGCTTCATACCTTCTTTTTGGTAAAGCTTATAGTTAGAGCTGCTCAGAATCACCTGATCCATCCTTTAGTCATGCTGCTATAGAGTTCCCACAATGCACTGAGCACCTCTCCTGGGCTCCCCTCTTCTTCTCTCTCCGTACATTTATATGCCACCATGACATACCACTAACGTTGTGTCCTCTCTCTCTCCTGTAGTTCGTGTTTTGTCCGCTGTGCCAGTATCTCTTACTTCATGTTTCTGGTCTCAGGTTAATGACCTCACCAGCCTCTCCACTGTTTATGCTCTTTTGCTTGTTCTCTGTCTGTTTCTTTCTGCTGTCCCTTTCTCTCTCCACTTTGCCCTCACCCCAACCAGTAGAGGCAGACAGCTGTCCTCATTGACCGTGGTTCTGTCAGAGGTCCTCTGTCTCTTCCCATTAAAAAGACGTTTTGTCTTCCCACTGTCACAAAGTGTTTGCTCAAAGGGAGTCATTGGATTTGTGAAGTGTCCTGAGATGGCTGGTGTTGTGAATTGGCACTGTATGAATGAAACTGAATTGAAACAGAATTAAATACGCTGGACAATTTACAGTATTTACTACTATGACTCAAACGGCACTGCCTATTTGAAAAATGTTGTCACTGCATGATCAGATTCAGCCCCTGGTCCAACCGTGAAAACTCTGCAGTGGTTTGAACCTCCTGCTTCACTGGATGTGACTATATTTACAACACTAGTTATAAAAACGGTTACACAGGCCTGCATGGCATTTTGTGGTGACTGGTCTCCATGTCAGTTATTTTAAAGAATCTAATCAGGTGTTGAGAGAAAACTCTTGGCTTAGCTGTAAAGAAGAGGGTAGAAAAAGCAAACTCTGGACTCTGCCCAGGCTGGTTATAGTGGGGAAACAGTAACCTAAAACAAACATACTGCTGGAAGGTTCCCCTGTTGTAAAATGTGCAGAAAATACTTGCCCCCATTCTTGTTTTGTTATGAACCTGTACTGCACATATATTTCCTTTCTGTGAGTAGAGGCGGCCTTGGATTTGAAGCTGGACAGCTCCGGCCCTTCTTCTGTCTCTGACTGTGAGACACATAATCTGCCTTCTAGAGGCTCCAGTTACCTTAAAGAAGCTCATCTCTGTTTCCCTAACTGTATATTTAGAAGTACATCACATACTGCGCAACTCACATGGCACATTCCAAAAATCAGTCCTGCTGCCCTTGTCACAGCAGAGACACACTACTTATATTACCCACAGGCTTAATTATAAAAGCAAATTTAGTCTCTGCATTCAAAGGAAATGAATAAAACTTGATAACAGTTGTCTCTGTTGTATGAGCTGTAGAAATAAAAAGAATGAGCTGACTTATCTCGATGCAGTTTCCAGCCTCTGTCGCCGTGCTTTTATGACTTTTATGAGCATTGTCTGCCTCCAGCCCACTAACCCCAGTGGTCTGCCGACAGTGTCTCACCGCTGAAGTCCTGCAGCTGAAGTAGTGTATTAATACCCTGGACACATAACAGAGAGAGAGCAGGTCTGCCGAGCCATTCACCTGTTCATCTTGCTGCACCCATGGGGTTTAACTATCTCCTTTTTCCTCTTATTTGACACGCACAAAATGAAAGATGAACGCAGGACAAAGTCAGTATCACCTTGATTCATTCTAAGGATGCAAAAAAGTTCACAGAGACAGACGGCTTGGGTTTCACTATTACCTATACTCTAAACATCTTATATATGACAGACCTTAACTGGCATCATCGCAGTTGCTATCTAATGTTGTGGTTGTTGCCTAATGATCATGATGATGATTATTGTGGATGACCAGAGTGTGACTTGAAGTCCTGGTTTAGTGCCTCCAGCTGCTGTGTAATCTGAGCCCCGGACAGCGACAGCCGGGGTGGGCGACAGTCGGGGTGTTTGGTAGGGAGAGATTTAGGGCTCTTCCTCTCTGTCTTTACTCTCGCTCTCGGTCTCGCCCTCTCTCAAACTTTATATTTAAATATAGTGCAGAGAGGAGCAGCGGAGGGGTCTTGGAACATGATGGCAGCACGCAGTTTTTGGATAATTTCTGGAGTCATAACTATTCTCGGGACTTTAATGGGTCTGGGTAAGTGGCGCAGTTGCAAACTTTTGGCACATCCACGCTGAATGGCAGGCTGTCTTCTTATGTAGGAGAATAATGTCTGTAATGCCTTCTGCCCGTCATGTGCAGGCAGGAGATCAGTGTTCAGAGACGACCAGCTCTACAACTGACTAGCAGTTGTAGAGCTGCTAAACATTTCTTAGATCTCATAAAAACTTGTAGAAACATACATGCTATAAATCATCACATTTGTATAGATGGCTTATCTAATTTTGGAAGTTAATTTTGTTGCACTGCTACTCTAAAATGGATTTCAATTATATCCATTAATAGTTACCTTAGAATTGTTGTCTGATTTGGCATTTTAGAATCTGTACAGTTTTTTTTTTTTTTAAGCCTTTATTATATAGGACAGTAAATGTGTGTAGAAGAGTGGGGGAATGACATGCAGTAAATTGCCATGGGCTGGATTCAAACCCATGACCGCTATGTCGGGTACTATAGCCCCTGTTTATGGGTTTTCCGCTCAGTCAGCTGAGCTATCTGGGTGCCTCCAAGTATCTGTAGAGTTGTATGACTTTTTAAAATTTGACGTTCAAGACTAACCACATACAAATCTTTAAAGGGTTTTGCCTCTACTCATATACAATAAGTGCACTTTTCTACATAAGAATTAATACTGGTGTTCACAGGGATCATCTGTTTCATAATCCGCAAACATACAATCGGACAAACACAACAAGTCAGTTGGCATCAGGAAAGCAGTCGGTCCTTAGTGCTTTGTCATGAGAGCAACAGCACTGAAGTGTGTGAAGCTGTTCTGGTTGACACAGATGGGCTTCTTCCACAAGAGGATAACAGTATGCTAGAAAACTAAAGTGAATCTTTAAAAAGTATATAATTTGGTGTTGCTTAAATCATCATTTTAATACATTTACCTGCTCGGGATGGAAAGCTATGATGAGTTGTTTTCAACAGTTGGGGGTAAATCCTTCTTGAGTCCATCTCCTTGGCAGAGGTCACTGCTGCAGTTAAAAAAGTTCCTCAGTGACAAGGTGCTGGCATGGACAGGAGTTGATATACGTACTGCAGGAAAGCAAACGTTGATGCTGGTGGACTGAGGACATACATCCAGGAGGAACAATACAAATGCTTTAGGACTAAAGGAACTTTATAATCAAATTGACATTATCACCATTTGTTCACTATAACATTTGGAACAACAGCTGAACGTACAGACTTGGTTTAAAGTGAAACTCAACACAAGTTTGACTCGAGGGAATAAAGCATGCTCCTATTTTGGCCTTTTTATTATGAGAACATGATGTACTGGACTGGAAAGGACCTGACTGATACCATAGCTGAGCTGCAGGGCTCAACTCCTCTTGGAGAGGATGCTTACTGGCTGATGGACAAGACACTTTCTTCTGTTCTTTTTGCAAGATCGTGTTAAAATTCTGTTGCTATTCATTCGTTTAAAATTACCCCATTTGGAAGTGTGCACATGACAGCAGGATACGGTCAGCTAGGATGAGTTTGGCTTGGATTTGCCCCAGTCAAACAGTGATGTCGCAATGTTTACCTGTATGTTGCTGTGACCTGTATGCTTCCTGCCTTTTTTTGTCACCCTGAAGGGTCAGTACACATAAAAACATTCTCTCATGATCTGACTGTTTTGCTCGGCCTCATGTCCCTTCAGTGGTCACCTGCAGGCTCCGGCTTCTTATCATCTGTCTTTGAGCAGCTTAAGACTCAGCTGCAGGAAGTGATAAGGTCAAAGCACTGACACTGAATATTACCTGGACTTTGCAAGCACATATTAATGTAACTGATCCTCATTAGTTGACTGATTGAACTGTATTTAGGTGCATGTTTCATATTGTGCAGCTCACGGGGTTCACTTATCTCTGTAAAACTGCAGATTGACACTACTCACTGTTTACTGTATGCAGAATATTTATTCTCTTTTTGTACATGAAAGTATGTAACATGAGCATCCATCATTAATTAATGAATGTTAAATTATAAATGTATTGCAACAGTCCCTCAGGCAGAATGTAGACTGTCATAAGCGCAGCATATAAACGTGCTATTAAATATCAAAGCCGTACAATGACTTTTTTTAACATATATATTTTATTTCAGAAGACAAAGCTGTTTACTTGCTGAATTTATACTCTCAAAACATTTCCTCTTCCTAATAAAAACAACCTTATTTGTTTTTTCTCCACCATAAAACTGGAGGGAAATTGTTCACAAATTCAAAGGCATAATATCTAGTGCAATATTTAACAATATTTAATAATTTAAACTTGACAAAGCCTTCGAGGATGAGACATGTCACCGCTGTCATTACACTGCCTGCTATGCAAATTGTCCCATGGGTGAATTACAGCTCGCAACTATGTGATGTATTTGCACCTGGACAGACCCAGGAAAGCATCTCTCAAGGGGGACGACATCTTTACTGCTTTGTAGTATGTGGTACTGTCACCATTTTTGCCTAATGATGATATTGATGATTATTGTAGATGACCTGAGTGTGACTTGAAGTACTGGTTTAGAGTTACCCAGCTGCTGCGTAATCGGAGATGTGGATAGTGACAGCTGGGAAGAGGCAAGGGGTTGGAAATAACCTCTGCCTTCCTCTCACTTAGTCTCTCTTGAACTTTGATCAGAAATGTAACATCACCACGGAGTACTACTGGCATTTAGTGCAGTTTTGAGGCTGGTTATTAGACTCTGAACTGTGGCAAATCTTCATGTATTGATCCATTTCTCAGTCCCATGCTTGTGTGTTTTTCTCAACACATGTGCACCCAAGCATGACACTATATATATATTTACTTCAAAAGCTGTTCAGGGATGTACTGTGGCATGAGCAACACCACATGGGCATCTTTTTAAAAGTCTGGCAATGACATGTAAATATAATGAAGTTAGTTGAATTGGTTTGGAGAGATTCAAAAACAACACAAGCAACATTTAGAATCTGGACTTTTAAATATGCAGCACATCTATAATTGTTGTCCCAATTCTGTTGAGAAGTTCAGTTGAATTTCCACAACATTTGATCAAAAACATGTAGGTGCAGAAGATGCAAATATATTTCAAGACTGAAAGAGAGAAGTTAACTGAAAGTGAAGATAGTTCTGAAGCCTTTTGGATAATATGAAGTGGAGTTGCTGCATTTAGTTACGCTTGTCCATGCTGGGTATTTATGAGAAAAACATGTAAAATGATTTCAATTTTGAGTTGATTGTGTCATGTTTATCTGGGACTTTTGGTTCTTCACTAACCTCGCTGACCCTCACTAACCTCACCTCCCTGGTGAGAGCTCCAAGTTCCTTATATTTTATCTGAAGGGAGGCAGATGGTGTCCTTGTTAACATGTGCTTCTGTTTACAAACAAAAAGAGCTCTTTTGCAGCTGCAGCACATTTTTCTACTCAATGTTAGCATGTGAATAGAAACTATTCAATAAACTTTGGACAGGATTACAAATGTAATATTTGTGATCACTGTGTCAGTATTAATCTTACCAGAGAGTATGCACATGTGGAAATTAACCAATTCAGATTTGTTTTTACCAGAGATAATGTAATAGCAATGCAAATATAAGTCACCAAACAGTTGTACTGAAGAATTTGTTGAACATTTACTGTTATTATAGCAACACTGGCCCCTATATGCTTCATAATATAGCAGGCAAAGGCTGTAGCAGCAAAACCTCTCAGCATAGTGGCCTGAGAAAGGAGGTTTAATCGTGTGAGTTAGAAAACAATTATAGTGCAATGCTAAAATAGGTCGGTTTCAATGAATTAACCTCAAAGTTTCACTTAAAGCAGAATCTAACTAGTTTTTGCCCATGTAATATTAATTAGACATATTTCCATGCATATGTTTCCTTCTATTTATCATCTTTTTCTTCATGCAGTGCAATGCAATGAGGAGTCACAGCTGATCAGCCACTTGTTCAAAGGCTACAACAAGAATATTCGGCCGGTGGTTCATCCTGAAGACAGAGTGCAGGTTCAGATCAAGCTGACCCTCACTAATCTTATTTCCCTGGTGAGAGCTCCATGTTCCTACTTTTTCAGACAAAGCATCTTTACACATTAAAGTATGCAAGCACCACCAAAGAGTGTAAATGTGTACGACAGTTTTATAACAGAACATATCATCAGTTCATTCTCACTTCCACATGACGATAGCACAAAACCTCGTTCTCTCTTGCAATTCAGTACAGTAATGGCTGTTCACTAACTAAGCAGTGCATGATCGATGCAGCTCAAACACAACTTCTTTGCTTATCTCACAGAATGAAAAGGAGGAGACTCTCACGACCAATGTGTGGATTGAGATTGTGAGTTGTTCCACTTTCACACTTATGATTTTGTTGTGTTTTTACAACTTCAGACAAGACTTTTGTAAAAGTTTCATTTTGCATGTAAGACATAGTCCTTTTCACCTAGTTAGCCCTCTGGTTGTTCCAGCTTTTAAAGTCACTGGTGACATTTCTCTCAAATGTCATCTGCAGCAATGGACAGATTATCGCCTTGCCTGGAACGCGTCTGACTATTATGGCATTAGTGTCATTCGTGTCCCATGCAACACTGTTTGGCTTCCTGATATAGTCCTTGAAAACAAGTAAGACCCTAAAAAGAGAAATTAAATCCACTTTTTTTTCCTTTTCTATGGTGTATAAGGTTTAGTGTTAACTGTTTTTGGTCTTTATCTTCTTTCTCTGCAGCATTGATGGCAAATTTGATGTGGCTTACTATGCCAACGTGTTGATCGACAGCAGTGGCTGGATGTATTGGCTGCCTCCCGCTATCTATCGCAGCACCTGCGCCATCGAGATCACCTACTTTCCATTTGATTATCAAAATTGCACCCTAGCATTCAGGTGTGGTATTATTCATAAATAATTCGAACAGTATGCATTGCATGTGAGTAAACCCCTGTGCACTTAAGTGTGAAGTGTTTCAAAACTGTATCACCTCATAGTAACTGCATCACTTGAGCCACATTACATAGGGCAGTCATGTATCTCTCTGCTAATTTCTCATCCACAAATTTCTTCAGATATTTTCTGTCATTATTTGGAGATTGTATTTTTTAGCTGCTCTTTAAAAAAAGAGGTTTTGTTTTTGACCTTTCTCTTTAAAGTGCTCCAAAGGTATTTTACTGGATTCACGCCAGGCAACATATTCAGCCAGATCAACTCATGTGATTTTGGCAGTGTGCTTTGGATCATTCTAATGTGGGAACATTTCTTTTCTGCCAAGATTTTGCAGTCTTGAAATCATCTTGTCGGCCAGTACATCCAAGTGTCACTAAGTGTCGTCTCGGGAGACCCATTTGCACTCATGCAGCCTCACATCATCGCAATCCTATTTCTGTGTTTCACTGTCAGGACTATGCCTTCAATGTGATAGTCCTGGCCAAGCTCACACCAAACATACTGGACCCAGCTGAGCTGAACAAATTCATCTTGGTTTTATCTGACCACAGGATGTACTCCCAATATTCATTTGGCCTCTTTTTATGTTCTTTAGCAGGCTTGTATTTTCAAAATAGTATTTGTTTTTGATTGTTCAGAAGAGGAAATACTCTACTTATCAATAACGTGATTTTACGCAGGAGCGTTCTCCCTTCTGTTGCATAGGGAACACCTCATTTATTATTTTTTTTTCCTGTTCTATTCTGTCCCCATAACTGCAGATCCCAGACATACAGTGCCAATGAAGTGGACCTTATCTTGGCTGTTGGTGAAACTGGGGACACTATTGAATGGGTGGACATCGACCCTGAGGCTTTCACAGGTGCAGTACATACAAAGTTGAAGCTCCAATATTCAAAACACGTAAATCCTCTCTGGCTTATTACTTTTTCACTCTTTAGAGAATGGTGAATGGGCCATTGTGCATCGTCCAGCAAGGAAGATGATCAACACAAGGTATTCCCCTGATGACCTGGAGTATCAAGAGATCACATTCAACCTGATCATCCAGCGGAAGCCCCTCTTCTACATCATCAACATCATCCTGCCCTGCTCCCTCATCTCCTCACTGGTCGTCCTGGCCTACTTTCTACCTGCACAAGGTCAGTAGGGCCATTGTTTGAGTTTTTACATCAGCTATTATTACCAGAAGTACTTTTAAGCAGTGCAATAATACAAAGCTGTATAATAATGTGATATACCAGGACATAAAACAAAATAATTTTTTTTTTTTTTTTTGCTTTGATACGATTTTAAAAAAACTCAAAAGTATTTATGGAACTGCTGTACAATTAGAATAGCAGACCATAAAACACAAGACTAGAAGACATATCTAAGTAAAAAAAAAACTATGACATATTGAGGATAAAAAGCGACATCACACTAAATGATGGAGTTAGGGTATTAAGCTCTACTTGAATTGAAAGGCAATAAACAAAAAAGGACCAGAATTTAGATTTATTTTGGCTTTGTTATATAAGCGTTAAAACAGAGCTCACTTGAGGAGGTTCTAAACTTAGATTCAATCCTAAAATTATGTGCTTTCTCCAGAAAAAGTCCTTGCTAAATCCATCCCTGAAGAGAGACATTATTGTATATAACTACTGTAGATATGAAGCCCTCTAAAATACCTAACGTTGCATTATTTGCTGTATGGATATCATTTTTAAAGTTATTATTACTTGGTGTGGTCATGCATCTCCTGAATCTCTTTCATCCAATCACAGCTGGAGGACAGAAGCTGACTGTGTCCATTTCTGTCTTGCTGGCTCAGACTGTCTTCCTCTTTCTTATTGCTCAGAAGATCCCTGAGACCTCTCTTTCTGTCCCTCTCATCGGCAAGTGAGTCAGTGTGTGTTCTCTGCTGACCTCTGCTGGTTTTATTTTGCTTTGATCCCAACAGTTGAGCCTTCCCTCCCAACGCTTCTCTAATGTCTTCCCCAGGTACCTGATCTTTGTGATGTGCGTCACCACTCTGATTGCTACTAATCAAATTGTAGTGCTGAACTTCTCGTTGCGCAGCCCCAGCACTCATACTATGTCCCATACCGTCAAGCATGTAAGTGCCACCTAGTCAGATTTCTCGATTCAAGAGCTACTTTTGGTGAACTGTATCCTTTCTGCCTCCTCTTGCAGTTGTTCCTGGAAATGGTACCTCGTTTCCTAGGCATGTCTCCACTGGTGGATGAGAGTGAGGTGATGACAGAAGTAAACGGGGTGAGGGAGAGGCGGCGCAGCTCCTTTGGCCTCATGCAGAGAGCAGAGGAATATGTAATGAAGCAACCTCGCAGTGAAATGATGTTTGACAAACAAAGAGAGAGGCATGGTCTCACACGATCAATAGGTGAGTCAGCACAAAGTCTGTCACGCATTTCAGCTCAAGTACTTGTTTGAATATTGCGGTGGAAAGTTTTTCTGCCTCATTCATTCAACTGAGTCAGTGATGTTCAGTCCACTTGTAGGTTTATTGCACACTATGCAGAGAGTGCAACCAAATCGATCTGGTCTCAAGAGCAGCTTAACACTGCAGCAAATGGCATTGTCTTGAACACATTGTTTTTACCCTGCCCAACATGTGTCATGGTTACACCAATGTCTCATAATCGCCCGATTCTCTCTTCCTGTTCAGGAGCCGCATGTCAAGTTTACATCAAAAACTTATACAGTCTCTGGTCAGGCTATCTTGTGCCCTGAACATTATGCCTTTTTTTTTTTTTTTTTTTTTAACTTTTTGATCATCAAACAAGATTATATGTTTTGTTTTTTTTTAAAAACTAAACACTACACGTCATTACAAATACACCATCCCCACCCTGAAGCATGCAAAGGAAGAGGGTAAAATAAAGGCAGCAAAAACATAGGGAAATCCAGGAGGACAACCTGATGCAGTGGTAAAGAGAGCAGTGTCTTAGGAGAAGATTTGTCCAGCAAGACAACGGCCTGAGCTATACAGTCAAAGCTATATGGGAATGATGAGAATTATGCAATCACTTGTTTTATATTTTAGATTTCTAATTCATTACCATTACTTTGTAAAAGTCTGTTTTCACTTTGACATGAGTGTTTTCTGTAAGTTCTTGTCAAAAGGGCCCAATTATATTAAACATGATTCCACATTAAAAAGCAATTAAAGTGGAACACCTCCAAGTTGGGTGAATGCTTATTCTCGGCACTGAATATTTACCTGATGAGATAATATACTTACTATATATATATACATATATAATTTTTCACATTGCATGTCATTTAATGGCCTTTTTGTTGCCTCACTGCCATCACATATACCTCTATGTACCTCAAGTAATGCTGCGTACTATAATACTGTCAGTGTCTTCTTTCCCGCAGTGGACAATATAGATGTCAGCAGCACAGCCAATCTGTACAAGAGTTTGGCCCAAGCTGCACCTGAGATTAAGCAATGTGTGGATGCCTGCAACTTCATTGCTGAGAGCACGAGACAACAAAATAACATCGGCTCTGTAAGTGTTCTTCTACCGTTTTGTGCACAATTTCAATTATGCTTTGTTCGATTGTATTTATTCAATGTTTCAAAGTATATATTTATTTTAAATCTTTTTTGATTTTCTTTTCAAACCAAGGAAATTGAAAGCTGGGTCCTGATTGGGAAGATGATTGACAAGGTGTGTTTCTGGGCTGCCATTCTCCTCTTCATCATCGGCACTGTGGGGATCTTCTTAACAGGACACTTCAACCAGGCCCCAGACTTTCCATTTCCTGGGCAGAGCAAAAAATATGCCCCAAGTTAAAAACAAAAATGGATTTAAACAAATTGTTTTGCTCTGCTGGGACCTTTCAAAGGTTCATTGTGCCTCATAATGGTGAGTAGTGTCGCTCACTGAGACTTCCAGGCTAAGGGTTGAGTTCTGTCTTTGAGGCAGGATTTATATTTACCACCCAGACTTACCTCTATCAACACTTCTCAAGCAGCCGAGAGGTTTCAAACTTGCAACTTAGTTCTAAGTTTGTCAGCTGGGTGTAAGTTCTTAGGATGCATTTATTAATCGACTGGTTGGGTCTAGTTTAAAAAGTTGTGTTTTAAGTCAACATAGCAATAATCATCATCATAAATATCATATTAAATACAATTATTTTTGGTTTGTTTTGTGGTATATATGACTCAGCTGTGTGCGTTTAGATAAGTCCTGACTTCAGGTCATAGATGCATTTGAAGACTGAACCATGCTGAGAGAATTCCTTGCACTGCAGCACAGAACTTCTCAACTCAAAACTGCTACAAGACTGTTTTTATATGGAGTCATATACACTGTGTGTACTGTGTGTATTAAAAAAAAAATCATCAAGTGATTTTATTGACATGCTGCCCATCATCCATGGGTTCATAACAACCATCCATGTATCACAATGAAAAACAGTGTCTAAAGTCTGGATACCGTGCATGTACAATGTCTTATGGGAAGAAACTGTGCATGTAACATGAGCCAGGAATCTCTGAGTTAAAGCCTTATTCTTCTTATTATGACTTATTTATTAGGAAGTGTTGTTTGAGGTAAATGGCTTAGTGGGATATTGTCTTGATATCATTGTGCCATGTTTTTTTAAAAATAAATTCCTTATTTTGTCCATTATGACTTGTTTATTCAGTTTATTGCAAACTGTGAATTGTGCAAATTGACACCTGAAATGAATGTCACAGCAAGCTTATGTGAAATTTCATACATCTGATTTGGGCATATACATTTCTTAAATGTTCCAAAGGACAGAAAACTGTGATTAAAGGTGTCAAATATATTAAAACTTACAGAAACAATTCGCAAAATAAATTCACCTGTTTTCTGTGCTTAATAATTGTGCATTGTGCTGATTCTCTTCTAGTTGTGTGATGGTGGGAATTCTGAAAAGTGCAGTGTACTGTATTCTCATGGAAAAAAACAAAGGAACACACGCATTTAATAAATTAAACCTCTTTAATTAGATAATTTTTAATCATATATATATATATATATATATATATATATATATATATATATATATATATATATATATATATATATATATATATATATATATATATATATATATCAAATAAATGCATCTCAAATATATTTCATTTTAAGAGCAATGAAACTTATTTTAACTTATTTAAAATCTAGATTTTCCCCCTCCAAAATCAGCTTGCTCAGTCCTATTCATGTACCCCTGTCAAGTACTTTTTAAATACCAAAGTAGTGTTTTGGTGTAGTTTATAGAGTGTGTAGCGTGGTTGAACACCTCCATGTGGTGTTAAGCTATACTACACTGAAGTAGACTGGGCTAATTTCTTAATAACAGCGCCACTCCAAACCAGCTGGTTTAAATATAATAAGGGCCTCAATCTTTCACCACATTTCTCAACCGTATCTGATCATTTGCATCTGATGAAAAGCGTAACAGATATAAAGAAGGGACTTAAAAATAACACAACCCCACTTCATTGTGTAGGGAAATGTAGGAAAAGCACTGGTGATTACAATAAACCAACATAACATTCTAACATTACCAGAAATACACAGTCTCAGGGATTAGTTTACTCAGTAAGCTGGATTTAGACAGCTTATAGCAAGTAGAGTCCAGCGCTGTACTATCAGGCAACATTAATGCAATCAAGAAACAAACACGCAACTGTCGCATTATCAGTATATTTTCTATCAACCTGTGAAACAGTGACTGCAGATAAGTTGAAGTAAACTAATGCAAAAAGGACTTGTGTCTGAAGCTTTATATTGGGACTGCCAGGCTGTGGGCAGTCCTTTAAAGACTTTACAGAAGTAGTCAAAGCTTCCTGAGTCCTTTACAGTAATTGAATTCCAACAACCAGAACAGGCGTTGTTGGGATCTTGACACATCGGGGGCTCACCTCAGTGCAGCAGTGTTTAAATTTTAACCTGATAATTGCACCACATTCAAGTTAATTCAGAGTAAAGTAAATATAAAATGTGAAACACTGGTCTCTAGGAAAAGTTGGGTTATTCCACTGTCTTTCTATGCTGAGCTCACATTAATATCACAGTGAAAGCCAGCTAGCTACACCAGATTCTCTGTGTGCCTTGGAATTACTCATATTTGTAATGATTTACAGCTACAGCCATACTTAAAGCTGTTCCTTTAAAATACTTGTTTTAATAAAAGTTTTAATAAAATTTACTTTAATAGTCATTTGGATGACTGGCTCTTCATAGTTCAGGAGAAGAGATGTAGCTGCTGCTGAAGAGAAAACGATCACTGATAAAGTGCCATAACACAACCACACCCCAAATATAACTGATAATAATCAGAGAAAATCTGCTGACTGTGTCACTGACAAAAAATCTATCCGTAGCCTAATGATAATTTAACAACTTACAATAAAACAATAAAATGTATTTTATTGTTATTTGACTCCCTGTTGCCATATTTTGTTAGTTAATGTTTGAAGAAGTCACTGTCTAAATGACAAGCATTCACATACACAATACAGTCATTGTTGCAAATCTCCTGCTGTGAGATTTTGAAATTGAAAAATCTCTGCAATAAAACTCTTGATGTGATGGAAAAGCATTTTGACTTTACTAAACAGAATGGACTCTTCCCAATGCCCATTATCTGCTTTATCATATTATTTTTTAAGGGCTTCAATACATAATTAGAATGACAAATGAATATATGAGCTTTAAAAAACAAAAAAAACAAACAAACAATAAGACAAGGCGAGGGAAGTGAGAGTGGACCTGACGTAGGAGAGAGCCTACCAGCATCAAGCCTCAGTGTGTATCAGTGGGCCTGAGGAGAATCAGCACCTTTAAGAATTCACCCAGCTAACCAGGATAGCACAGCAGAAGCTTTAAACTACCACCATTCCTCCCCTGCAACATCTATCAGTACACTATTGAGACCATTCTCACTAGTAGTATCCCAGCATTGCATGGGAACTGTGCACAAGTGGATTGTAAGCTCCTGCAGAGTGTGATCAAATCAACCAAGCACATCCCAGACATGGTCCTCCTTTCTCTGGAGAATATCTACCAGCAGAGTGCTCAGCAGGGACCCCACCCACCTACAGTGCCACCTTTGCACATGCCTGTTATCTGGCAGGAGTTTGAAATGTCTAACTTCAAGGTTCAAGAACAATTTCTACCCCTAAGGCCGTGAGACTGACTGACACTTCCAAGTCACTTCTTCTTCTGCCTTTGCACCATAAATGCTACACATTCTGTTGACATTTTACCCTGCACATACTCTTTTGTTGCACTATTCTCTGTATAGTCAATTTATCTATCTCAGCATGAATGCATATTGTAAACAGGTTTATCATGGCACTCAGGAGAGACAGAGTGAGATAAGAATTACATAATGATTACTTATTTATGGCTGCATAGGATACAGAACGTTTCTGAATCCTCACCATTCTTATTTTTTGCAAAGCACAAAGAAACAAAAACATATTTCCATGTATATTTATAAAACATTCGGGGCTGTAGCCTCAGACAGCCAGGCTGAACTACGCCCCTGTGAACCAGTCTTGACAAGGGTGTGGCTGCACAAGTTTTGCACTGTCACAGATGCAAATCAGAATCCAGATTTAACTTTGGTTCCATGTGTCGTCAGATACAGGGCATACATAATTTCCTATCTGTACATGGTGGCAGTAAATCATTGCTCTAATAGTTTCACGTCATGTAATGTAATCTTTGGATCTTGGCTTGGCTTCAAAACAGTGCAGCAAAGTTAAAGCTAGCTAACGTTAGCAGAAGCTAACACATACACTCCAGGTGTGCATTATTTTCTAGAAAGTTAAAAGTGTCTTTTATTCGAAGACTGACTACCGCGGGAGTCCATAAAATTGGCTTCGACTGAATACATGGCTGTTTCCCCGAGGTGAGGTTGGTGTTGGGATAAAAACACACCGTTTTATTTTCCCATAACGTCGTTTCACTTGGAGGCTGCTAACCGCAAATCTCGTGGTATTTAACGTGATTCGCGTTGATGGTTGAGATACCACGTTGATCAGACATGACATCCTCTCTGCTGATCATCATCTATCTACATTCCTGTGTGTCCCCCGGAGGCGTCCAATCAGGACTTGTCCACCTCCATGTCATTACAACACAGACCTCCCAGTCACACGAACACATCTCCATGTTTGTTTGCTTTCCACACAGCTGCACAAATATGAGAAACAGACGCACATTTTTGTCAATTTGTCAAGAACTCTCCGCTGATTAAAAAAAAGAAAAAAAAGAAAAAAAAAGTCACGCTTAACTCTCCTGTGACACAGCTGCAGGAACCATTTCTACTTTTTCTGTTCCCCCACACTGTCCCACTGGACAGCCGATGGGAGGGACTAAAGTGTGCATCACCTACGGGGAATACAGATGAGGTCTCCGGTGAAACACTGGCTGGATTAGGATGAAATATCACTTTTCAGGCTGAATGTCTG
This sequence comes from Amphiprion ocellaris, assembly GCF_022539595.1. Taxonomy (NCBI): domain Eukaryota; kingdom Metazoa; phylum Chordata; class Actinopteri; family Pomacentridae; genus Amphiprion; species Amphiprion ocellaris. The sequence goes on along the minus strand of NC_072779.1, from coordinate 15,340,621 downwards.
CGTGTTTTACTCCGGTGTGTGGGGTAGCTGTGTGAGCCGAGCCGTGACTGTAACTCAACTCATAGTAAGTATGTTTTTTAAGGCCGGGCTTGTAGGTTTCTTTCACCCGACTGTGCTGCCGCAGTGGTACCGAGTGAAGAGAGTCCAGCTGCGTGTTAAAACTCCGCAAAGCCTCGGTAAAAACGCACGGATAGTGTCGATGTTAGCTAGTTGCTACTTTAGCCAGGTGACATTTTTCGGTTTTTGTAAAGTGAGGTGTAGTTCGTGTGAGGAATGCTGGGCCGTGGGAAACCAGGAATAATGGGTGGAGACGACAAAACTTAGCTTTCAGCATTTTTTAAAGCCTGAACACCGACGTTTATCTTCCCGTCCGCAGCTTTATACGTACATTAAAGAAACATTAAACTGACTCGGTGGTGTTAAAAAAAAGTCCCTCACTAACTTAATGAGACGGAGCAGGAGGACACAGTACAACCTCTTCCACTCACACCTCAAATTAGAAGCTAAAGTCCTCGTTTTCCTTCTAAAATTGTGCCTTAAGCTGCTACAAGAGTCTCACTCGTTGTTTACATGTTTTAAAACCGTCCAGAAAGAATCGCTATTTTCGGCGACATTGTGCATATTTGCGGAAACCCGATGGTCATCAGTGTCGGCATGAGTTGACTCAGAGCTGTTGTTTTAGTCACGTTGGAATTTGTGACAAATCTTCATATGTCACTTGGCTGCACCCTCTGCTGTGGTGGCATTTATTCTGCTCAACGTCGAGGATCCACATGCATATGCATTGCTCATTAAGGATCTAATTAATAATGCAAGCATGTGCAAAAACACAGCTTTCCTTCCACTAATCTGTGTAGGTCACTTGCACAAAAGTTGCACTTTTTTCGATGAATGTTGCATTGCACGCACATTGCTGCCTTTATAACTGCAGGAAGAAGTTATCCATGCTTAATATGTAATTACTTAGGATTGTAGTATACAGAAAAATCTGTCTTGTCATGGCAGCTTTGAAAAACTGCCAAATAAAATGTAAAACTGAGGCAGTTTGGTGATGTTATGATGCTGAGGTGTACATAATCATCAGTGCATCAGAAACTATCCACAAGAAGTAATCTGAAAATGCTTACTGATCCCTTATAGGGTTATAAGTCAGTGGAGCTTTGTTTCACCTGTAACCACAGTGTGTGTGATCATCATCAATGCAGGATGTGAGAACTTCACCTGTTAGAGGTCAGCAGTAAAAACATGAAGTTGATGAATATGTTTTTTTAGGGCATATTTTGATGCTGAATCTTAGTAATCAAGCAGGCTGAAAGCCACATTTCGGGACAGGTATAAACTTACATTCCAGTCGAAATTTAAAAGAACACACACTAATTTTTATTGAAATGCCTTTTTTCAATTTTAATTGTGCATAAACTTAAATAAAAGCAAACTTTTCATCACTTATTCTACTGTGTTTATAGCAGGCTGGTACTTGAGCTGTAACCACTAACCAGTCACATAGTACTGTGGCTGGGATGGTGCTCAGTGTCACAGTGTGGTCACCACAGAAAAGGAGAAGCAGCTACGTCCTAGCCAAAGTAGCAGATTTTATTTTATTAGGACTCAATAATGATATTAGTATTCTAAGAAAAATGCTGAATATCAAAATTAATAATAGCCCAGACTGATAATCGGTTGATTACTAGTGAAAACAAGATTTTTAGCTGGTGTGAACTTGCTGGTTAAAGGCCTGGTGTGCAGTATTTTCATGTGATTAAGTGATAACTTTCTAAGTATTTTGACTGTAAAATATTTGCTTCTAGAAACATACAGTCACAGTGAAAACTGGCACCGTCTCTGTGTTGTTTGATCTTTGTTCTGCATTCCCCATTTAACAGCCAGGTGGTTTTATGTATGTATAGAACCACTGGGAGTCACCAAAGTCAGAAATCTTAAGTTCCTATAGTGCATTCAGTCTGGGGCCTTTAAATCTCACATGGCCTTGCCAGTCACTGCTGTTGGCAGTGTTAAGTAAAGCTTGATTTATATCACATTTTAAAAACACATGGTTGCAAAGTGCTTCACAGATGTGGAAACAAAAAAAACAAAGAAGTAATGTAAAAATAAATTTACAGTATTAAAATGAGACAAACCAGAACACGCTTACAAAGTGATTCACACAAGCGAAGAAAGAATAAACAAGAAAAGCACTCAGAGAGCGCAGTACTCCGACAAGGCTGCTCCGTCGTATCATTTCCGACTGATGAAATCTTTATTAAAATGAGCTTGCGCTGAACACAGGCATGTGTTACGGATGTGAACGTTATGTATGGATAACGAATCACCTGACCTAAATATGTAGGGGCAGTGGGAATTGATGGGACTCAAAAACATCCCCACGATATAATCAATCGTTCTTTGTATCATTTCCGATAGATAAGTCCCGGTGAATTTGTAGTAGGATCGCAATCATGTGATCATCAGCAGGCAGCTGACGTAAGGTTGACTTGTCATAGTTTCAGTGACGCCGTCCCGCTATCTCGCAATGATACGGAAATCGTTAACAAATCCATGGATCCAGACTATAAGGTGGTCCTTGTGTCATTTCTGACATTCCCTGACCTGCCACAATTCTGCTTTTTCAACAGTATGTTGTGACATATGTTGTCTTTATCAAAAAAAATGTTGCTCCTATGATATGGATATTGTATTTCTCCATAACTATGTACTAACTAATAACTGTGATTTTGATAATATTTTGATGACTTGTTCAGCCCTGTTTGCCTGTAAAGACAAGTATTTTTGGAGTCTAAAAATTCTGCAGATCAAATAAATTGGGTAAGGTGATTTCAGAAGGTTGAGGGTGAAACAGCAAAGGTGCGGTCACCTTTAGTATCGCAGTTGGACAGAAAGATTTAGAAAAGACAAAGTTTTAAGTCTTGCAGTGGTTGAGAGGTGGAATGAGGAACAAGAAGATTGGAAGTATAATGCTGGTCTCGCATTGCCTTAAGATAATCTTGTAATTTATTCTAAATTTTACAGGAAGGCAATTGAAGGATGCAAGTACTGGGGTAATAACTGATCCAATGTTGCTGCTTTTTAGATCTGTAGAAAAAGCACTACCTCTGATAATCACATAATCGTGTGTCATGTGACTGCTTGGTGCATAGGATGTGGCTTATACTTCAATAATATCATTCCCTTTTTGCCTATTTGGCTCAGGTTGTACAGGGCTCTGAGTGTTTGCAGTGTAGTATTTAACATGGAGGTAACCTGAGTAAATATTGTAGACAAAGTTTCACTCCAGCAAGTGAAAAAACAAGAAAATCTTGTTAAGTCAACTGTACACTCCATTGCTTTAAAAAGTAAACAGATAATATCAATCTGCTTTGGTGTGAATGCAGGGATTGAACTCAGTGTCAGTAGTAAGTTTTGTCATGTGAGCCAGTGTTCTGCACGTAATGTGTGCTTGGTGGCAAGTACGAGCAAGCTTTTCTTTTGACAGTAAACACCAAACAGTGGAGAAAAAAAGCTACAGGCAGTCTGAGCACTCCATGGACCAGAGAGTTTCCGTGAAAGTGAAATAATGGGGTTTGATGCCAACCCACATGACAGACTGGTTTGTAGAGATTTAGTTGTATAAGTGGAAACAAGAGCACGAGAAGGGTGCAGAAATGGCTCAAACTGGATAGAAAAGGCCCTGACATGGATTTTTAAAGCTGTTAAATTCACACTTGTTCTTTCTTTGTAAACCAAAGTGGTAATGATCGGTCCTTCAGGAATTAAGTTCTTCACCAGATTGTTGTAAATGCCTGATAATTTTTATGAATGCAACAAGGCACTTAATTAAAATGTAGTTGTTATAAAGGAAATAACTAAGATAACAGAGCATCTGGTTAATAGATTATCAAGAATCCAGTGCCTCTTTCAGTATTTATGTTGCACAGCAGTGACCTACAACAAACCTGTTAGTAACTAGATCAGGGGTGTCAAACTCATTTTAGTTCAGAGGCCACATACAGGCCAATATGATCTGAAGTGAGCCAGACCAGTAAAATAGTAGCATAATAACCTGTAAGTAACAACAACTCCAATTTTCCCCCTTTGTTTTAGTGCAAAAAAATCCAAGTACATTCTGAAAATGTTCACACTTAATGAAAAATCCTTTGACAAAACATTATGAACGACCTGATATTTCTTAAGAAAAATAAGGATAATTTCAACAATATTATACCTAATTATATCATTTACACAAGTGCATTACAACTTACATATCACAGTGTATCTGGAACTCAACAATATAGTATTTTGCTTTATGATCAAAACAACTTGTCAAGATCTAGAAATTAGTTGAAATTTATAGTTTTACAAATTTACAGTGTACAACCAATGTCTTCTCTGTTATTTTTGTCCTTTGCAAAGTCACCCTACGTATGTTTGACACCCCTGGACTAGATAATGCATTAATAATAAATACCTTGCTCAAATATGTGGATTTTTAAAAACTCGCTGCTGGTTGTGTGAAGTTGCTCCACATCAGAAATGTTCTGGGAGGAGATTAGTGGTCACCAGAGACTGCACTCATCCATCACTTTTCCTTTGTTTCCTTTGTTCTTATTGCCTCTCTTCCAGTCTGCAGATGCTGCCTGTAGCCTTTGGCTTGTATGGTACAGGTGACGTTCCCACCCAGTGCTTAATGTCACACCTGCCTTTACCTGCTTTTTACTGTTCAGGCTTCCGTCTAGCTTGTCTTACATGTGCTGAGCTCATGGGAAAACTGAAAGGCTCTTATTCCACTACATGTTTCATAAAAAAGGACGTAGATGTGGTTCTTAGACATTTCATTCTCTGCTTCATTTCAAGCTCTCTCTCTCTCCCTCTCTCTCTCTCTCTCACACACACCCGCCCTCTCCTATTGCCTTGTTTCCCAGGAAACACTCTGCCATTCAAAGACATCTACCCACACAGCATACAAAAGGTTGGATACACACCCTTTATTCTTTGTGGTAGCTGTGTCCTAAGCTTCTCCTATGTCGTAATATCCATGGCTTGATCAACAGGTAGATGCCACAAGATGTGCAGTGTATGAAGGCTCTCTGCTTTATTGGGTTTTGACTCTTGTACATTAATACTTGATGTAGTCTGTTGTTGAATGGTGTAATACTGAGATGTACTCAATTCGCTGTTGTGTGATCATGATATGTCACACTCCTCAAAGATTAGATTCACCTCAAGATTCTGCCTGCACTGTCAGATTATCTCACAAACTCATCAGATGCACATCATGGAATAGTGTTCTTCGCTCTTGTGTGTCAGCAGTGAATGCTAATGCTGCACTGTTGCCTTTAGGACTATTGCTGCTTAAAAACTCTACTCTGCAGCTGCATTTACAGAGACTGCTGCTGATAAATGAGTATAGATAAAGGCAAATATCAAGCACTCTGACTGAGAACTGGTTTCAGTGTCACATTTGTTTGACCAGTATTTCGTTTTTGCATGCATGCCAGTGTAGTGCACATTGTGTATGCTTGGCAGTGCGAAGGTGTACAAAACTGGGCACTCTTTATCTTCACACCAGAGCAGCTGGCATCTGCAAAGACAGTGCGATGGCCAGTCCAGAGGATGTGATCGAGCCAGTGGCCGAGAGCTCAACGGCCCAAAACCTGGGCAGAAGGCGCTTCCTCCACGACCTCCGCAATCTGAGTCCAGATGAGATCGATGGCCTCATGTCGTCCAGTGGTGAGGAAATACGAGCTACCCACAAAGAAAATCTAATGGCTGCATCAGAACAATTTCATTAAACTGTTCCAGTCTTCTAAATTGCAGAGGGCCGACCTTTCCTTGTGGTGCATCATCTTCCTGAAATTAAAGAAGAGGGTGTGCCTTACCTAATGCCTGGCACTCCTATTACATGCAGAGTGGACAACACTGAGAAATACACTACTCGCTCAAAGGTATATCTGTTAAGATTTTTTATTATGGCAAATCATTTACATTTTTTCTTTTTTGCGAGTTGTTACAATGACATGTTTGTATCAAACTTTAGCTGAGCATTTATCTTTAATTAGTCACTCTTTAGAACCATGTCAAAATGACTTTACTGTTTAATAACACACATAGGCCACTTATAACCAACTACTGATCACTTTAATTCTAATATCAGTGTTATTTTCAAGCTTGGTTGGGGACACCCTGAGCCTCAACTTGACTTGACTTTAATAACATTATGCCAAATTGGAATAATGACAGTAATAAAATTGCAGATTAAACTTGCTTACTGAACTTATTATGAAACAGTTTCAAGTCTTAATAGCCTGCCATCCCTTTTTGTGGTCAAGTTGATTTACTGCCTGAATATTTGTGTGCTGTATTTAGTCCAGCAGGCTCAGTTGTTGTATACACAGATAGAAAGGTAGTCTGGTGACAACACAGATACAGACACATGTGCACAACTGAAATGTTATACTAAGTGTATGTGAAGTCGAAAAACAACAACAAACTTTGCAGAAGAAGCACTTCAACAGAGCAAACGTGTTGCAATTTGAAATTAGCTCATGTACAGAGAGATTTATGAACATAAACAGCATTATATATGGGCCATCAGCCACCCTGCTCTCTAAATATCGGCATCAGCCTTTTTAAAAACATATCGGTCGACCACTGTACATGAGTGAACTTTTTTCACACCTGGGCCTCCTGGAGCTATGGGTAGGATAATTTAACAAAATATTTACTAATCGAGCGATCTCTTTATGGCTATGACACACACATTGACAGGCATACATTTTTTCTACATGGTTGTTTGTATCAAGAAGCTCCAGCTCATGTGTCATGGTACGATATTTAGTGTGGAGTTGGAGAAGCACTACTTGTTGTATTTTGTACAAAGTGAGTCACTAAAAAATATTATTAGTATTAGTAACAGCTGAATTATATTTGGGTGGCTCAATCAGTTTGCATATTCTTTCAATGTCTGGTTTTCCTCCCACAGTACAAACACACGAATATAAGCGAAACTGGAAATGTGGAATTGTTGCTGTGTGAAGCGGTTCACACAGGAACTATAAAAAAAACAACAATATGAAAAATATGCAACCCAAACTGAAGAGCTACTTAAGCTTTGATTTACTGCACGGACCTTATGCAGGCTGACAATGCACAACTATAATTGACACTTCAGTTGTGTTAATTGTTGTTTATATCTTCCAAGTAAGTGGCTTAGAGATAAATCTGCCCAGCTGTTTAAACTTTTGTGTTTCTTGCCTATCGGACATTGAGGTAAAGCTGTAACTACTGGTGTTATCCAGACTTCTGCTACATAGTTTCTGATAAAAATGTGTTCCTAATTGAAGAAAATGCTGGTCAAAAACTATGAAAATAAGAGCTATATTCATAATGTAATTAGTCACTCTTAGTACAGTAAAAATTTGTATGATACTGTCAGAGTAATTCAAAATTCAACATAGGTGTCTGTCATTTTCTTTTCCTTCTTTCTGTAGTTTCATTTCTATTTTAAACCATCATGCTTAATATGCACATATTTTAAATCACATCCCTCCAGGTCCGTGTAGGAACCTTATACACTGTGCGACTAACACATGGCCACTTCCACTGGACAGTGAAGAGGAAGTACAAGCACTTTCAGGAGCTGCATCGAGACCTTTACAAGCACAGGATGATGCGTCACTTGCTGCCTCTGGGAAGGTCGGTGCACCAGTGTTTATCTTAATCATGTAAATCAAGCTCTCAATCTGAGAGATGTGCATTGAAAATCTGAGTGGCCATGGATTGCTTTGAATTTTGCTGTCAGATCTCTCAAGTACTGAATGTTTTGAATATTCAAATTTCCCTCAAAGATTTGCAAAGGACAGGCAGCAGCTGAGAAACATGCCAGAGGAAATGCCCAGCCTACATGGGACTGAACGGACCAGAAGAACCTCCAGCAAAATGGTATGAAATAAGCCAGTCAGATAGAGATATAGTATTAACAGTTTATACTTGGAACAACCCCTTTGAATACACACATGGTGTGAATTGTGGTAAGATTTGGTGTTTTATTAAACCCTCAAACCCCATGGTTGGTTTGGAAGACTTGTCCTAAAAAAAATGCTAAAATGAGACCGATTTTTTTTAGCATTAGGAACTATTAAAACTGGAGGAATCAACACATTTTCAGCTTTCTGATGGTTCATGAACTACTCAGCAGGAACATGATGTTCTTTTGAGAATTTTTTTTTAAACCAAATCTGAACTTAAAATTATGATACTTTATTAAAATAACTTTGTATTCTACATGTCTCATTTAAAAATTGATAAGAGCAAACCATTTGCTTTAATGAGATTCTGTAAAAAACAAAAAGTCTGTGTGCTGTGGTGCAACCACGAATCATGAGTGACTCAGCTGTTATCAGCAATCATGTGAAAAAAACACCAGGGACTTTTCAGCTGAACTTCACTGCACTGCAGGTTGTATTTACAAAGGGAGAACAAATGAAGTGAGTAGTAATGTAAGTAGTAAAATATTTATCATCTAGCCATGGTTGTGCTGTTTCCACAGTGAATAAAAATGTGACTGGATGAAATAATGCCCCAAAACTGTTTTGATTTTAGAAGCACTTCAATCTCGCTGTACACTGTATAATGACAATAAAGCACGTTCTATTCTCTGTTCTATTCATACTAGAAAGTTAAAGATAATTGGTCTTCTCAGTTAACTACATGTCATTATGATCAATTTGTTAATTGATTTTGTTACATATCGATCAGCTTGTCAATAGACTTTGATATTCTATTGAAAGGAAATCTGATAAATATTTGGGCAGTTACAATTTTTTTGTTAAAACAAAGTGCTTTTTGCTTTCCCACCTGACATTTATTTATAATGCAGAAATACCTTGAGGAGTACCTGAATGGCCTGCTGGAGAACACATTCTGTAGGAATGACCACAGCATGGTAAATGCTTTAAAACAACAATACACCTATGTACACAGAAAGTGGGTGTCATGCAGCATTCTTATATTGTCTCACTGTCTTTTTTTCAGCTGGAGTTCCTCTCTGTCGGTGCTCTCTCCTTCGTCACTGATCTTGGACCCAAAGGCTTGTAAGCAAAACACTTGTGTGTGAGAGTTTGGAAGATGATTGAGTGCATGATACAGGTCAAATAAACGATGTATGTGAACTGTGTCTCAGGGAAGGACCGATCTATAAGAGGTCGGGGGGTCACCGGATCCAAGGCCTAAACTGCATTGGTCATCATCAGTTCTGTTTCCGCTGGTCCCGCCGCTGGCTGGTGGTGAAAGACTCCTTCCTGATGTATATGGACCGAGACAACGGCAGCATCAACTTTGTGCTGCTGTTTGACCCTGAGTTCAAAGTGAAAGTAGGCCGAGCTCACACAGACACCAGATATGGAGTCTGCTTTGAGAATTTTACTCGGTAGGCCTTCTGTGTTTTTTGCCTGCATTTGAGAGTTGCATATATGGGGTGTATGCTGTGTTTGTGATGCATACCTGTTTGCTTTTGATCAGGAGTTTGATTATCAAGTGCAACAGCTATAGACAGAGTCACTGGTGGAGTCATGAAATCAACCAGCTGGCAGAAACCTGTGACTTTCTCGAAGTGCAACGCTTTGAGGGATTTGCTCCACCAAGGGAGAACACTCTCACAAAATGGTCAGTTGTGTGATCTGTCAGATATTTGTTACAACATTTAGCATTAGCCCTTATTTATATTTTTACATTAATTTATATTATTTGTAGGTTTGTGAATGGAAGTGGCTATTTCGCAGACCTGGCTGATGCTCTCGAACAAGCCAAGGAGGAAATTTTCATCACAGATTGGTGGTTGGTGTCAAAAAGATGTGGATTTGTTGATTTACCAAACAAAAATTCACATATAACCATACTATTAAAATATTTGAGCTACCTTTAAAGTTTATTGGTAAAGTAGATAATGTACACAAAGAGTTTTTTTTTTCTCTCAGGCTCAGCCCTGAAGTGTTCCTTAAGAGACCGGCAACTGATAACCACTGGCGGCTGGATGAGATACTCAAACGCAAAGCAGTAGGTATTCTCTCTGTCTTCTCATTTTAAGGATTTTAAAGATTTTCAAATTTCAAATTGCCAGTGCAGGTTGTTTTCTTTTTTAAAATGTGCTCGGCTCTCTTCGAACCCTTTTCTGCAGGAACAAGGAGTCAAAGTGTGCGTCCTGCTGTACAAAGAGGTGGAGCTGGCACTGGGCATTAATAGTGACCACAGCAAGAGGACTCTCATGAATATGCATCCGAACATCAAGGTCTGTCATCTCTCTGCATAATGTGAGATACAGAGAGCAGCTACACAATTGCAGCTAGGAGAAGAAGCCTCATCTTACATTTTAATGTCACTTTTGCGTCTGTGATCCTACAGGTAATGCGACATCCTGACCACTTGTCATCTGTGGTGTTCCTGTGGGCTCACCATGAAAAGATGGTGGCCATTGACCAAACAGTTGCCTTTGTTGGGGGGATTGATCTGGCATTTGGGAGGTGGGATGACAGCCACTACCGGCTGACTGATCTTGGTCTGACAGAGACACACAGCGAGGACAAGACAAAAGAGGACATGGACGTAAGAATGTGCTCTTTTTAACTTGTTGTTTGACACAGATTGCGCATGCATATGTTTACAGTCATCCATGAACCAGTGTTTTCTCAGTATGTCACACCCACTGCAGACATTAATAGATGATTCTGTTAACCAGGGCAATTGTGTGGCTGATGGCCCGAAACCATCTGAACCAGAAAAGCAAGCCGAGCAGAACCCAGATGATCTGGCTTGTAACACTAAACTGTGGCTTGGCAAAGACTACAGCAACTTCATCAGGAAAGACTGGGTCGAACTGAACAAACCATTTGAAGGTACATTATCTAAATCTCCTTCAGTATCACATGCAAACACACACACAGAGTCTCTGAGCAGGGAGATGAAAGGACTGCTTTTTGTGTTTTCAGATAACATCGACCGCACTCAAGTTCCTCGCATGCCGTGGCGTGATCTCTCTGCAGCTATTCATGGCAAAGCTGCCAGGGATGTGGCCCGTCACTTCATCCAGCGCTGGAACTTCACCAAGGTCAGACACAAAAGAGAGCTGGGTTTTATCGCCATAGATATGTCATGAATATCTCTGCTCGTGACTTTAGAGAATCAGACATTAGTGGTCTGCTTGAAGCTAGAGTACAAATGAATCTACAGATATACAGGCATCATGCAGTTTTACCATGTCTTGTACGGTGACTGTTAAAAGCAGTTTTTTGGAGGTAAACCAAAAAAAAAAGCTAATATCATCTTAAAGTCACCATTTATAACTTGTATCGCTTTGTCCTAATTGGTATTGGAGGCTGTTGTGTTCTGCTTACATAAGTGACAATATGATGGTCATTTTACGTACTAAAATAAATCTAATTCAACTTTTAAACAGTAGTTCTGAACATTTTATTTATTTTGTCTGCTTTAGATCTTCAAAAACAAGTACAAGGACGACTTCTACCCTTACCTTCTTCCCAAGTCTCACACTAATGCTGACTCACTCTCGTTCACTGTGCCTGAGTCCAAGAAAGCCAAAGTGCAGGTATTTATTCTCACACATGGGCTGCAGATGAAGTCGATGTCTGTGCACCACCTGTGCAAAAAGCTGTGGCATTTCATTAGTGAAACAGTTAATGATGGACATTTGCATGCTATATGACAACCATTTTGCCTCCTGAAGAAGATAAATATTTCAAGTCACCGCATTTCATTTTCAATTTGTTGATTATTTAATTTACAGATAATGGTTGTTTGTAGCTGTACTAAAAGAAGCAGTGTAATTTTATTACCTCTCATAAATTGTAATCACAGCACTGCCAGGTGTAGCTCTATAGGTGCTGTTGAGTTTTTCAGCCGTCACACAGGCCTTCAGTCTCCTATACAAACAGTGTTCCTATGTGACCATACTGTGCAAGATAAATCAGGCTTTCTTTCTATTCAATATAGATCTCTGCTGCAGAACAGTAAAGTAAGCTCACCAGGGATTGCAAGAGACAGGCTTCACAATAGAAACCTGCAAGAAACTCAAGTGTTCTGCACAGAAAGTCAGCCCTGGTTCTGGGGCAGCACTGCCGTAAACCTATCAGAGGCTTTGCAGTAAGCTGGACTCTGGTGCCCACAGCTCTTGTGGAAATGAGACTTTTGTAATCACACAAGCTGCAAGCACCACTGAGTTGTTTTTTGTTTTTTTTTTTTAACAGAAGGCTTTCAACATCAACACCTGACTCCCTTTTATATTGAGAAAAATTAAAACGCATGGTCATAAAGAGGACAGTAAATTAACATATTTTGCATTTGTGAAAGAAATCATGCTGCTGGTTATCTCTGTATTAATATAGAAGCGTTGGTGAAAATACTGTAATTACTGTAAACATGCAACACTGTTGCCCAGAAGACTGAAGGCCCCTGCTGACTTCTACTCTGAATTTTACATTGTGTGCCGCCAGGTCAGATCTAACAGGAAATCAGATGGATGTCTTTTACAACAAAGAGACACTGTTCTGGCTTTTGAGATGCAGCTATTCAGTATTCAGTGTTTTTCACTGTGGCAGATGGTGGAACAAAAGTAAAGCCTGTAGAACAAAATTACTTCCAACATATTTATCCTGTTCAGTAAAGCCAGAGAAAACAAACGCACTGCCAAGGATAGAGAGGGGATTACAAGTGGAAGCATCTTATTTGCAACAGGCTCCATGGAAAACGGTGGTCCAGATTACAAGAGGCTCCAGCATTAGCAGCACAAGAGAGTCTCTTACTTTATTATTAAATGATGCTTAAGATACAACATATAATGACTTTGTGAAGATGCATTAATCTGCCTTGGTCCACTAGAGGATGGAGTAATTCACAAACTGAATGACAAACACAGTTCTGACATATTCATTAGTATTGTTTCGGCAGAGAGTGTTGGATAACAATAGCTTTTGCTGTCCGTATTTTCTTATTCTGTTGTGGGCAGTGGCCTGTGATTGTAACCCTTGCTCCACATTGTGTCGCAGCGTTCCTATCAGGTTTTGTAGCTGCTTTATTCAGGTTTCAGGTGCAGCGCCTAACTTGTCATGTGCAGCAGGTGTGCTTCCTTTTTCCAGGTCAGCTATGCTCCCCATCTTAATAAACTGAAAAAATAAGAGTTTAATTGAATTTGTTGGTGGAAGTGCAAGTAAATATAATCTGTAAGACAAAGAATACGTATTATTTTATGATTGTAGTATTTATATCTCAGGAAAATTGATATAGTGATGAAAAATATAACACAACCAATACTACTGTGTATCCAACGGCAGAGAGAGTTTTTAGGTTTTTGCATATTATTTTCTCAGGTGTTGCGCTCTGCTGATCGTTGGTCAACTGGAACTTGTGAGAACTCGATCCTTAATGCCTACATCCACACCATCGAGAACAGCGAGCACTTCATCTACATCGAGGTAAGACACCAACATCCTCACACTTTTACTGACCAACATGAACCTCATAGCACAAACTGAAATGATTAATTTTACACCTCAGCGTCCTGTAGAAATCATGCTGTGTGTTTTGGCTCCTTAATTCCTCCTGGTGATAGAAATGAAGCCTTTGAAGGGCAGCCATTGCTGAAGAATATCACTATAATCACTAATAGTTTCAGTAGCATTGCATTAGAATGAGTTTTCATTTGTTTAAAAATACGTAAATCTAAAAGATACAGTGCATTTGTTTAATTTATTCTAATCAACAATCTACTTTTGAAGAATACTTCGCCTCCTTTTTATTTTTGACGTTTCTGCATGTGAGGCTTCCCTACAGTGCCTACTATTCGACACATTCACATCACTGAGAGTTTTTTGTAGCCAACTTGTGTCTTTGATGAGTCTGAATGCAGTCGTAGCTCGCTTCCGTTCTTGCCAGCTACCTACCTGCTTTGGCCCTCACTCCATACTGAGCCACCATCTGCCTTCTCTCTGCCCTTAGAACCAGTTCTTCATCAGCTGCGCTGACGGGAAGACCGTCCACAATGGGATCGGCGATGCCATCGTGAATCGAATCCTGCGAGCACACAGGTCTGGTTTGAGTGTATTGGTCATTTTTACACGGTGCTTCATTCAGTTTGTGTCCTCACATTCGTGAAACTTGAAGTTTAAAAGCATTTCATTTGAAACCTGTGCTCAAGGTAGATTAAGAGATGTTAAACAAAGCAGAAAAAGTGTGTTACATGATTGTAAACAGCATTTTAATTTTAAAAAATTAAATGGAATAGAAATTCCACTGAGTATAGTAGATACTACTAAGTATACAGGTATAGTTTGCATGTGTTCATATTTAAGTAGTAGTACAGTTGTAGTTAATGTTGACACCTTGTCTTATTTTAGAGAGCAGAAGAAGTACAGAGTGTTTGTGGTGGTTCCTTTGCTTCCTGGATTTGAGGGAGACATCAGTGCAGGAGGTGGAAATGCCATCCAAGCTATTCTGCACTTCACTTACCGGTGAGAGCCTTTTTCTCCCATTATCATTCTGCACTCAGCCCACAGACCAGAACAAGCACTTTAACTCACAAAGCCATCTGGCTCAAAGACATGTTTCCAATCATGTAGAGGTGCAGCTGGTATAGATTTTCATCTGCGCTGTCGTTCCAGTTTCAGTTGCGCTTATATAATGTGCATTACAGGTTTCATGCCATCGACAGGTTTTCAGTGATTGTTTAATATTTTCTTTATTTAGTGCGTGTAGCTAATATACTCCTGAGAGACCCATTTATTTATGGGACTAAAGTTTGTCTTTTAAATACATGAGATAATAACGACATGATGCCATTGAATTTGGTCATGCAAAGCTGTTTAACAGCTTTTTCGGTGAACTGGCTATCAAACAAAAGTACAACTGACTGAGATATGCATTGCACAAATTGAGGCATGTTCCTATTCTATATTGTTGTGTGTATTGCATTTTATTGTTCCTGCCCTTTATTAGTTTTTTTCATTAGCATGTAATGCTTTAACTTATTGTTTTGCACATGCTGCTATAAGAAGCAAAGAATATGAATCCTTATGCATGTATAAAGGGTGTAATACTAAGATAGATAGATAGATAGATAGATAGATAGATAGTTTGTCAAATATTAAAGATGACAGACATTGAATTAGGTTTAATCCAATCTCAGCTGAAGTAACATAGAACTGAATTGAACTGGACAAAATTCCAAGTTTGTGAATTGGTTCTAAATGACTACATTTAGTGATAATGTAGTGTGAGCTTAATGAGCCTGTTAGTTCAAAAATACAGCATAGCAATCTTAAGTTCTCACTGTTGCCATTCATCAGTACTGTTAGCTCCAGAGTGCACTCACTGAAGACAGCCTGTTTACTTATATTATTAGTTTATAATTTTTATGATTTATTGTGATACTATTGCCCTGTATGTCTGTAGATAACTTATTTTACTATTTATTGTGTCACAGGACCATGTGCCGTGGGGAGCACTCTATCCTGTCGAGACTCAGTGAAGGTAAATTTTCTGTCACTTAACAGCTTTATTTCAACTCAGTAGTCGACTTGACATCACAAACTTTCATCTGGTGTCTCTCTAACCCGTGTTCTCCTTTCTCCTTCTGTTGCTTCTTTAAACTGAAGCTACGGGTACTAGGTATCATTCACCATTTTCTTTCTTCCATTTCCATCGATTCATTTCATTCTGACCTGTTCATCTCCTTTTCACATCCATTTAAAGAATTTATATGTCTGTATGAGTTTCTTAAAAATCTGTACAGTATTTTTACATGATCTTTTGTGAATAATGTAATTGTGATCCGACCCCTCCAGTAAAGGACCAGTGGACAGAGTACATCACACTGTGCGGTCTGAGAACACATTCCCAGCTCTCCCAGTCGCTTGTCACAGAACTCATCTATGTTCACAGCAAGACCCTCATTGCTGACGACCGCTGCTATATCATTGGTGAGTCACCACTGGCAAACTCATTCAAAGAAAGGTTATTGTTCTGACCTCGAGTTATCACT
Source organism: Amphiprion ocellaris (assembly GCF_022539595.1). Classification (NCBI taxonomy): domain Eukaryota; kingdom Metazoa; phylum Chordata; class Actinopteri; family Pomacentridae; genus Amphiprion; species Amphiprion ocellaris. Next base: position 15,324,582 of record NC_072779.1, on the reverse strand, counting down.
GAGCTCACTGACAAAATAGCTAATCAGTATTCAAGACAAATTCCTCAAATATCACACACTTGACAGAATATTGGCTTCTGCTGAACTCTTTTGATTACGAACTGTTTTAATGTATTTGGGGTTTTCAGTGTAACTATGACACTACAGTAGATTGAACCAATACACTTCATCTGCAGTTTCATTGCAGCTTTTACTGGAGCACAGTGAAAAATACGCAAGTGAACAGAAATGTGGAGAATAATTAATGACATAAATCATTAGCAGGATGGAATCTAATATTTACAAGTACAGGGGAGGAATTGTGAGATACTACTTTCTATTTAATTGTTTTAGTAACCACTAGTTTATGGTCCTCCAGATTTTAATAAAAGCAAATCCTATTTTTGACACCAATTATAGTTATCTTTTGTTATTACCTCATCTCTACTAGTTTTTATCCTTATTGATTAAGTTAGTTATTCCGCTACGCTACCTGTGGCTCTGCTCTCCTAATTCATGGCCACCTTCAAGCAACTTTCGTTACATTGGTGACCAACATTATGGCCCTTCACCTAATTGTCCTGTGATGCCAAGCATGTTGTCGGACCTGCAGAGAGACTTCCCAACAAAAATGCCGTAGCCCACTTCAGTGGCCTTGAGCCTCACTGTTTACCTGTTTCTTCATTGCTCTTCCGATGTCTCAACATACTTTCACGTCTTCTTCTCGTTGGCTACCTCACTGTGGACCTCCCAGTGAATAGTTCGATGAGAATGATCTGATTACCGGCTTTCGAAATCAGCACCATAACCAGGTTTACCGTTGTTGTAGCAGCAATTTCTGATTGATTGATTTTCAGCTCCCAATCTCATGCTGTTGCTAGCAGGCCAGAGGAGGTAGTCCTGGGAGCTGATGTTAATTTTTCCCCAGTCCAGACGAAATAGATGTTTTTCTTCACTTGCAGTTGCTAGTCCGGCTGCAGATAGCCTTCAGGACTCTCCCCTGCCCCTTACCCAGGGCTTTCAAACTGCTTCTGAGAATGTGCTCCAGGATCCCTCTTTTCAAGCACAGTGGGCAAGCTGGCTATTTCAATTACTGCTAATGCAAACTGAAAGCTTCTGCTTAACTGGAAAAGCAGTGGGTGGCTTTCATTGTGATGATATCAGCATTAAACTAAGTTGAATCAGTAAAACTTGTGTCAGTAGACTTAAGGTTGTGTTTTGTTTGCAATGATTGAATTTCTTCTACAGACCTTAGAATTTGTCAGGTTTGAATTTTATACACATAGTTAATTTACAAATACCTGGTATCATATTATATAGAGTATAAGCTTTTAAAATTGCATTTTAAAACCCTTTCTGAACAACCAGTTAGTAGTTGCTGGTTACTATGTTTGACCAGAATCACGCCTCTGAAAGGACAGATTGTAAATGCTTTTGCTTTCCACTTGTGTTCCAGGATCAGCCAACATCAATGACCGCAGCATGCTGGGCAGCAGAGATAGTGAGTTGGCAGTGTTTGTGGAAGATGAAGAGAGGGTCCCATCCATCATGGGAGGGGAGGAATACCAGGCAGGACCACTCACACTTGCTCTACGCAAAGAGTGCTTCAGGTCAGGAAACAACATGTGACTCCAGAAGTGACATTTTGTCAATGAGCATGAACAATTACCACCTCTGGAAATGACTCAGTTTTTAAAGTGTACCGTCCTATTAAGAAAAATATAAATATATATAAGACTGAGTTTTCTAGGTGTTGAATGTCAGCTAAGTAATGAATAATGGTGAGAAATAAAACCTACAAATTTATATTTATGGCTTTACTAGCGAATGTAGTTATTCTGATGAACAAAGCTTAATTCTAATACTAAATCATAGTTTGACAGAAGCTTTCTTGTTGAAATACACTGTTTTCATCTGTTATTTAATTTCCCAGAGTTCTCGTTGGAGCTGCTTCAGACCCCAGTATCAATGTTGATGATCCAATCAGTGATGATTTCTTCTTCTTGGTCTGGAATGAATCCTCTAAACGGAATGCCACCATTTATGACAAGGTACAACTTAAATCAAAGATGATTTTATCATTATCATCATTACATTTAGGCTATTTTCCTCCAAAATTAGCAACATGTACCTTCAGTTTTCCTACCTTTCCTTTTGGCTCATCTGTTCTGCCGCCCTGCTGGCCTGCAGGTCTTCAAATGCCTCCCATACGACTCTGTCCACAACATGCGGGAGCTGAAGGAGTACACCAGCGAGGAGCGTCTCTGTGACACAGACCCTGAGCAGGCCGCAGAGGAACTGAAGGGCGTCCGAGGGCTGCTGGTCCACTTCCCTCTGAAGTTCCTGTGTGAGGAAAACCTGCTGCCTCCGGCAAACACTAAAGAAGGCATGGCTCCTGTTGGGCTGTGGACATAACCACATTGTAGCCCAGATCAGACCACTACAATGCAGCGAAACGGTCGCTATACCACAAGTATCTGCTCGTACTTTCAGCTCACTGAATATTCTGCACAGTACTCTAAAGTAGTCACAGCACTTGAGTAGTGAGGAAGAGAATTTATTTGTTAATTACTGATAATTCTTATATAGACTTTTTAACTGACAATGGCATTGTCTGGACATAACCACTGAAATGCAAACTGTATGATTAGTGATAATCTGTTAGAACATTAGATTAACCTGTAGTGGCCAGTGTGTTTGTGACGGCGGTGTCTGCTTCATAACTTCTACAGCACAGTCTGAACTGCAGGGCTGGTGCAAAGCACACAGAAATGAATGTATGAATCAGGAGAGGATTGCAAGGTTGTATTGGAAATCGAGCATCTCACATGATCTGGGAACATAGTGTACATTTATTGGTGCAAGATTTTTGGGTGGGTGGGTGGCTCTGTCTCTCTCTTTTCTCTCTCTCTCTCTCTCTCTCTCTCTCTCTTCCTCTCACACTCTCCCTCTGAGGCTTCACCTCTCACTGCAGTGCCAGAAAATCTGTCAGAACATTTGTGGTTGTTATGGTGACGGCTATAAAGAGATGACTGGATTGTAGCTGAATAAAGGACTGGATAGGACTGAAAAGGGACAGTGCTGATAAGAGGTATAACTTACTAAATCAGGATGGTGTGCCGGACTTCCCATTTCTGTGCAAACAGAATTATTTCAACATTTTTTTTTTTGTATAAACCATCAGGTGGAGAAACTGAGAGAGAGGAAACAAAAGGAGGATGAGATAATTAGAGGGTGCTGGGGTGATTTTACCGTTAATTGTTGCGTTTTTAAAATCGCCATGACAACCTAGTGAATTATTATTGCACCATGTTCCACAGTCCAGAACAGAACATTCCACTATTCACTTGGCTGTTGCATTTCTCAGCTATTTCCACGTTGTGTCCAAGTGTCTCACATGTCTACCACATGGTATATTTAGGTGTTCAGCCATAACATGATAAGTTACATTATTAGGCTTTTACAGTTACCACTGACTGCTGAGAACCATCGGTTGTTTTTTTTCACTTTAAAGGGGCATAGAATTTCAGATTTTGATTGATATGAATTTGTGGTTCTTGAAACCTGATCATTCCCTTTATCGAGCCATGAGTAGTGACTACTGTTAAACAGTGTGGAAATGTCTTGCACTGGATGAATTTGTAGCATTAGTGGTGAAAACAGACAGGCAACCTTAGCTCGTAGACATACTTCAATGGAACATACTGCCCAGTAGGTGCTGCCTACTCATGAACAAAAAGCAGGATATGAGTTATAAATTTCTGTAACCTGAGATGACACACTTGGGCAAAAAAAATCTAACTCAGGTTTGAAAGTTTCTCAGACACAGAGCCTGACTGATTTATTCAGAGCACCTGTGTTAGGCGTTTTTGGAGAACACCCAGCAGAGGGACAGATGACAGGCAGCACGTGAAGCTTGTGAATGGGACCATATATTTTATATTGTGAGCCTTGCCGTAGTGTTTTTATTGCACTTTGGAATATGTAGAAAAAAATCCCATCTGATGTTTTTTTTTATTTTTATTTTAAAGAGACCAAATAATAAATGACACATTACCATAATTGCGTTTGTAATACAAAAAAGTGTGAACCTGTTATGGAGACTTGTGCAGACTGTTGTATAAGCTTTTGACACATGCCTGCAAGTCAACAGCTACTACCTGAGTGGTTAAGTGCAGGTTTGTGTGTGAATGTGACAGATGACAGATGCCCCATGTGAGCACTGCCTCGCTCTACATGAGGAACCTTTCACAGAGGAGTCATTAAAACCATTTGTGTTCAGAAATGGTGCTTTGCTGGTCTCAGAACTATTTACCTGTTCCTTTAGAAGATATTAAAAGCCATTATGAGCCCTTGCACACTGAAAGCTGGGTATTTGCTAGCCTCTCTTATACAGCACAAAATGGTTGCCTTTTTCTTTATTATATTCTGCAGAAATGTCTGCAGTGTACTAAGTGACCTTATACTGTTTCTACCATGAATTTTATTTTTATTGGACTAATAGCCAGCATTGCCAAAACATTTTTATGTGTGAATTACTAATATGTTACTGATGAAAACATGTTGAATATCCCTAACAGTCACCATGTGAAAACTGTGTGCAGATCTGTAGATCTAGTGTATTACCTTGGAATTACTGATAGATGGGTTACTAACACTCGGGTCTAGAAATGAAACATATTCCTACTTATTCATTTGCAGTTATACACAATGTGCTACTTCAGGGTATGTTGCTTTTTTTGTTTCCTCAATAAACTTGTTTTTTTTATGGAACTGAATTGAATTACTTTTGCTTTGATTTGATACAATAATTCTAATAAGGATTGACACGATTTCAGATTTATCTGATTATTATAGTCAAAACATATCCCATTAATAATATGGAGACATCTATTAAGATTTGAGAGAGAAAAAAAAATTGTCACTAAGAACTCATATTTCACTTTGTTTATTGTGTGTTTTGTCTCTTTATTGGCAAATTAATTACATTCGAAATGTTGTTCCAGTGTTTGTGTGTCAGCTAGATAGTTACTGTTTTTGGATTGTTTCTAATGTATGTGTATTATTAACATGATCACCATCTTATTTTTTGAATTTCACAATTACCAAGACCGCTATATAGCAACCTAATTCAAATCAAAATGACACAATTCCTGTTTCCTATTTTATAATAATCGTGTATTTTATAATAATGTCATGTTTTTATGTGATGCAACCGTTGCCTAAAGTCACTGTCTAGATGTGTGTGTTACACAAGAGAAAAACTAAGAGGGAACGAATTCGAATATTTGTGATATTACACTAACTGGTGACGTTTATATCCTCTGTAAACCACTGGTATCATATCAGAGAGACTGAATGTGTTTTTACTGGAAGTTGGAGTGATTTAACACAAACATGAAATAAAGTTTCATGTGAATATGTTCAATAAATCACCAATGCAGTCTGCAGGTTATTGCCACATAGCTTCAGTTTTTTTATGGCATGCCAGATTGTTCTCTTGAACTCTTGGTGAACAGCTGTGGAAGTGAATCATGCATTATTTAAAGGCATTATGATCTGTTGCAAATAAGGCAGGTCGGCCTCAATGGTGGAATAACTATACCAATCATAAAGCTGTAAAGGTGACAGAACAAGACCAAGACCAAGAAGAAAAGATAAAAAAATGTTATACTGCAGTGTACTTTTGGTCATTCAGCAGTGTGTAAGATAATTTTATTCCGCTTATGAACTCGATTCAGTGACCAAAAGGCCAATGCAGGACAGGTATATGAGAGGATGACCTCAGCTGTGCAGCTCGGGGCAGACAGAGGCAGCTGCGTAGGTGGAGGTCCGCTGTAATTTTTCAGGTAATTTGTCCCTGGTGAAGCACCGTAGCCACTGAAAAGGAGAAAACACTTGAGGAGTGCTGTGTGCAGCCAATCGTCAGCACAGCCCCGCAAGACTACATCAATGCTGGGAGTGGGAGGGAGGACTTGGGAAGCAAAACATGGCGAAATAACAAGTTTGGCTGTTATCCGCAGTTACTAACTGCACCGCATCTTGCAGTGTTGGACTACAACTACAAGTTGATAAAAAACGGACGACGAAGAACGACAACGACGCTCAACTTTAAAGAGTCGAGTGCTCCAGCTTAACAAGTATTACGGTGGCTGGCCAGAACATAGTGCCTGCCTGCCTGACTGTGTTTTCCCCGGAAGGTTGGCAGTGCTAGGCGCGACTGTCAACACAGAAAATGGATGAAGAAGGAAAGTTTATCTTGGAAAAGACAATTTAGCCTGCTAGCTTAGCCACGTTAGCTAGCCAGTTAATGTCAGCCTGATCGCGCGCACCTGACTCGGTGTTCGGATTACTGAGCGCTTTCAGGAATATTTAAGTCGCGTTAACAAGTTTGACAACTGCAGCCGCAGGGATTCGCATTTCAAACGAGGCCTTTATTTCCATTTTCCGCTCTTATTCTTTAGTAATATTCCGGGAGGACAGCTATTTAGGGCTAATAATGAGAGCCTGACACTCGGTTCTGGTGCGGTGCGGACGGACCCGGACGCCATCACATCAGACGTTGCGTTTTCCTTAAAAACAACCGTTGCGCTGCTCAGCACTAAATGTTATTTTATACTTCATCACCGGAACCAGGAGTGTCTCACTGACACATCACACCTAAATGGTAGTTTTTTTTTTCTCCGCGAGACGAATTTTTAAATCATATTTAACAGTAGCTGGGATGTTGTACAGCAGCAAAGACAAGGCGTCTTGTCAAAATGAACGCAGCAAGGTGTTCAACAACAGTGGAGGTGCACTGCATTTAAAACCTGCCAATTGTTAGATCGGCCCCAATGGCCATCTAACAGCGACGTTAACTGTTTGTTGAAATATCTTTTTTTAAGTTGAATGTGTTTTGATTAGCTATTGCAGCTGGCATTTGTGTAAAACAACTGCGGATACCAGTATAGCTCTCGGCCAGAGTTGACGTGAGCTAGCCAGCTGGGTGCGTCTGTGGCACCTCTATCTGCGATATATTTGCTAATCTAAGTGCTACCGTGTTGTTCCGCAACAGCTTCAGGATACTGGACCTTTACTGGACATTTTCTGTACATAACAGGCCCTGATACGCTCTTTTAGGCTGCCCCTTAAATCTCACCTTGTACTTCTTGTGAAATCACTGGCTAACTTGTTAGCTAACGTTATAAGTTTCTGCAGCTATGTCTGAAAACGCCCCCACACGAAGCCTGGATGACATAGACCTCGCAGCTCTGAGGGTGAGTATTGTTATTACAGCACAAATGTGCCGTACTTTATTCGTGTAAAAATGATGGCAGACGGGCTCTGTAGATGTTATGTCATGTATCAGTTTGCCTCTGACACAAGCACGACCATTTAACACCCACGCAGAAAAAGTTAAGGTGGAATGAACACGTCTTGGCCTGGTGTGCAATGGGCACCTGTGCTGTTTAGTATCACAGATATCCACAAACAGCAGTTCTTGATGCATCCACCCAAAAAGCAGATTCTGCAGCCTTGGCAACTTTTTGTCGTTGAGTATCTTGGTAAAAAAACTGAAAAAAAAGGCCATCAAGGCTGCTCCTGCCTTCAGGGCTTTAACAGCCAACAGCACAAGCACTTGTTGACTTGTAGTTCATGTGTATTGCATGCAGCAGCCATGAATAGATCATCATTTGATGACTGAGGCTGTTTTTTATACACTGAACTACCATTTATAACCTGTTGTTTTTCAGGTGTATTTTCACATGAGGCCTGGCAGTTAGTGATATAAAGTTAAATGGCAAAGCTTCTAACTATACCCTTTAAATTTTTGATCTTTTTAGTTAAGTTATATTTCAGTTACTGATGGTATTCTAACATATATTATTATTATAAAATACAGTATGTCAGACTTTGCACAAGCATAGAACAAAAAATGTCTTAGACTTTGTTCCTTGGTGTGTTCAATGGTTTTCATTGAAGACTGCAGCCCTAAAATTCTACCTGACTTTTTGGACTGCCTCTTTGTAACATGAGAAACACTTTGCTGTGAAAGAAAGGAAACTGGAAAAAGGAAGGTTTTCTAATTTGATGACAAATCCACTTTCCTTGTACATAGTTTCTGACTGAAGACTACAGTTATGATGCTCCCTTTTGACCTATTTCTTTATCACAATGAAAGCTGTCAGAAAGATGTATACTTGTTTTTGCAGCAGTTAATCCACTTAAGACAGACACCTATTACCTGTATAAACAAGGCACTTAATATGCTCAGTCACTGCTTGTTTAAGATGATGTACTACAGACTTGTCTTACCCACTTTTATATTGTGTGGTCTATGATAAACACTTTCAAGAGTTTATTAAAAAAGGTTACTACTGAATTTAGAATGTAAGAACTGAAGATGTGAGATCCAATTTCAGTGTATAAAATGTGACTTTCCTCTTGATGGTTGTTAAATGGGCAAAGATCAGAATCACCAAAACTAATAATGTTGAGGCAATCACAGCTTAATAAATGTGATGTTAATTAGGCTTAAAACATCAGTTGCATTTAAAAGTTATTTTAAAGGGTTCTCTGTGCTCCCTGAAAGCATTAAGAAGCTTTTTAGCACTTCAGTGTAGCTTTCACGTGTATATGGGGCTTAACAGTAGATCAGGGCAGTTTATCCAAATACTGTTGGGTCTTGTCTTACCTTGTCCCTGACTTTCTTTTGACGGTTCACCTGAGAATCTCATCTCATCTTTCAAAATCCCAGCATGCTGACAACAGTGACCCAGTTCTATATAATGCAATCTATATAAAATAGAAATGTAAGAAGATACCCATATTTTTGAATGGAAATAGAACTCCTTAATTGGGTTCTGGGATTAAGTCTTTAGTGGAGTCTGACAGTAGTTTGTTTAGTATTTGGCAAAGAGTAACTGATTTCTTTACTGCTATCTAAAAAAACTGCACTGCAATTTGTCACCTGGCATTCTAAATTGGAGTAATGCTTGAATATTGCACTACAGTTAAAAAAACAAAAAAACAAACAATAATACAATACAATAATACAATAATATGTACAGACCCAGTATCAGTAAACTAGTTAACAGTATGCTCGACAGTTTGTGAGAAACGGGGTTGACTCATGGTAAAGTTAATCCCCACCATTGTCATCATATATGATGATAAAAGCTTGTTTTTTTCATGTTTATCTATGTATACCACTGAATACAGTTGGCTCCATTTGTTGGTGGGAAGCTGGTTAAGGATCTTGTCTACAACGTTACGCTAGCAATAGCTAATTGGTTAGTCTGCTGTCCTATCAGTTTTGTTGTTGTTGAAAAACTGGAGTGTTTTAATTATATACATAGAATATGTTTATGTCCATTTCATTAAGAAGTTTCACCACCATAATCTGCATGACCAGCTACCACTGGAGATAAGTGTCATTTTATGAACTACCCATTTTAAGGGTACCCATAAAAAATTATTTTAAACAAATAAAATTATGTTTACAGTCCGTGTGACTCACCATCACGCATTGTGTGTATCCTTGAGCGCTAACAAAAGTGTTGAATGTGTTTTGTTCCTCATAAAACATTTGCAGAGGCGATTTTGAGTATTTTAAATTCAGCGTGTTTATTAGCTAGCATTCTTCTTGATAACTGCTTTTGTTGGCGCATTGCAGCATATCTGGGGTGTTACCATCACCTGTTGGATAATGTAATGGTGTGAAACCATTGGCAGGACTGGGTACTGCTTCACCCATGTGTGTGCATGCTTATGCGTTATGTGCGTGTGAAGGAGATAAACAAAACACAGACCCACTCTTAGAGGAACATTTTCAAAGTTCAGCTAGAGCATTAAAAAAACATTTCAGTGGCTCAATCACAGTATTTTTCAAGAAATTTACTACAGAATACAGAGGGATTCCAGCATTATATAACAACAGTTCACTGCACACAGGCAACAACAAATCATTTGTGCAAAAACACTTAATTCCAGTGCCAATCGCGCTGGGTAGAACTAGGTAAACTGGTTAATTATGCTGATTACACGTGGCATAAGTTCCACATTTAGTAGCAGCAAGAAGTGACAACAAAAAGTCTTTTTCTTGTTAATGTAAAAACTATTGGAAAAAGACTTTTATGGTCCATTTTCAGTTTTAAACAGAAGCTTTCAGAGTGTAATGAGAGGATGCTGATTAGCAAGAAACATCAGCCCTCTGGAAATGGACCTCATGAGAAATTTAGTGTTATGATTTTATTTTGTTGCAGTCAGATACTCCATAGTGACTATGTTTGGCAGAAGCAACCTTACGTAAGTGTAAGACGGATGATTGCTGTAATATTAATGAAAGCTCTATGATAGTTTTGCACTTTACAAAGCTTTATTGGAACCACCACTGACAAAATGAAAATGAAGTGGTTAAAAAATTGCAAACTACATTTCCTCCCTTGTCCTGTGTTGTTGTTGGGTTTTTTTTGATTTCACATTGTGCTAATGACCTCACATACTTTCCAATTTAAAAACACGTTACCAGGAAATAGTTTTCTAATGATATTTAGGAAATGCAAGTGTTTGAGATTTTGATGATTATTGCATCTGTGTAACCACAGATAGAGCAGTCTTCTTCTTTTCTTGTTTAAAGACTTCCACTGTCAGCTAAGTTGTAACCCTTGCAGGAAATGTATTGTCAACTTCCCCCTGGACCATTACCAATGAAGTACATACCACATTGAATTGAGCTTGTTCTTTTTGCAACAGGTTTATTGCAGCTTGACATTTGTGTAATTTAATTGCTTTCTTCACTGAAGTTCTTCTCCATTGTATTGATCTGGCCTGTTAATGTGACATCATAATATCCATATGAAGTGTCAGTGCTGCCGTTCCTATGATTAATGTAGGCTAAATGTAGATTTCCCCTCCTACTACCTTTCCTTTTTTTGCAACCATCGTAACGTTGTTCGACTGTGTACTGGTGGTGCTACTCCTCGAACATAACGGTACCCTTCCCCTTCTATCACCTCATTCCTCTCATCCCACTCTTTGAGCTGGACGTGGGTGAAGCTACCGCCTCTGACTTGCCACCCACTCTATCATTACATTATTCCCTTCCATACCATCATTCTCTAGCCTCCTACTTTATGTCACGGTCCCCCCCTCTTTTGTGTCCTTATGCATAACATGCTTCGAAATCTGTCCAGCGTGTTTATACTATCATATCAGCTGTGTGTTTTTGTTTTGAAAGTGTGGTCATTTCTCAGTTTTACTGCAAAACCCTCTCTAAGTGTATCCTCTTTATATCTAAAATATGTAACATACATATGCTATTTTTCACTTAAATTCCTTGTCCTAAAGGAAGATCTTTCCCTCCTTGTTGAAGCAGAAAACCCATCATTGGAAATAGATGAAAGCAGGATAGGTCATGATGTACATTCTAAACCCAAAGCAGCAGTCTCTCCACCCACACATCTTCTTAAAGCCATATTGAAATTATATGAAAGTGGAACTGCTTGTCATTTTCCCTTGTCTCTAGGGAGAGGGGGTTGCATAATTGAGTCAAAGCAACCTACTCATTATTAGTGTCAGTGAAAATGTGTTCACGGCACTGAAACATAAAATGTACGAATACAAGAAAAGACATTTTGTCCATGTTGACAGAATTCATCTTTGTGTATTTAATTTAGTATCAATTTTTGGAGTATGTGAGTGTCTGTTTCTTCCATGCGAAGTTTTGTGGGTGGATAGTGAGTGGGTGGCTAAGGAATATTGAGTTAAAATGATTTGTGTGGAAAAATGGAATCTTAATATTGGATTTAAATTGGCTATAGTACACAGTAAAAACCATTGGGGTTAACTGATTTGTGTTCATTTCCGTATTTAAGGATGACTCTTAACTGAGAAACATGAGTGTAACAACATGAAATACAACCTCCACTTAGGGTCGGCATTGAAGTGTAAATGTGGAGGATTCAAAGAAGAACAAAGCAAGCATCACCCACTTAAAAAACAAAAATAAATATGGTGTGCTTTTAGTCTAATCTTTGATTTTTTTTTTCTTTTTCCAAATTTGGAAAAGACTAATTGAATTGGAGTTTATTTTACTGAAGTTATTGTTATTATTATTATTATTTTTTTTAAACATGGGGCTTTTTGTTGCTTAAAAATGTTCAGCTGGCGTGGCTTGCCAAGACAGAATACATGAATGTCTGTATGTTGTACAACAAATTAATCTGCCTCTGTCTCCCATAGGATCCAGCAGGAATCTTTGAGCTGGTCGAGGTTGTCGGCAATGGGACATATGGACAGGTGTACAAGGTGCGCCATGATGTGTATATCACATCCAAAAAAGCAGGATTTACATTGGAGATTGAAGTATCAGTGTTAGGTTGGTACTTGTGCAATGACTTAGCCAGGTGGAATGTGGCTCCAAAGCTCATTGTTAAATGTTCTGTACATTATTTCTAAGATTATAGCAGATGTAGGACATTGCTCTGTCAGTATATTTTTTAGCTATCACTCTAAGTTTTTAGTGGTGTTGACAAGAAGCTAAGAGACTCTACTACAGGAAAATGTAAAATAACAACAGTAAAATGTGAAGAAGCACTAAGCTACACTTAATTGGCAAAACTGTAAGATTTTTAGAAATGCAAAGTCTAAAGTTCATTTGAAACTTTACTGAACTCTATGACAATGATCCAATATGTTCTTTAATCAGGGCCGTCACGTGAAGACTGGCCAGCTGGCTGCTATCAAGGTGATGGATGTTACAGAGGAGGAAGAAGAGGAGATCAAAGCAGAAATCAACATGCTGAAAAAATACAGCCACCACCGCAACATAGCCACGTACTACGGTGCCTTTGTAAAGAAGAGTCCACCAGGACACGATGACCAACTCTGGGTATGTCTACCTTTGTACCTGTTCTGATGGTTTTATAGCAGCATGCCTCATTATTTGTGCTTGCTAAGTTTATGTTTGTCTGCACATAGCTGGTGATGGAGTTTTGCGGGGCGGGATCAGTGACCGACCTGGTCAAAAACACTAAGGGCAGCTCTCTAAAGGAGGACTGGATTGCATACATCTGCAGAGAGATCCTAAGGGTGAGAAACCATACCTGCATCAGTCAAAACAAGTCTGCAGTAGAGGTCACTACTTACTGATCTATTTTGATTTCTTTGTCTGTGAACAGGGCCTATCTCACCTCCACGCCCATAAAGTTATCCACAGAGACATCAAGGGCCAAAATGTGCTGTTAACAGAGAATGCAGAGGTCAAACTCGGTATGTCAAATCATTTAAATTAATCTTGCTGACGTAGGTCTACTGTATGCTATCTGTCATCATCTTATAAGTTTTCTTTGTCTGGTTCCTCTTTTTAAAGTTGATTTTGGGGTAAGTGCTCAGTTGGACAGGACAGTTGGACGTAGAAACACCTTCATTGGGACACCATACTGGATGGCACCTGAAGTTATTGCTTGTGATGAGAACCCTGACTCCACCTATGACTACAGGGTAACAGCGGCAGCATTGTGTTTGCGTGTATGCACTCTGCTGTAAGAACACTCTGCTGTAAGAACATAAGAAAGATGGAAACTGACCTGTTCCCCTGTGTGTTTTGCAGAGTGATATTTGGTCCTTGGGGATCACAGCTATCGAGATGGCGGAGGGAGCTCCTCGTAAGTGTATATGCTCCTTTCCCACACCTGTTTCACCTGTATGTTGGCGAATCTATGTACTAAGCAGCGTATAATTTCTCATCCCCTCAAAACCCATTCTAAAAGACCTCATGAATGAGTCTGTCTTGCATATGCAGGCTTGCTGTCTGTGTCTTCAGATGGACAGCTGACTCACTGTAATCAAGGTAGTGTAGTCGTGAGCTGGCAGTTGGCCTGTGGAGGCTGGTTGTACAGTTCTCTCTGGTCTGCTTAGTGGGGAGATGTGTCTGCCTAGAGATTTGGTGTGAAACCAAAGAAATAACAAAAATCTCACTAAAGACTAGCAGCTAAAATGTTTGTGGAAGTTTAGTAAAGACTTTGTTAACCACTGTGACTCAACACAAATAGCTTACATGGCTGAATGTACTTCTGTATTTAACTATGTAGAGTGATGGAGGTGCAGAGTTTGAGGTTAGAGGGCTTTTCCCACATAACCTTTAGTATTAGTTTAAGGCATTTACATACAGTTTACAATTTTGTGAGTAGTTTGGAAGCCAGACATTGTCCAATATGAAACTTACAGAAGACTGAGAAACTGTGAACCCTTAAATGGAATGTGTCCAGTGGTTAAACTGTTTAAATTAATATTTCTCCATATTCAGATCAGATCACTCAATGAGAAAAAGCAGTAGATGTCATTTTATTAATTCCTTACATGGTAAATAACCATTTTTGAGGGGATACAAGCACAGTATTTCTATATGCTTCATATGTCTTGAAGGCATCTTTAGGCTTCAAGTTTGTGTAGTCAAGTTTTTTAGTTCAACACTGTCAGAAAATTCTAAATGGTTGAAAGTGAGTTTTTCACATCATTGATGGAGACAACAGAGCTCTTTCAAACCAGGTTGTTACTGCTGTGAATGACATAGAGCATACAGGCCAACCGTCAAGCTGGTGTTGATGTACAATTCTAAATTATGCAGTGTGTGCTTAGTCATTCCATCAGGCTGGTTACTGAGCAGCGTTTCCACTAAAAAGATGCTGTTTTCCTTGTTTTTCCGATTAACTGTTTTTAGTAGTAGTACTAAAGCCATTGGTGAATTGATTAGTCGATCAAAAGAAAATATTGTAAGGCAAGGTTATCAATTGGTTAATTTTGCTGTTTAAAAGCATTATAAATGCATCAATTTATGTTTTGCCATACTTTGCTAAAGAAAATAATACGACAGTAGATAATGAAAAAAAATCTTGAATAACTGAAGTCATGCCTAATCTTTAAACTATCAATTGGTAACAAGGAAAAAATCAGCACTTATCTGTAGATTAGCTAAATGGACTGCATTTCACTTAGTGCATTCTACCTGCTAGCTTTATTGGTCTAAATGAATCATAAATACACATAAAAAGCTAGTATTTGCAGCATATTAAATCATTTCAATCTGATTATTTTATACTGAAAGATAACAACAGACTTGCCACAGACCAGCATGCACCTGGCCACATTTATATAATTTCTGAAAATGTAACTATATTGCCTGGTGATCCCAGAACAAGAACTACTGAGGAATATAATGCAGACAAGATAACCTACCATTTATGTTATTACAACATGATAAATGTTTCTTTTTCCTGTCTTAATTTTGCTGATTAATCAGTGATGAAAATCATCATCAATAGTGCCCTTGGTTGTTGTCTTACTCTTTATGCTGATGATTTTAATCGTAGCAACTAATCATAGATGTTTTTGTTGAGTTATATTTAAAGTTATAGCTGTCAAATTTCTAAAAACACCAGCAATTGGTGTTTTAGTCAATTTAACCTAAGGTACGCATAGACAGTTAAAAGAAAACAAAGACTTCGGTACAGTGCGGGAAAAGGTAAATCATTTAAATACAGGGCTTGTGGCCTGTCTGTATAATTGATCAACTAAATTCTTAACAAACAGAACAGTTCACTCTTGGTATGTGGTAAAGCACTAAATGAGACAACGGTTTATAACTCTGTGTTCTAAATCCTTTCCACTGACAGAATATTGACAAAACTGCCAACAGCCTCAACAGTGGATGATCCATTCATTTAAATGAATGCATGTTATATGAAGCACACATTATGAGTATATGCATGATTCCACTTGTTTTAATGTGGCCCATAAAATGCTGAAATTACTTATTTCTGTTTGCCTTTGGCTGTCTCAGTCACGTTGCATATGTCCAAAAGACTGTGTTACAAAAGCCTATTTACTGTGAAACTCTAAAGCTAACCAGTCAGGTTTAGCTACCTACCTACGCTGGGAACACAATGACTCACAGTCCTTGCTCTTACATTCAATGTAACAGTCAGCCTGAGGCACCAGGAACGATTGGATAACAGCAGCTGTAATCATGTTTTAGGATACAGAAAACATGTAATGGTGGCTAGTATTATTTCCACACACCTATGCCCATCTATGCCCAACTACAATGTTGGGCATAGATGATATTCGGTCTAGCATTACATTTATTCTGAGGTGCTTTTTGATTTATAATTTAACTCTCATAATCTCCTTCATTTCTGTAGCCTTGTGTGACATGCACCCGATGAGGGCCCTCTTTCTCATTCCCAGGAATCCCCCTCCAAAACTTAAGTCCAAGAAATGGTAAGCTAACAATCATCCTGTTATCTCTTCTTGAATTGCATGTTTATATGTGTATATATATATATATATATATATATATATATATATATATATATATATATATATATATATATATATATATATATATATATATATATATATATATATATATATATATATATATATCATATCCTAAACACTCAAAAGGCTCCCTTTACATGATGTTAGTGTGTTAAAGCCTCAAAACTTTATTATGCTGCCAAAAAAATAAGAGAAAATTGCCCAAAATAATTGAAAACAATGGAAGCATGATAGTAATTTTAACTGTTAAAGTTCAGTAGATCAGTTCTGTTCCAAGAAGTCTGATGTCAAATTACATGCGCACATTTGTATGAAGCGTGATTTGGAGTGAGACAAAACAGAGTGTCTCACTGTGGACAGTGTAAATTTAACACACTTGTAGCTTATCTCTATGCATTAAGGTGATAATGACAGTAATAACTGTAGTAGTTCACTATCTAACTTTCACGTGCAGTATAGCAGTGTGGTGACTTTACTAGTCAGTTTATTGTGCTGCAACTAACCAAGCTAAGTGCATATAAAACACACTTAATGAGAACAGCACAGACTGTACAACAAATTGCAGGAAATTTTTCAGCTTTCCAAAGCAGATGTTGTGCCTTTGTTACTTTGGGTCCATTTATGTTAGCTGTCCCTCGCTCAGATTTCAGAGTGCAACAAGGTCATGTACTTTTGTCTCCGTACTGAAACGAATACAGTTGTACACAGCAAGAAACTGAAGGCATTTAAACTGATGTCATATTTTTTTCTTCTACCCTGTGTTATTACTCCTATGACTTGTCCTGCTACTCATTAATACACCCATTTAGCTGAGTTTATGGTTCCACAGCATTCACAATGCAATGTTTCTTTGACAATGTTCACAATTCTAATCATAAAGAAGGTGTCAATGAACAATTATGCTAATATAAAAATATAGGTGAATGATAGGCTCAGTTACATCATCAGTTGAATGCAAATACAATGAATTCAGCACAAAGTTGCCAAGCATAGACTTTGTCCCACATGAATCTATAATTATTATTGGATCAGGATTCTGGGCAATATCGGCCCATCTGTCAGCTGTTTGATGTCTCCCTGCCCTACCGTCTCTCTCTCAAGTTTATCAGCCTCTGACCTCCTCCTTCCTCTAGGTCCAAGAAATTTATTGACTTTATAGAGGGTTGTCTTGTGAAGACATATCCCAGCCGGCCATCCACAGAGCAGCTGCTCAAGCATTCCTTCATCAGGGACCAGCCCACTGAGCGGCAAGTCCGAATTCAGCTCAAAGACCACATTGACCGTACTCGCAAGAAAAGGGGAGAGAAAGGTAAGCAAATGAGACGGAAAGAACCTCAAAAGATGTAACAGAAGAATACTGTCAGATTGGATGCCACAATATTTATTCATGTAATGGTTTGACTTCTCTGTATTTAAATTTTTCTCATAGAAGAGACAGAATATGAGTACAGTGGTAGTGATGAAGAGGATGAAAATCGTGGAGATGATCGAGAGTCAAGGTATTTGCACTTTGTCTGTCCAAGTAGTGTGAATCCTTGACTTGGATTCTCTCTGAGAATGATCCCCTGAAAATCTTCTCCCTCAATATCTTCAGTTCAATCCTTAATGTGCCTGGTGAGTCCACCCTGAGGCGGGACTTCCAGCGTCTGCAGCAGGAGAACAAAGAGCGCTCAGAGGCTCACAAGCGGCAGCAGGCCCAACTGGCAGCTCAGCGCCGGGATCCTGAGGAGCACAAGAGGCAACTGTTGCATGACCGGCAGAAACGCATTGAAGAGCAGAAGGAACAGCGTCGCCGTCTTGAAGAGGTAATGGTCAACAAGGGAGCTAATACTTTTAGAAGAAATAGTTTGACAACATAAAACCTGCCTTTATTTGTTTTCATCATGAGAGTTGCAAAGATACCATTTCCATATTTGAACATTAAATATCAATCTGGAGCTTGGCTTTATCCAAAGTTAAAAACAATAAACCTATAAACACTTAAAAGTAAAGCTTCTACCACAACTATGTTTTGGCAAATGTTGAAAATCGAAAACACCATAATTTAATTTTTATTTTTAATTTTAACATTTCTGTCTTGTAATTATTAGTCTGCCAAGGATTCAGAGCTTCAGCAAAGTTATGTGATGATCGATGTTGGTTTGTCTGTCTGTCTGTCTCTCTGTTAGCAACATTGCTCAAAAATGGATCAACGGATTTGGATGAAATTTTCAAGGTCGGTCAGAAATGACACAAGGACCAAGTGATTAGATTTTGGCAGTGATGCGGCTTATAGTCTGGATCCACAATTTTTTTAAAGATGTCGGAAATGATACAATGACTGAGCAGCATTGGTGGAATACTGCACTCTCTGAGTGTTTTTCTTGTTGTAAAGTTTGAAACATCACTTTACCCAGTATCGTCCAACAATTATTACTATTTTCTACCCTGTAGTGAGATTTGAGGTCTTCGACTTTCAAATCAGAAAGTGCTCCAAAGTCAACACTGTTGATAAAAAACATGTCTCCACCTCCTCGCTGTCTCATCTAGCTGTTAGAAAAAAGCAACATTGATACCGTTTTACAAACAAGTAGATGTTGTAACTGTTATGTTAGTCGAGTATCAACAGTTGGAACTTTAAAATGAAATCCCACCTGTGCATAAATCCCCTCCCTATTCCAAAAAATGAAAACACCTTAAACAAGTGTCTGTTTTTTAGATATACACATTCATAGTAATGTTGCATATTACATTTACCCCAAATTTTTACAACCAACTTGCTGCTTATCATTGTGTTTTTGTTATCTGGTGTTGGTTTTGATTCATTTTAATCCATTTCTGAAATGCAAACACATTGTATTCAGTCAGGGGTAGAATAGCATCTCAGACTTGCTTTCAAAATTGACCTTGATTTTGTAATTCATTGTAATCCTGCACATTTTGCTAGAAGCTAGTTATACTAATACATTATTCAACACAACATTTTTACTTCAAAGCAAAACAGTCCAATGGAAATATGAGGTTCCTTGTACGTAATGTGTATGCACTTGTTCTTATCACTCACCTGCAATCACTGCTCGTGGTTTCCTTTTCTTTGCTCTTTATCAAGGCTCCAATACTAACGTTTTGTTCTGCAACTACTTGAATGTATAAATAAGGAAAGCACTCAGAGAGCGCGGTACTCCGCGAAGGCTGCTCAGTTGTTGTATGATTTCCTGACAGAAAAGTCCCAATAAGTCCACAGCAGTAGATTTGTAGTAGGATCGCAATCGTTTGATCGTCAGCAGGCAGCTGACGTAATGTTCAGTTGTTGTCATAGTTGCAGTGTCACCGTGCTGCTATCTCGCAATGATACAGAAATTTTTAACAAATCTGTGGATCCAGACTATGAGCCTCATCAGTGCCAAAATTTAATCAGGCGCTCCTTGTGTCATTTCTGACCTTCCCTGAAAATTTGTGAAAACTGTGAAAGACAGTGTAGCTCTGAGGAAAACGGATATGCATTGTTAATTCCATAAATATTCGCTTAAATGGGATGATTTGTAGCCTAGAACAAGGTGTTTTGACAGAATTATTTTTTGTAAAAACAATGGTATGAAAAGGTAGGTTTATCCTTATGGCGTATGCGGATAAGCAAGTTGTATGAATGCTCAAGATTCAGACTTTCTCTACATGAAGAACACTCATCAGTCTTTGAGTTTGGGTAACAGTTTGAACTAACCCTGGAGACTGTATGTCTTAATTTAACTGATGTAATGCATTATTAATTATATGCATGCTATTTTTACAATATAATTCACTGTGTTCCCAAATGAAAGATTAAAATTATACATTCATACTGAAAAAGTATATGCAGAAACAAACAATGATCACATGTTGGCCATCTCATATCTGGGTTGCTTATGACATGCAGTCCTGTCATCCTTTTATATTTTACCTTTAACCACAATGTTTTTGTTCTGAACAGTCTTTTACTTTACATGTTGATTTATACAGTGTACAGGCAAGTATTGGTTTAAATACGGTAGCAGCTGAAGTAGAGTGTTGATGTACACTTGCAAATACTTCACATCCCCTGAATCTGCATCCTCCAAATCAACATGCCATCTTCTCTACTGAGTATTTGAACTTGCTTTGAAATTGACATGTAGTATAGACTTGACAAAATGTTGTGTTAGACATTATTTATGAAGAGAGAGCGCACATAACTCAAGACTTTAAAAGACATACCTACATAACCTAGCTAATTGCTGGGCAGCCTACAAAGTGTCAGCACCTGTGAAGTTTCTGAGGACTTATGTGGAATTTGAATGAGGCACACATAATTGCACTATTGTTGAAGATATTTTACCGCAGTAAGATTCTACTGCCCTTCTCTACCTCCACCTCCTCGCTGTCTCATCTAGCTGTTTTGTCCAACAGTTAAGTGCAGTCAACAACTTGTCATGAGTGTTTTGTGGCACTGCCAAGCTCGGGGCTTGGGATTTCACCATAAAGAACAAATCTTTTTCAGTGTCCCTTAAACAGTAGATAAAATACTGCTACCTGTCAAAAGCAAGGAGCTGTCACTCGAGTCTGAATCAGAACAGCACATTGAGAAGTTGATTGGGATGCTATAGGTGTGTGTATGTTTGTGAGAATGTCTCACAGAGTCTATTCTCTACTCTGCACTCCTGCTTCCTTTAGTGCTTTTTTCCAGCTCTTTGCAGGAGAGAATTTGCTCACAAGCAGGCTAATTCCTATTTACAACCAAAGCCTCTCTGCTCATTTCTCTTCTTCCTGTCACCCTTCTCTCCCAGCAACAGAGGAAAGAGCGAGAGATGGTGAGGCAGCAAGAAAAGGGTCCCCATCGGAGAATTGACGATATGAGACGGGAGGAAGATAGAAGGCTGGCAGAGAGAGAGCAGGTAACCAACCACAGGAGACATGGGGCTGCCATCAGCCAATCAGTGTGAAGTGTGGGCGTGTCTGTCAGAAACACTGTGCAAGTTGCTCTGGTGGTGAAATTCCATGAGTAGGTTGCCATAGCAGCAAGGGTCTAAATTAGTGTATTTACTCAGAGATGAGTTTTCTGTGGGTGAGCTCTCTGCATCTCTTATGCTCTGTTTCCAGTCTACCCTCACTAACACAAGAGTCTGGCATCATCACCTTGTATTGCCAAATACTGATTTTATGTCAGTATGCTACCTCACAACAGTCATAGAGTGCTGCTAAATACTTTATTTATTCAAAGTCTAGCAATTTATGGCAGTCTCTACGTAGTGCTGGTGTGATGTTTTAATGTTCACATTTATTTCTCTCTTTAAATTGTTGTAAACAGTGACGGAGTGTGTGTTTTGCTACTGAAAGTAATTGTCTGAATTGTGGAATTTTCTTACCAGGTTAACACATAGTTTCTGTCACATGAACAGAATTACATAACTCCTGTCTGCTTCTGTCTTCAACCCCTCCCCCATATACTTTCATTTTTACTACCTTAATGCTTATCATTCCTTCCTCTTACCTTTCTTCAGGAGTTTATCAGACATAAGTTAGAAGAGGAGCAGCGGCAGTTAGAAATCCTCCAGCAGCAGTTGCTTCAGGAGCAGGCACTGCTAATGGTAACTGGTCATTAGTACTCCTTAATCATCTCCTATTTTGACTGCAGAGGTTTCCATGTCCACCTCTTGGTGATAGTACTGCATCAGTAAAAGAGATTAAATGATCAGCACTGACATATACTGTAGATGTCAATGTGGCTGCTTCTGTTCTCATCACAACAAATACTGCAGTGTTACATCATGTCTGTTTGTGTTTGGCTTAGCTGCTCTCCGGTGGAGTAACAGTCAGCTGAGTTTTACAAAAAAGTTCAAAAAGCTGACCTTGAATTTCTAATAAATAGGTAGATTCTTGGTGTGCAAGACCTTGACATAAATTTGCTCTACATTTCAAAATATTGATGCCATTCCTACAGTATTGCATGTCCTGAGAATGCTTTCAAAAAGCATGCAATGACCTAGTTTTGGGGCATATTTTGGCAGTTTACAAGTCTATGTTGCCTACATTGAAAGGTAGAATTACCACATTCCTGGCATCCTTGTTTTAGCTTCGTCCTGTGGAGCGTAGGAATTGCTGTCATTTGGATTGAACTCTTTGTTTTTTCACATATCCCTCCTAGGTTACACACACACACACACACACACCCACACACATAATACCTGTGTGTATTCGTGCTTTCATAGGGACCACAGCACAGAGTTAGCCACAGGGCACTGCCCCTGCTGCAGTTTTAGGGAGTCAATGCTATGTTCAAGGGCAGTTACAGAGAAGATGTGCACTACAAGCCTTAAGAAACAGTGCTGTGAACCTGAAATTTTTCTGAGTATATGCCCTGTGCCCTGTATGTGGAGCATTATCTTGAAGTAGTGTCCAGTTCAACTAATACTTCCATTGTATACAGCAGATGTAAGCCACTCTCCTGTTGTTAGCTCCCAACTGTATAATACATCTACAAGTGATGAACTCTATTCCTCTCCCGCTATTTTAATTAAATCTGCCAGTACAAACTTTACACTTCAAGCTGCTTTTTCACAGTAAGAACCTTCCTGTTGTGCCTTTCATTAAAATTTTGTTAGATGTTGTAAAGATAGTAGCAGGTACTCTACAGTGTAAATCAAATAATAAATCATCCACTTCAAAAAAATCTTAAGAAAATTAACAGAAAGCACGAATCAAGAGGAACCATTGGACAGATGTCATTGACAGCTGCAGTAAGTGTAAAGTCAGCCACATCAACTGCTCAATTAAAAAAACTTATTAAAAACACAAAATGCTTTTCTGAAGCTCTTTTTCATTAGGGAATAAGTACATTTTAGGGTAGTGAGGCATGAACAGGAGCAAAGAAGCTCAGCAAAAGTCTGAGCAATTATTTGTTCACAACAGACAATTGGGTCCTGTCTATTACATTATAAAGCCATTCTCCTTATTACCTTCATAAAGGAATAGCATTCTATGATCATAATAGCCCGCAATGATTTGCAGTTTAAGCAGTTAATAAGATGAAATGAGAACAAGTATTTAACTCGGGAAAATACTTTTTAATTGGTGTACCTAAGATTGTTTATATTCATCAGTGCAGCTTCATACCAGGCACTCAGATAGTTACTAGATCTAATCTCAGTTCTTAAAAAAGCAAGGTGAAGTTGAGCCTATATGGTTGTGACTCATTGTGGAAACTCCTTAACCTCTGAAGCTTTCATTTTTCTTTTATTTATTGTTTCCCTATGAATGCAGTAGCCCTCAAAAGGCTTGGAGACCCATGCCTACAACTCAACAATGACAAACCAATAAGTCAACTGACTCATTTTTGCAGATGGTTGAATATAGAATATAAAAAGCTTTAGCTACAGACATGATCAATATTCTTCTTATGTGGACTTAAAATTATATAATATACTAAAATAGGAGTTTATAGATATGATAAAGCCCAAAAAATGTATCAGGTCAGTGACTGAAATCAGTGTTGGACAGTGCATGTGGTAATGTGCAAACATCAACATGTAGTTAAAGCAAGAGGAGCCTTTCTGTTTCCACATGCAGTGGTTCAGTTACAACCTTGCATAGTGTGTCTGTTGGGTCCAGTTTAAGGCTAACAACATATTGACTGCATTGTGTTTTTTTGCTCAGGAATACAAGCGCAAGCAGCTTGAGGAACAGCGTCAGTCAGAGCGGCTGCAGAGACAGCTGCAGCAAGAGCATGCCTATTTGGTCTCTCTGCAACAACAGCAGCAAGAAAAGAAGCCCCAGCTTTATCACTACAACAAAAACCTGGAGCCCAACAATAAACCTACCTGGGCCCGTGAGGTAATAGTGTTACCTGCATTTGAAGCATTACATGCCACTCTCACAAGTTGGTGCACTGCAGACTAATTCCCTCTTTCACTGTCCTAATTCCAGGTGGAGGAGCGAAGTAAGCTTAACAGACAGGGCTCACCTAAAATCTGCACCACTGTCTCTGACACTGCCATCCAGTCACGCTCTGACTCAATCAGCCAGTCAGGAGGGGTCCAGTCTGTACAGACCCCACCGATGCAGAGGCCAGTTGAACCCCAAGGGGGGCAGAGCAAGGTGGGTTTAAAATTCAATTAATTTAATTCTCCAGGAGAACAGCAGAAGACACAAGTGCTTGTGCTTGCTCTTTCTCTGATTTTTTAGCTTCTCTACCCTGAATTGTCTGTGCTACCTTATTTACACCTTCTTTTTCTTCTTTTCTCTCCTTTTCCACACATGCATTGCCACTTGTTATCCACATGTCACAATCTCACTTCAACACACAAACACAATCATGCATTCTTCTCCTCTACGGCCTGCTTCTCCGACTGCCTTTTGCGTACTTCCTTCCGCTCGGCTGCTCCTCCCTCCTGGTGTACTGCTGCTCCTGTCCTCTGCAGTTCCAGATGGCTCACCTGGTTCCACTAAAACCTTATGCTGCCCCTGTCCCTCGCTCCCAGTCCCTCTGTGATCAGCCCACTAAGACTATGTCCGCCTTCCCCACCC
This sequence comes from Amphiprion ocellaris, assembly GCF_022539595.1. Classification (NCBI taxonomy): domain Eukaryota; kingdom Metazoa; phylum Chordata; class Actinopteri; family Pomacentridae; genus Amphiprion; species Amphiprion ocellaris. The sequence continues at coordinate 15,299,766 of NC_072779.1, read as the reverse complement.
AGGACCCCTCCCTCACCCCCACACCCCGCCCCATCCATTCTAGAGAGCTGGTGCGTCAGAACTCGGACCCCACTTCTGAAACCCCAGCACCACAAGCACATCAAATCAGGGAGGATCGTGGACCCTGGATCCGCCTGCCAGATGTAGAACTCCCACCCAAGGTAAGATGCAGTGGCTGATTTTGATTCAGCATTAATTGTGCCCCCCAAACGATAACTCCAATTTGCACTTTAACACATTTCTCATATCCACTCAGCATTATGCAAGATTTTATATAGTTGGACTACAGCTAGTAATCTGACATTGAAAGGTCTCACTTTAAACTGTTTTTCCACTTACTGTTTTGTCTTGGTGTTGCTGTTCTCATTTGCTTACATCTAGGAAAAACTCTTGTGAAGCTGAACTTGAGCATTATATTTATGTGATTATCTCAGAAGGTGGTATATACAATAAAAATGCATCTTGGTCAATCAATTATTAAATTACTGTTGCTTAATAAACCTTTCAGTTACTTTGTAAGCTACCACAAAATACTAGTAAATGTAAGAATATGATTTTAATGTCCTTAGATTCCCCAGAGGACAGCTTCTATTGCCACAGCTCTCAACACCAACCTAACATCTGGAATACGGCATCCAGTAAGAGCCAGGTACTGAAGACAGCCAAATGCTTTGAGAAGATATGTCCGTAAATTAGTGCCTTTTAAATGGTGGTGAGCTGTAATGACAAGTTGAGTTGACTGATTTGTGTCCCCGTGGCAGCAATCCAGATCTCAGCCGCAATGATCGCTGGGAGAGAGGAGACAGTATGAACATCATATCCAATCTGCCCCAGACTGGCTCCCTGGAGAGGCATCGCATCCTCAGTGAGTCCCTGCCTCCCAAATGCTATTTCTCAGCAGACTGTCTTCGCAGGAAGTCTAATTTCAGATTCATAACTAAACTGTACAATGTTATTTTCAGGTTCCTCCAAAATGGATTCACCCATTCTCTCCCATGATAGTCGTCATAAGCCAGGAGAGTCACGAACCTCCTCCCGTCCCGGGCGCCCCGCCGTAAGTGCTTCTCTCAAACAGACATTATATTGGTCACCCCTTCACTCTCCCCTACTTATGAAGCTACTTTTAACATTACTATTAAGCCATAGAAAAGCAGTTATAGAAAAAAAGGCTGACTTGCTGTGCTTAGTTTGATGCACTTGTTCTGTAAAATGGCTTAAAGTATACTAACTGAAAGTTTTCTCCTCATTTTAACTTTACACTTAAGGCACTGTTGCTATTTCCCCTTATGTTTCTCCTCTTTTCAAATCCCTGTTGTTGACTTTACCTCAAATGTGCAGAGTTACAAGAGAGCTATAGGGGAGGTTAGTATCACTGTGTCTTCTTGTGCTATGTGATGCTCAATGTCCATGCATGACTTTGTATTTTTGTTTGGCTGTATAATGTTCAAAGAGAATTAAAAGCATGATCTAGACTGTCTTCATTTATGGGGTAAATCATGTTTGGTCTATAAATTAAATTATTTTCTTTCTATAAAAGCCTTTTAATTGTGTTTGCATTTACTCTGTTACCATGTGGACACCCTACACTCAGCCTTGTAATCATTTTAATCACTTACGTTGGGACTGTTTCTGCGCTCATCCTCCCGATGACCCCTCATGTTAAATTGTGTTTGGATTGTCTTCAATAGTAGTCGTGCATATATTACTGTTATGGATTTTGCTACTTTATTTGAAAAGCTGGAATTATGTTTAAAATGTCTTTAAAATGCCTTTGTAAAGTAAACTGTGGTCACATGTGTGCAGGACCATGGCCTCTTTGCCAAGGAACGTGCTGAGGAACCACCAAGACCCCCGGTCAAGGCCAATGATTACTCCTCCTCTTCAGAGAGCAGCGAGAGTAGTGAAGAAAGCGAGAGTGGCGAGGGAGCAGAGGAGGAAGAAAGCCCCACAGATCGGTAACACTAACACCCCCAAATACTGACAACTCAGGAAACCAACATTTGTTTCTTTTGCTTCAACTTTACTTTTGAATAAAAAGTTAAGTACTTCTGTAAAACTGTGTTACACTTTATGCACTGGATCTTCTCCATTACAAAACTGGCCTGGTCCTGTGTCATCCTTGACTTCTGTTCCTGTTGTGATGGCAGTCACAGGGACGCAGACACTGATTCAGTCAACACCATGGTGGTTCATGAAGACGAGGGTGAGGGGGGAGAAGGAGAGCAAGCTGGAGGCTATGGGGATCAGACCATGCTGGTGCAGAGAGTGAGTCATCTGTATATGTAATGAGGCTGAAAATGCATTGTGATTTCATGGAGAAATTAACGCAATATGTGTCAGAGAACATTATAAAGCAGTAAAAGACAAGGGCACTTTGTCCATGTTGTTGTTAGGTGTTGTTGTGGAGGAATTTTCCATATACCCACAATTAAGTCTGATAAATTAAGATGTCTGAAACATAAATTGTGACATTAAAGACAGTGCCAAGTATCTCTTCAATAAACAGTAATGTTACATAGATAAAGTTTCTGCATTGCACATCTTTTGTTGGTAACTGTCAGACTTTTAGTTTCACAATTTAGCTTTTTTTATTTTGTAGATTGCCAAAAGCCACCCTTAAACCAACCCCAGTAAGGCTGGTGGATATTTTTGAGATATTAATAGTGACAGACACACGACAGTGTACATCTTCCAGGAGGCTCATAATGAGTTGAATGGGAGACTTGTCACCTTCGCTAAAGCATAATAGTTGTGTGTGTATTTCAGTATACAGTAAAGGTGTGTTTGTGACAAGCTAAATTTATACTACTGAATTCCAGGAAAAGATACAGAGTTATTTATTTGTTTGTCATTATAAATAAAATGACAACTGCAATATGGTGCACACAGAAAAAAATTTTGATTAGTCACACATACAGGAACTATGCTTTCTGGTATCAAAGTAAGTTTTCAAACCAGTCTCTCTGACTGAAACAGAAATTCAGCACTTTAGAACAGTAGCAGTCCATTATTTATGTCACTGTCTGGATTGGTCAGTTAATATCTTCAAGGAATCCACGTTGTAAATTCTTATGCAAATGGAATTCTTCCCATGAAGTCCTGAATTTACGTAAAATATGCTTTGGAAAAAACAGAAGATGTAAGTCCATCCACCCATTAGCTTATACCGCTTTATATTGTCGTGGGTCAGGAGACTATTCCAGCTAACAGTGGGTGAGAGGTGGGATCCACACATGATAGGCCATCGCAGAGCTAACACAGAGTGACTGACATTCATACTCACACTCACATCTACAGCCAATTTAGAGTCCTTAATTAACCCACCATTGCATGTCTTTGGACTTTGTGAGTTAGCATTAGCAACTGGGAGAATAGGGAGAATATGCAAACACCACACAGAAAGACCTTAGCTGACCCGCTGGTTCAAACCCAGAACCTTCTTGCTGCACCAACAAATCATGAATTTCTTTCTTTCTTAGAGAACATCATGTATAGTTTGTCCGCAGCATACATTTAAAAGTTCTACCTGTAGAAAATTCAGGTTTTTGTAGAGCATCAGTCAGACATACTACTGTTTTATACTCTGGCCTTCAAAAAGTGCAATACTTTTAGTTTCCCCCTTTTTTAAACTAGTAACTTTTTAGTGTGGCAGTAAAACACTCCAAGTCTTGTTCAGTTTTTGGGAAGTATACATGTGTCCATGACAGCAGAACCGGGACTATTCAGATAACCATTTGGAATCAGATGATGGTGAGAGAAAGCAGAACAGAATTCTAGATAAACCTTTACAGCTGCTTATAACTAACAAGGGGACATCAGTGACATAATAGACATAACAGTGTGCTGGTTCCCACAGTATTTAGCACATTAAGCTGACTTTTTAAACACAAAACATTTACTTTAGTTTTTGTGGTTACTGTGGGCCCACCATACATCTTATCTAGTAATTGGTGCAGCAGATTAGCCTAAATGTAAGCCTGTTGTGTCTTTATGTAATACATGGCATTCTGTGTGTGTGTGTGTACGTGCGTGTGTATGTATTGTACCTGAAAGACCCCAGAGAAGCGGAGCCATAATGGATACACTAACTTGCCAGATGTGGTGCAGCCCTCCCACTCCCCCACTGATTCAGCCACTCACTCCTCTCCAGGGAAGGATTCTGTTTATGATGTAAGTTTCACTGATGCTAAGTATCAGTCCTATATTCCCGGTTTATTTTTATGTGCTCCATATTTGTCATGATTTCAGCCATAAAATTCACCCTTAACACTTCAGTCAGTCAGTTCAGTTTGTTAGTGTACTGTCATCAGTAATATGCATCTTAAAATTGTTTTAATGAAGCACAGAGGATATAATTTTTAACATTTTGTCAGACAAAATAAAATCTATACCGATATGATTGATGGTTGATTTAAACAGCACTATCCTACTCATGTATCCATTCTGCCCCACCAGTATCAGTCCAGAGGTTTGGTTAAGGCATCTGGGAAGTCCTCCTTTACCACCTTTGTGGATCTGGGCATGTACCAGTCACCAGGTACAGGGGATAACATGTCTATCACTGGTGAGTCAGACGCTTTTCAAATGTCTTGCAACATCTGCTTTGAGGTGTTGAACATTGAACAAGGAAGCAATAGCTGACTGAAAAAGTGTTCATTACGTCATCCATTGACGTTCTTTCTTGTGCAGTGAAGAGAAGTTTTGCCTGAGAATATTTCTTATTGCATTACATAAGTTCTATGAAAATGCAGTTTGTGAATGGACTGTCATTTCCATTTAATGGAGAGGAATAATTGAACATTTGTGCCTTGGTTTTATGTCTTGTTCCAGTTTGCTTTGGTTTGTATGTGCCCTCTATGATTAAGCCTCTCTTACTGCTGTCTCTGTGTGTAGGCTCCAGGTTTGAGCAGCTGAAGATGGAGGTAAGAAAAGGATCCATGGTGAATGTCAACCCCACCAACACACGCCCCCCCAATGACACACCTGAGATCCGCAAATACAAGAAAAGGTTCAACTCTGAGATCCTGTGTGCTGCACTTTGGGGTGAGAACTGATTAAGTGCAAAAAAATCAATGAAAAGTGCAGAGATTAAATGCCTCAGACTCACTTTATCACTGAAATTATGGTGTATCTGTTGAGTAAACAGGCTCAGGTTCAACACATATAGACTACAGAGAAATCAGTCAGATTGTTGAACCTCCCCAAAAGATAAATTATTTTAACCTTTGTTATTTTACCACTTTTTATATGTCCACTCCAGCAGAGCTATGGTCACGTGTACTACCAAAACTAAAACAAGTGAATTTGAAATTGATCTGTTGTGACATTAATGACTCAGCATGTGAGACCATTGTGCTCCCACTTTAATTTTCAAAGCAATTTTTATCACATCAGTTCTAGATTCTTCTCACAACCTGTTTTTTTTTATAAATACCATGATGACTCTGTGTACTGAGAGGAAAAGGTTACTATACAGTGGTGGAGTTGCAGCAGGTCGTGATGTTGAAATGGTAATTGAAAAAGAAAGCAGACGAAGTAAGATGCACAGTACTTATGTCAGAGGTATAATGTGAAATTATTTTTGGCTGTGGCCAGAGGAGAGACGGTAATTAAACTCATTTTATGCAAATGAAGAAGCTATTTATTCGTACGTGTGCGTCTCCAGGTGTGAACCTGTTGGTGGGAACAGAGAACGGTTTGAAGCTGCTGGACCGTAGTGGTCAGGGCAAAGTTTACCCCCTCATCAACTCCCGCAGGTTCCAACAGATGGATGTCCTAGAGGGCCTCAACCTGCTCATCACCATATCAGGTCATAACTGCTGCTCATTGCTTGTGTACTTCTACTACAGTTGGTTAAGGTCGTCTGTTTTTGGCATTAGACCGCTCTCTTAATGGGATGCCAAATGATGGATGCTAAATGTTGGAGATTTTTTTAGAGTAATATTTTTACATTACACTTGGACTTTGCATTTCAGAATCATAGGAAGGCTGGTTTTATTTGTGTGGAATAAGGTATATTAGGGCTTGTAGATATTGACCAAAGCTATATTTGATATAGACATACACTGTCTTTCAGTAGTTTTATAGTATGTTTTTAAATTGATACTTCCCTTTTCTTTAAAATGTCAAGCAAATTTGGTTCAAGCAATATACTAATATTAAAAGTGTGATGACATTTAATCGAGCACTGATGCTTTTATCAGATTTTTAGACACAACAACACTGAGAAACAACCACTTGGTATAAACAAGCAGGTACAGGCAGTCATCGTGTTCAATCAGAAACAATAATTATGTTTCACAGTTTGTCATTTACTATAAAACAGTAAAATCACAGAAAATACATTGTTTGATATAAAATGGATTTTAAATCATATATCTCTGTATGGTGTGCACATTTTGAAAATATAAAAGCTAATCTTTACTGCACTATAAATGCATTTAAAGAACTGCTTTATTGTAGTCTCATTTATGATTTATCTCCCTTTGTGTCTATTAAGGCAAGAAAAACAAGGTGCGTGTCTACTACCTGGCATGGCTGAGGAATAAGATCCTCCACAATGACCCCGAGGTGGAAAAGAAGCAAGGTTGGACCACAGTGGGGGAGATGGAGGGCTGCGTACACTACAAAGTGGGTGAGTGACAGACGCTGGCTATTTATCACTGCTGTCTATTCCACTCCAGTCAAATTCTGATGAATGCATTTGGCACAGTGAATTATTAATTACAAGTGTCTAATGTCAGGTGGCCTTGTGGTTGTTCTGTCTAGTGAAATATGAGAGGATAAAGTTCCTGGTGATTGCTTTGAAGAATGCAGTGGAAGTGTATGCTTGGGCGCCTAAACCTTATCACAAATTCATGGCCTTCAAGGTAAGTCTCCTTTTTCCTATGAGGTGGATTAGTTATGCAAGGTCAGTCAAGCAGAAGAGCATTCAAGTTGATTATCGGCTCACACTCACTTTCTGCTTGGAAACCCCCTCCACCCCTTTCAACCAGTCTTTTGCAGACTTGCCACACAGACCTGTCCTGGTTGACCTGACAGTGGAGGAAGGTCAGAGGTTGAAGGTCATCTATGGTTCTTGCGCTGGCTTCCATGCTATCGATGTGGACTCTGGAAACAACTATGACATTTATATCCCTGTTCATGTAAGTTTTACAACTGTCAGACAGCAGCGTCGTAGGAGGTATGAAACCTGCCAGAGCTTATTCCTTCTGTTTTCATCTGAAACAGATCCAGAGTCATGTGACTCCACACGCGATCGTGTTCCTGCCCAGCTCAGATGGCATGGAGATGCTGCTGTGCTACGAGGACGAGGGCGTCTACGTCAACACCTACGGACGCATCATCAAGGACGTTGTCCTGCAGTGGGGCGAGATGCCCACTTCAGTTGGTACGGTTCAAACCCAACAACGTGGACATAACTTACATAACGTGTACCATATAGATAAGCTGTAATTAGCTTGTCCAGTACTAATGTTACACTTTTCTCTACAGCTCATATCTGCTCAAACCAGATCATGGGTTGGGGAGAAAAGGCCATTGAGATCCGCTCTGTGGAGACCGGTCACTTGGACGGCGTTTTCATGCACAAAAGAGCTCAGAGGCTGAAGTTCCTTTGTGAGCGAAATGACAAGGTAAGAGACAGAAACACCTGCATGCAAATTTATGCAGGACAATAATACTAAGATCAGTATCAGAGGCCTTTTTGCCAAGAGTTGCAGAGGATCTTCTTTGTATGCTAGAGTGAGTGTTTTTATTTTTATTGTTGATGTATTTGTAATGAAGAAGCAGTCAAAATAAAATTTAAAAAAAAAGGATGATGTCTGTACCAGAACCTTAAAGGTGACATATTAACATGGTATAACTTGTTGTTTAATGAGTTGAAAAACCAAAGTATGAAAATGTGAAGTTGTAATTTATCAAGTCTGTTTCTTGGCTGGAAGTAGTGATGACCTAGTCTCCACTGGTTGCCTGGCAACTTCCCTAGGATAACAAGACTCCAGAAATCATTGTGCTTCGCCAAGAAATGCTGCAGCACATAACATCCTCAAGCTAAGCTATTCAGCTACTAGATGTAGCTTCATATTCTGTGGACTGACACGAGACTGGAATCACTGCTGTCATTTAACTCTCAAGAGGAAAGTCGGATGAGACCAGTGATTCCACTCTCTGTCTTTGTACAAAAGGTCCCACACAAATATATTGTCAGACACTAAAATTGTCGTAACTTTTAATTTTGTTATTCCTTTTGAGATGATGTGATGAAGTTGTATGCGTGTCCTGTGTGTTGTTTCTCAGGTGTTTTTCGCCTCAGTGCGGTCAGGAGGCAGCAGCCAGGTGTACTTCATGACCTTGAACAGAAACTGCATCATGAACTGGTGAAGGAACAGCTGCTCTGGTCAGTGTGTGGAACCCAGTAGGGGTTTGGAGAAGGAAGTGCATCTGAAATTCTTGCTAACGCATGCACACAAATGTGAACATCGCTCTCTCTTTCTCTCCAGCTCACTCGCACTCAAGCACTCAAACTCCAAAGACAAACACACACATGCGCTCTCTTGGACAGACAAAAACACACACACACACACACGCGCAAACGATCTCTAAATCCATTCCAGCCTACACTCCTTAAGATGCAGTTTTGACCGAGGCCCCCCTGATTAAAATTCTCCCTGGAAACATCATGAAAAATTGCTGATGAGCTTCAAATGTTAAATACCATCTATTAATTTGTACTGTATATATTCTTGTCTTGATTTACTTTACTTGGTGGACCTGTGTTCAGTCGTAACTATTTAGTTCCTAATTGTGACGTATGTTAACATTCCTTGATGGTTCTACAGTACATTTTGAGGAAGGCATTATTTACCAATACTGTATGTCAAAATGAAGCTGTAAATAGATAGCATCTGCCACTTCGATCCGAATCATTTGCAGACCTCATAAAGCCGTCGTTCACAGGGACATCTGATAATACAATGCTGGAACGCCCATCCACAGTGGCTCGTGGACCCCAATTGTATTGGGGCTCTCACAGTTTCAGAGAGGCTTAAAGGAAAGATTTAGTACAAAGGGACATTAAAGTCAGGGCAAAGTAGCTTGTTTAAATATTTTTTAGTTACCTACAGTACACAGTAACCAGAAGCCCTGCTTTTACTGTTTTTCTGGCCTAAATGGACAGCAATGTTCTAACTCTTAATCAGGATAAGTAAGCCTTGAATGCTTCAAAAGCAAAAAAAAAAAAAAGTCCATTTAAAAATGAATAAACACTCAATCAGAAGCCTCATACATGTGCAGAATCAGCACAGTGAAATCTCCTGCTTTGCCTTTTTTATGGTTTAGGTGAAACCATTAATTATTTGTCTCATCAGGCTTGTATCTAAACTTTTTGTTTTCATAGATTTACAAAATACACAAATTTGATATTTATATGTAGTGATTCTGTATTGGTATTAGCCTACTGGTATTCTTAATTTTACTGTAATTATATTGCCATTATATTGCAATATATATTAATCTTGTGGAGTCTTTGAAGAGGGGAGTTAATGTATTTGGCTGTTAGTGTTGGTGAGTACGACGACAACTTTGGAGGAGAGAGAGGGGATGGGGACGTTGGTAAGGGAGGATGCTGGAGAAACGTGGAAGGAGGTGCGTTACCCTCCAACCACAGTGATCTACTCTACTGTATTATATTTTAGTTCTTAGGCTATTTCGTTAGCGTGGATCTTTTTGTGAGACGTGTTTGTCCAGGGAATTGCAGTAGAACAGCTCTCTGTGTGGAAAAGTTCACATTTGTCTTGGGCCAGTAGAAAGATTTAATGTTTGGGGACCCACAGAGGGACTCCATCTCATCAGGCACTTTGGAGAACATGGCTGGAACTCACGAGACTTAATATATTTTATATCTATACATTCTGCCAAAGTTCACAGTGTATGTTGCAACAGGGGAATGAATTAAGGCCAAAGGAAGTAGAGTTTAAATGACAACTTTAGACACTGAAGAAGAAACTATTCTCACTGATTACTAACCAGCGTTTTCCTTCCGTATATAAATCCAAAATGTCAGCAGATTTTTTAACTTTAATATGATATCATGCTGTGTTAGCTCTTTGAGGTGTCCTCTAGATCTAGACTTTTTGTTAGCAGTGAACAGACATTTCCCCATTCCTAAGGGGAATTAAGTGCCTGCTTTGTTTAAGCAGCTGCACAAGAGAGATATTGTGTGCTCTCATACATCAGACAGTACGGTAGAAGTATGAGGCAGCTTAATCAGGAAGAAGCTTGATGAATCAAGCTTTTTGTTCAGTGACTCACTCGGTTCACTGTGCTGCTGCAGCACTTTGGTACAAACAGGTGGACATTTTAAAGCCAAGATGGTTGTACTAACTCGTCTCTCAGCATGGAGAAATATCTTATTTTTTCAAACAGAACAAAATGCATCTAATTTTTTTTTTTTTTTTTTGTGCACCTGCCAGTGTAAAAGGAAATTCTGAAAGGAAACTTGGCTAGTGATCAGTGGGATGGTCTGCTGAAGCTTGCCCTTTAAGCTGAGGAGATATATTTTATACAGTCAAACAGAGAGCTATTAAAACTGCAGTATATGTTCAGCGCAGAGAGTAATTAATCAAATATATGTGGAGATAGGTAGACGGTTAATTTTATGGTGAGATTATAAAACAAACTGTAAATGGGCATGGAAAGCACTTTCACTTCAGTAAACATACATTTACAAATATATCTCAAGCAGATACTTTGGTGTGCATGTAAGCCATTGAAACAGACTATATAGTCCTGTATCAAAGTTGGTTTCCCCTTTTGAGAATGTGTTTTTATTCTTAAATATCTTTTATGTGCCATGACCTACATTTCAAATTCCTCAATTACAATCCACCAGGAGCTCTGGCACTCATGCTTTTTATGGTCAAGTCATAATTTTTTATCAGTCTGCCATGTTTACAGTTTAAGCAGTGCCTTGGAGTTGGGAAGGCGAGAGGTTTTTAGGAAGGGTTGTGAGCCCCCCCATGTGTCTCTTTACTTGAAATCACACGAAGAAGAGGCACGACTGTATCTGCTCCCTCGTTCCGATTAACGTCTTGTGCCAGTTAAGTGCACTTAAGTCAAATCCAGAATATCCCTTAGATGGACTTGAAATGCTTTTTTGGCACCAAGCATAACAGCCTAAAGTAATCAACAGACGATAATCCGTGAAGAAAATTGCAATAACGAGTACATTGTCAATTAATCCAGTGTAACATGTAAAAGATCTACTTACGGTGGGAGCCAGCATAGAGAAAAGCCATGTGTATGAAACATATTTGTAGAGAAAACATAGTTATTGTGCACAACGCATCAAATTAAACTCTGTGTGTGATGTCTGCTCAGATAATGTAGGTTCATACTGCAAAGATGAGGTAAGCGCTTATTCTTTAATGATTGTGTAATCTTGTAGTGAGGAGAGTAGCTTGATATATTCTGAGAAGCCTATTTTATAAAATATGTAAATTAGTCTATATTGAGAAATAAAAGTGAATGTACATCTATGAGACAGATTTGTATTTATATAAAATGTGTACCACTCTATTAATCTAAGCACAATGTATTTTAAGGCAGAGAGATCAAAGCTATAATCGAGTGTAACGGGGAGATAGAAACTTTTTTTTTCTCCTCATCCTATCAGTCGTCGAACTCGTGAAATCAGTCCAAGCAGTTGTAGTTAAGCAAGTAGTCAGCTGAGACATCTGTGTGTTTGTGGGCAACGTCAAATGCTGCAGCGTGTCTGTTGCGCCATAGTGACAGAAGCATAAGTCCGTCTCTTTACCAGACTGTGGTTGTGATTCAGACACTTGTGGTAGCTCACAGGTTGCTGTTGGATCTGGCCTCTGGCATAAATTGCCTACTCGACGGTTGACAGGCTGTTAATATTCTCAGGTGATGACAGTGGATCATCATAACGGCAGTGCAGTGGTGATATTACCTGATGGTCCTTGTAAGGTTATAGGCCCTTGGCTTTTGAAGTGCATTTTAAAAAGGCAGCCGTTAGCAAGTGAAAAGAGCATTGATCAGGTACTGGGAGAATGTAGACAAGGTAGACGAGCCAGAAATCATTTGTTGACAACTTAAACTTTATGTGAATAATGTCTCAAAGGGAAAATATAAAGGCTTTTCCACAGATTTTGCACATCAAAGCGTATCTACAGGTGTTAAGTAGTAGTCACTTGAGTCTTGAGCTTTGGTCGGGACTAGAGAAAGGGGACAAAATCTAGCAAAAGGTTAGCAGCTACTAGCATAACACACCTGAATCCTTTACCAAACTTGCATTGTGAGTACAATTTTAGTGTAAAATAAGGCCAAAGAATGTATTGCATAACAAAAGCATTAATTTTGAAACATGGGTTGTGAGTTGGAAGCATAGCGCTATGAATAGCCTTAAAAATAGACACCAAATTACTAGCAGAGCCCCACATATACATCCTACATTACACTTTGATGTGTAAAATCATAAGTAAAGAAAAGAAGTTGCAAAATGTTACGTAAGAATTGACTGCAGTGCATAAGCTTAGTTAAACTGCTTTGTTTAGAATTGAATAAGATAAAATGTAGAACTAAAGTAAACAGGAGGGTGACAAATTAAAAGAAAAGCCATCATAAAGTATCTTGGTAAGGTGTCGTGCCACCAGAACAGCTTGAATGCACCGCGACAGTGTTGATGATGGCAGTCTAGCGTTCTAAGAATTCAGTGAGCCCTCATGCCCTATGGATGGGGACACGGTCTGAAATGTTTCATCATAGGAGATCACTCTCTGTAGGGATCAAGGGTTCAGGTTTTTCCTTTAATTTGTCGCCTATCTGTCCATAATTTTAAACCTTGTAAACATCAACTCCTTTAGCAAAAACATCAAGCCTCAGCATCAGCTTTATTTAATCATCCTGACTGCATGGCTTGTGTTGACAGGTGTTTTCGTGGTTTTTATTGGCAATTAAACTGTTTGACTATTTACTAAAAACAGCAAATTTAACTTATGAGGCTCGACATCATAGCTAACTATACTATGTCCAATATCTACATCTAACTATTGGGTGCAGTAATATTGTATGTTATCAACCTGACATATCAAGGCTGTCTAATTCAATATCAGGAGAAGAGTAGTAGTGGTTTTTTGATTTCAAAAAAGCACCTTAAGATGTGAAAGTGATATTTCATTTTGTGCCAAGGGCCTTTTAAAGACCTGAGCCTCACAACTCATTGGTTTTAGGGTAGATTTGTGGCTGTAATCTCGAACAGATATGATTTGATTCATCAGAAAGAGGCAACACTAAGTCCTGAGAGATGCTGACATTTCTTTTTTTTTTCTAAGCAATATAAGCATTTGAACAAATCCAAACCCTGACTGTCCGTGTCAGAGTGACTTGCAGGTAGTGATGCTTCAGTGGCCTTTGGCAGATTAAATGTCAGCTGGTTTGTGCATCACAGAAATCATTCTCTGCTTTCCTTTTTGTTTGTAATCACAAAAAAATAACTGCTTCTCTCTTGTCAGTTTAACACAATCACCGGTTGGGATGCTTGTTATAGTAATTCAATCCCAGAAACTGCCTTTATGAACTCTTAAGTATCGATAAATGAATGATAGATAATATTGTCATGAGGCGCTCTTCTCATAGGTTATATTTCTAATCAATAGCATGCGAATGGATTAGCAGCTGTAGCTGGGAGTGAGGCAGATCAAACTTGGGGAGCTCGAGGACGACGTGGATCTTTGGACAGACCTACAATATCTATTATTCTTTTTCAATAACATTTTTTTTAAAAAGACGGTTAACATCTTTGCAATGTTTTAGTGTGCGCGCGTCTGTGTTACTTGTGAGAGGTTAACTCCAGATTGTATTTCATAGACTGATAAACTTTAAACTTTCAAAAGATTGTGTTGAATGAATTCATGTCTTAATACAGATTGTTTGAAAAATAAAATACCTTGATCTCACCTGTATTAACTGTCTTTCTTTGCATGACAGTACATGTGGATGCTATGATTAACTCTAAAATGCTCATTTTTATGCTTCATAATCCTGGCAGTAAACAGAGTGAAAGTGTACTTCAGTGTTTAACCACAACATGGTGCTAAAATCTGCCTGAACCTCTTGTTCAGGTCACTTCTTCCATGTTACAATATGAAGTCACAGCTCAGTTATAGTTTACACTTGACATAAAGCACTTTTTAGTTTTCTCAGGCAAACTAATAAAGAGACTGAAGACGATTTTCTACGAGGTTTGTTGTTGATGCTTCTTTAGGATACAGTAAACCTCGTTATCATTTTGAGTCAAAAATGCAGAATGAGCTGCATCTCCCCCTGGTGGCCGGAGACAAAGACAAAAAAAACTATATACCAGTCAAAATTTTGGACACACTTTCTCATTGTGTTTTTTTTTTTTTAAAATTATTTTCTACATTGTAGATTAATACTGAAGACATCAAAACTATAAAAGAATACATATGGAATTATGTAAACAAAAGTGTTAACCTTCAGTATTAATTTACAATAATACAAATAAATAAAAAGCATTGAATGAGAAGGTGTGTCCAAACTTTTCACTGGCAGTGGACATATATTTCACTTTAGTTCACTGCTCTAACCTGAACTACATTCTCTCTAACAATGAGTGATGACTGGAAAAGAAACTGCATAACATTAAATATAATTTCTCATTTATAACTGGAGGTTTCACTTCCTACTGCACATTTCTGATTAACTGGTGCATATCCATCTTCAAACTTAAGATACAGTTGTTTTTTGGTTTGAGTTGTTTTTTTGTTTGTTTTTTAGTATTAAATGCAGGTTGATATGGCACTGTTTGCAGAATCTGGAAAACTTTGGGTTCAATCAACTGCGAGATTTTCATGAAATATTTCATTAGTTTGTCTGCAAAATGCCAAAGAAGAGTAAAAATGCCTCCTGATTTAACTTAATGTTGATTTACTATAATGTTATATTTGGCTATTTTTTTAAAGACACTGTGCAGAGAAACGCAAAAATTATGGGCAAAGATTCAGATCTAGTTAGTTACTTGAGATTCAAACCTACTCAGAACAGTAGTGACTGTGCCGTTATGGGTCCTAAACACTCACCTGGGTCGCCTTTTCTACAGGTCTTTTTAAAAAAAAAAAAAAACATTTCAAAATCAATCAAAACAGATTCAGTGTAGAATTTGTGCTAAAAATTTAACGAGGCAAGGCGACCCGATAGCTCTCTTTCCCCACATTCCCTTCCTGTCTCTGTTGGTCCTATCAGAATGAAAGCAAATGCCAAAACTATATAACTAGGCCATTGAGAAAACTACATGAAGTAACAGCACATGTCAGTTTGTGTTGCCAGTCAGTAATGTAACTGTAGCAAAACTGTCCAAATCTTAAAGAGGCGATCTTACTAAATGAATTTAAAGCTACTTCACACGACTTGGAGGCAGCTGTACTTGTTATAACTGACATCCACCCTTATTCATCACTGTTACTGGCATGTGGAGCATATTTTTGAGATTTTATGATACTATAATACACTCTTAAGTTTTAATGTAAACCTCACTGAAATTGTTTTGTCTTTTTTTGTGCGTGACACTCTTGTAAAAGACTTTTCCTGTTTAAAAGATTTTTTTTACTTAAATTTGTCATGCAGCGACGATACCAAACAACTTGACCTTATATAATGTATACCATTGATTTTATCCAAGTGTGTGAAGAAGATGCTCCTGTTGGAACAGTGAAACAAAGAAACCACAATAGCTGGCAGGAGAGGCTATTATTTATTAATATTATGTACAATTATACCATAGTAATGTCCAGATAATACAGTGACAAAGTCAAAGTATGAATACTGGCTCCTGCCTATTAAAATGTGTCTTATAATGCTTTTTATTTTTCACCTTCTTAATCTCAGATCGTTTTCAGTTAATTTAACTGTATCAATATTCTCTATTAATAAGTGTATCTGAGGCACACAGGGAGAATATGAATAAAATAAGTGTAAAAAATAATAATAAGCAAAATAAAACAAAAAACTTTGAAGAAGAGATGTACTGAGTTTGGGGGTACATGTCTAGAAAACAGTGACTACATGATGTTTTGAACCAGAAGAAAAACAAGACTTGATATTTTCCTTGGGATCAGTCGATCATCGGTCCGTCCTGTCTGTCACTGATTTCTTTCTCTATTTTTTTAAATTTTATTTTCAGTGTTAATGGACTCACATGATTCTTCCTTCACATTAAAGTTGCTGAGATATGATACGGAGACAAAAATAGTACAGAAAAATTTTGTCTGAAGTGCATTTTGGACTTCATTGTAAACAAAGACAGAATTGTCCAATAACGTCTTCTCCCCTGCTTAACTTGAGGAACAGTGTCTCTCAGGAAAAGTGTGTGTGTGTGTGTGTGTGTGTGTGTGTGTGTGTGTGTGTGTGTGTGTGTGTGTGTGTGTGTGTGTGTGTGTGTGTGTGTGTGTGTGTGTGTGTGTGTTAGATGTGTTAAAAGGCTTCAGGTAACAGTGGTGTTTGTGTTCTTATTTGAGCAGCTGAAGATCCAGCTGTATTTGGTCACATTTAGATATTTTACAGATTGTGTGTGTGTATGTGTGTATGTGTGTCTGTACTGTAGCCTTGCTGCTGTGCACTTAGATCAGCTGTAGGTAGTGTGGGCGTGTGTTACTTGTCCTGTATACAATGTGTGTGTTTGTGTGTGTGTGTAAACTCATACCTAAGTCATATAGTATATTATGTACAGTACGATGTTGTAGTTTGTCTGTTGAATCTTACATACAGTGTGAATACAGGGTGCAAACTGTGTCCCGACATGGGAGCTGTGTGTGTGTGTGTGTGTGTGTGTGTGTGTGTGTGTGTGTGTGTGTGTGTGTGTGTGTGTGTGTGTGTGTTTATGTGCATGGCTCAGTTCCAGATCTTAAGGAAGCTGTCCCAGGACCCGGTGCACACCGCCATGCCGTCATCCGTCACACCCAGACAGCTCACACGATTGTCATGGCCGGCCAGGACTCCTACAGGAGGGACGAGGACAAACAAAAGGCGACTTGTTGACTGTGAGATGTTTTGCGTGTTTTCTCTGCACACGCCTCTGAAACCTCTTTAAAACTACACAGACTCATTTTTTCATTTTTGGCTTGCAAAACGTGATGGACTGTGTGTGTTTTTTGTTTTTCATCAAATAGGACTTGAGGCGTAAACGTATTGGTTAGGCTGGCATTAGGCTTTGCTTCCCCAAATGGGCACTCATTGAAATACTTTGAAATTCACAATTTCAGCCCTAGAGTTTTATTGGTGGACAAAATACTTTTTTTTAACTTTAGTGACATTTTTTAAATTTTGTAATTTTCATGTTGAAATTCAATGTCAATGAATTTACAATATATGGTTCCTTGTCCATTAGTGGTAAAAAACAAACATTCCAAGAATTGAATATGCAGTCAAAATCAACCAAAATCCAGCGAAATTTGCTGGATTTTGGTTGATTTTTTTGTGAATGTTCTTAAAGAAAATATTAGAAGTTTTACTGATATATATGTAATCACTTTAGATATTTTTAGGATTTTTTGGAAGATTTTTACTCATTTTTTGAAAATATAAGGCCAAATTTGGGCATTTTTTTAAAATAAAACTTTTAAGGGAAACTTTCAAGGAATTATTGGAATTTTCTTCCTGAAGGTTTTGCAAATGTTCAGAAATTTGGGGAATTTTTTTGCTGAATTTTTGTTTTTTTTTCAGACAAGGAAACAATATTTTTGGTGCCCGTAAATCAGGACAACAGGAGGGTTAAACAGAGCAGAGAGTCGACAATTACACAAACAATTAAAAATATAATCAGTAAAATATCTATTGTACTTAGAGCCATATTTTTTCTAGTATTGGTATCGCCTATGGGGACATTTTTTTATGTTGCAAAATAATAATCAAAGAAATTCTGCTTTAGTTTTATTTTTTGTGATTCATGGCATTTTCACTGTGTCATTCTACACAGAAGACATTTTCGAGTCTACTTCTAGCTTTTGTTGTGCTGTTTCCATAGAGGTGCAGGTGCGGGATTTTATATTATGGTGAAAAATGATCCCACAGTTCATAGGATCAGACCAAGAATCAACAAACTACTGCTTTCTGTTCACCCACCTGCTCTGTCTCCCTTCATGGCGTCCCAGATGTTGCAGTTAAAGTCATCGTAACCAGCCAGCAGCAAACGGCCGGAGCGGGAGAAAGCCACGGAGGTGATGCCACAGATGATGTTGTCATGGCAGTAGAGGCTGAGCTCCTGATCTGCACGCAGGTCGAACAGCCTGCAGGTGGCGTCGTCAGAGCCTGTGGCGAAGGCGCTGCCATTGGGAAAGAACTGGGAGGGACGAGCAAAGGAAGACAGATAAGAAGCAGGAAGCGTGGATCACAGTTTAACCCTCCTGTTGTCCTCATTTATGAGCACCAAAAAATATTGCTTCCTTGTCTGAAAAACATCCAAAAATTCTGAAAAAAAATTCCCCAAATTTCTGAAAATTTGCAAACCCTTCAGGAAAAAAATTCCAATAATTCCTTAAAGGTTTCCCCTAAAAGTTTTATTTTAAAAAATTGCCCAAACTTGGCCAGAAAATTCTTGTAAATATTTTCAAAAAATGAGTAAAAATCTTTCCAAAAAAAAAATCCTAAAAATATATAAAGTGATTATATATATATCAGTAAAACCTCTAATTTTCTTTAAAAACATTCACAAAAAAATCAAACAAAATCCAGCGAAATTCGCTGGATTTTGTTTGATTTTTTGTGAATGTTCTTCAACATTTTTAGCATTTCTTTTTTTCTACCAAAAAATGTTCAAAAATGTTCCAAAAGTGTTGAAAATGTGGACATCAGAAGTTTCACTGTAAAAACATTTTTTTCCCCCCACATTTTCAAACTTTAAAACGGGTCATTTTGACCCGCAGGACGACACGAGGGTGAAACAACACAGCTACACCAAGATACTCTAAATAAGAGGAGCTAAACAAGGGATTCTGTTGAGAAGAGGAGCTCACTCCTTTCTTTCATGTCGTAAAATGACAGAAAACTGTTCAGTGTCTCTGCTCTTGCATTGAATCTGAGCAGTCTGACAGATTTTCACTGTGTTTTAACAGCAAATAGCCGGTGTGAAGCATCAGTCCAGTCAGCAGTTGGGATGTCCAGATATGGTGTTAATTGATAATCTTGTTAATCCTGTAGCATGCTACCAGTTTAAATCCTCCCAAAGCTGTGGACAACACAGTGTGACGTCACTGAGACAAATCCTGGAGCTGCTCTGTTGATAATATATTAGACAACACACAGTAGAGGGGCGGGGGCTGCCACTTTACACCACAGTTAGTTAAAACCTGGGAAACGTATTTGGGCGATGCCTCAGAAAATAATGATGTAGCCAGTATGTCTACACTATCCTGTGTTGGTCAAGGTACAACGCATTTTTCATGAGATTTTTAATGCAGATTCTTGCAGCCTCCTGAATTGCTAACTCGTGCCCTGATCACACTCACACAGATGGCGTTGATGTCCGACTCATGGCCCGTGAAGGTCTGCCGGCACATGCTGTCCCTGATGTCCCACAGTTTGACCGAAGCGTCGCAGGCTCCCGACACGAAGGTGCGGAGGTCAGGTGACAGGGACAGGCTCATGACATCGCCGCTGTGACCTGAGAAAACCGTGGTCTGCTGACTCGTCTCGATGTCCCACAGTGCACTGAGGGGGCAGAGAGCACAGAGTTCGTCGGCATCGATCGGCTCAGGGAGACAGTGTTTGCGCTGCTCGGCCATGTTTTGGACCGTGGGACTCACCATGTGGTGTCTCCTGAACTCGTGATGATTTGATTGTCATCAATGAAGCGGCAACACGACAGGTAACCTGAGAACAGAGAGCTCAGAGAGTTGGAGGAGACTGAAGTGAACCGAACAACACTTGCATGCTAAAGAGGATTTGCACATTTAAATTAGGTGATAGAGTGGAACCAAGTAGACGTGAACAGAAATAGTATTAAAAATGTATATGAAATATAAGAAAAATAAGGGTAACGGTAGCAAGACAATGTGATTGCTACTTCCTGTAGTTATACACAGTTATATAAGTCTCACAAATAATAAAATAGCTGAATTGTTAATTCACTTAACCCTAAATTTATATCATTATTGTTTTTGCATCTTTATTACAAAACACTGCCGTCCCTTAAAGCCCCCATTTGATACAATTCTAGTGTCTTTACGGGAGAATATACATCAATTAAATAATTTTAATGCTTCTGAGACTGCATCAGTAGCTTAACCCTCCTGTTGTCCTCATTTACAGGCACCAAAAAATATTGCTTCCTTGTCTGAAAAAAATCCAAAAATTCAGCAAAAAAAATTCCCCAAATTTCTGAAAATTTGCAAAACCTCCAGGAAGAAAATTCCAATAATTCCTTAAAAGTTTCCCTTAAAAGTTTTATTTAAAAAAAATCCCCAAAATTTAGCAAGAAAATTCTTGTAAATATTTTCAAAAAATGAGTAAAAATCTTCCAAAAAAATCCTAAAAATATCTCAAGTAATTACATATATATCAGTAAAACTTCTAATATTCTCTTAAGAACATTCACATAAAAATCAACCAAAATCCAGCGAAATTCGCTGGATTTTGGTTGATTTTTATGTGAATGTTCTTAAGAAACATTTTTAACATTTCTTCTTTTCCACCAAATAATGTTCAAAGATTTCCCAAAAATGTTGAAAATGTGGACATCAGAAGTTTCACTGTGAAAATATATTTTTTTCCCACTTTTTCAAACTTTAAAACGGGTCAATTTTGACCCACAGGATGACACGAGGGTTAAAGCCAACTGTGCAGGTAAAAATCTGTAAAGGAGACCGATCAAAACCACATCTATCAATGCAGAGTTTCGATTATCAACAGCTAAAGAGTGCAGGAGACATGTGCCGTCTCCAGTGGAAATTCCATTCTTGCATTGGATAAATCTTCATATGAATTGTGTGGCTCTGTTGGCCATTCTTTAGTAGATTATAAATCTACTTTTTCCCAGTTAAAGTGCCTTGACTATGTTAAACAGAAAGCCACAAACCAATAGTGCCAAATATAACATCTGCTAAGTCTTGTCATGATGCTAAAACAAAGGAGAAATTGTGTTAAAACTAATCACATTCTGCAGCTGCAGCGTCACAAATCGGGAGTCTCACACACAGGAGTTGACGTCTCAGCTCATTAAGGCTCTGTTATCCTGCGATTAATTAACCACGTAAATGAAATCTTCATTGTTCGGACGCTTGGGAGCGGAGCTTTCCCACGAGGCGGGTGACTGCTGCACGCTCGCCCGAAACGTCTCGTCAGTTTGATTCGCAGGAAGAGCCGAAACGCAAAAACGGAAGGCGGTCGAGATGGCGACGTTCTCTCACCTGTGTGGCCAGGTAGTTCCCTGCTGACCCTGACGTTGCCTTCGCGCGTCTTCAAGCAGTAGATGGAGCAGATGTTGTCGAGTCCTCCGCAGGCCACGTAGTTCCCAGAGGGAGCGTATGCACAGGTCATTACCCAGGAGGAGCGCAGGGGGATGGCGTGGATCTGAGGAAGGAAAGGCATTCAGAAACAGCAGGATGAATCCAAGAGCATTAAATGGGTCACAGTGAAAATCCACAGCTAATACCACTGTACATGTTACAATAAGTATAGCGAGTGGTGCAAAGCTGTGTCGAGTCAGTCACACTTTACTTCTACTTCCAGTTCAGACAAAATATCCAGCTGAAGGACACTAAATGAAAGGGTTTTTCCTCTAACTTTACCTTGTTAGTGGTGTAGCTGTCCCAGATGATCAGTTTTCCATCTTGAGAGGCACTAACCAGAAGCCTGCAGGGACAAAAAGTAGTAACATTTCAAATACGTGTTTATGTGCAGTGTATATCTAAGCACTAGAGATGTCTTGGCTATTTGAGTCAGTAGTTGTGAACCTAAAACTCCTTTCATCACAATGTGCCCCAAACCTGTTGGATCACATGATTTAGTTCAGTGAAAACTCTGACATGACGCAATGTCATGATTTCTGGGTGGAAATCAGTTGTTTCAGTAGCATCTCGGTAGCGACTGAGACAGACAGATCTTATAGGACCATAACTCAAACTGGGGTGGCACAGAATCTCCTTTTTCCTCTGCAGGGCAAACTGTTGTAGTTCAAATAGTCCATTTTTTGGTAACTTGCTTGATCATTTGCTTGACTGCCATGTATTATGACACCACAGCAACTCATATACAATACTGTTCAAAAGTTTGGAGTCACTCAGGCAATTTCATGTTTTCTATGAAAACCCACACTTTTATTCATGTGCTAACATAATTGCACAAAGGTTTTCTAATCATCAATGAGCCTTTCAACACCATTAGCTAACACAATGTAGCATTATACCACAGGAGTGATGGTTGCTGGAAATGTTCCTCTGTACCCCTATGGAGATATTCCATTAAAAATCAGCTGTTTCCAGCTAGAATAGTCATTTACCACATTAACAATGTCTAGACTGGATTTCTGATTAATGTTATCTTCATTGAATAAAACTGCTTTTCTTTCAAAAATCAGGGCATTTCTAAGTGACCCCAAACTTTTAATGGTAGTGTATATTAAGCTTAATATTTAAACCTTAACTGACTGAGGAAAAATCTTGAACAGCTATTCAAAGTTGGACCTTTTTTGATTCTTCATATTAAAATGTCATAAAGGTTAGAATGTAACTCCGGTTTTGTGAAGATCACCCAGATATATTTTGCTAGATTTGTGCTTTGGTTCAGTTAGCAGGACAGGAGACACTGCAACTGATTGGAGTCTCTACAGACATGCTAGCTGCAGTACGAGGCGATACGTAGATGCATGGATGCTTTGAACTAAATTCTAACACACACCACAGTTCAAATGTTGTGGTCAGTAGCTTTGACAATTAGCAGAGTCGGCAGTGCAAGATGAAGAGTTAAGCAATTGCCAAAGTTATTACAGTTCATCCTAAGGGGGTATGTCTAAATTTCACTGCAATCCATCCAACAGCTGTCGAGACATTTAAAATGTTGTTACAGCACAATAACAAGATTCCAGTACAGCACATTTTATAGGATTGTACTCAGGAATAATTTAACATGTGACTTAAAATGTTCTTTTTCTCCTGGGTGATGCAACATTGGTTTAAGGGACATTTGTTAACATATCTACATCTCCATTCAACTCCATTTGTTTTCCCCGGATCCGCTTCAAGAAAAACTGCCGTGGTGTATTTTAGTGGCATACAGAAAAAGCAAAGTAAAAAGCTTCTTCATTAAGATGAGACAGCGCAGACTCACCTTGAGTCGGAGCCCCAGTGCATGGCGTAGATCTTTGCGAGGTGGCCGCGGAGGGTGCGTCTTGTTCGCATCTGAATCCGCCCCACAGGATCCAGACCAGCAGTTATCTAAGTCAGAGAGGAGAGGTTAACTGAAGATTCAGGTCTAACCCTCGTGTCGTCCTGCGGGTTAAATTGACCCGTTTTAAAGTTTGAAAATGTGGGGGAAAAAAAATATTTTCAGAGTGAAAACTTCCATATTCTCTACATCTTTGGGGGATTTTTTTAGCATTTTTTGGTGGAAAAAAAGAAATGTTTTAAAAAATGTTTCTTTAAGAATATTCAGAAAAATAATCAACCAAAATCCAGCGAAATTACACTGGATTTTGGCTGATTTTTTTCTGAATATTCTTAAAGAAAATATTAGAACTTTTACTCATATATATGTATTCACTTTAGATATTTCTAGGATTTTTTTTTGGAAGACTTTGATTCATCTTTTTGAAAATATTTACAATTTTTTTTTTAATGTCTTGCTAAATTCATTTGTTTTGTTTTTTTTAAATAAAACTTTTAAGGGAAACTTTTAAGGAATTTTGGGAATTTTCTTCCTGAAGATTTTGCAATTTTTTTTATAAATTTGGGGAATTTTTTTCTGCTGAATTTTTGGATTTTTTTCAGACAAGGGAACAATATTTTTGGTGCCCATAAATGAAGACAACAGGAGGGTTAAATAAATTCACTCTGTTTTGCTGATAACTAGGTGTGTGATGAAAGTTTCGCAGGAAAAGGGAACAATATGGCAGTGAATACAAACACAAGAGCAGCTAATGTCATGCCAAATGTGACAATATGAATAAATGCAAATGTAGAAATTTATTTAGAAATAGTTGATCTCTTTGTAGCTTTAAGGTCAAGATGTGTTGAGACTAACATGGCTGAGTTTTCATCACATAGTATAAGATTTCGGTAGAAATGATTTAAAGTAGTTGTTCTGTTTTATCAGAGAGAACCAACAAAAGTCTCAAATGAGTAATTAAAAACTTGTCAAGTTCCTTTAATGATCTTGCTATCAGTTACCATACTGATGCAGTATTTAAACTAAGCCCCAAAATGATATTTTTCTTAACACTTGTTACATTCAGTGCCACTTACCTGTGTCAGGGTTGAGTCTCCACATGCTTTCCTGGCATCCTAATGGACCCAAAATCACATAGAGAGAAATTAGACACGACACAATAAGTTAAAATGTTGGCATTGTAATGCTAAAGAGGATTTTCTAACTACACAACCACTGGACTCACTCTGATCTGGTTCCTAAGCTGCTCGGCCTCCTGACGAAGCTGCTCCAGCTCACTCATTTTGAATTTGTCCAAGCTGTCACCTGCAAAAATTGGTCGGGGCACAAATTTAAATATCAGCCGCCGATTTACATAAAAACATCATCTTAAAATTAATAAAATGACTGCGAGTATGGATTAGCATAGGTTCATGCTCTCATAATCCCATAATCCAGGGGTCCACTTTCATCAAAAACAAATCAATTAGGTGAAATAATTTACTTAAAATACTGTTTGCCTCCGATTTGGGGAAATAAATAAAATTAGAGGACACATTTTAATCTCTGAGGTTTACTGACTCCATAGTGAGAGAAAAAAAACTTGTAATCTGTTTATGGCTGTGCAAATAAACCCGGTTTAACTGAGGAGAATAATCTATAATGGCTGAGCTGCAGTGAGTGAACGCTGCCTTTAACGCAGAGTAGGTCAGTCAGAGTTAAAGCTGGACACAGTCATCCTTCATCTGAGCCACTGGGCTTTTAATTAACCAAGAATAGAAGGAGTTTCTCCAAAATTAGACATCCACAGAGCGTGGATGTAGGGGCTCTGGGTACCTGGGGTCACGCTCACTGTATGTGACGTCACTGCATTCAGCAGGAAGCGGTATTTCCTGCTCCTGACAGCAGCACAGTTACACATTCAAACAGTCTCCAGAACGGGCAGCATCCAGTATTTGCATTCGTGGAGCAATTCAAATTCATGATAATGCTCCACGGCAAACATGCAATACTGTACACGGTGTAAAAGGGGGAGCAATTAGCTACAGTAGACCACTGTTCCCTGGAGGGGCCTGCGACCAGATGGATCACACAGCACTAATGGAAGCCAAAAGGGGTGTATCGTGGGTCTCAGTCTCCTGGCACAGCTGCTCATTTAGCCAATGAGGAGAAGAAAAGCTGAGGGTGGAGGAGAAAGGGAGGCAGAGGCATCAGAGATCAGGCCTGGATGGGTCCAACCAGATGCTCGGATGCATGTTTCCTTTCTTTCTTTTTTTGCAGCTTTAGGAGCATCAAACTGGAGGATTTGTCATGCCAAGGAGTAGGCGAGGAGTGGAAGCCACCTAGCAGCAGACAGGAGCACAATAAACAGCATTTTTTGGTGCTCCGACAGCCTCTCAGAGCACGTTTTATAACACAGGGAGACACAGGGACTGGCCCCACCCCTTTGGATGCACATCTGATGTGTAACTACACCAACATGGTATGGAGGAGAGAGCTGAGCCTCCAACCACACTGTAATGTGGATGAGCATGCAGGCCAGTAGCAGCAGAAAGCATGCGGCAGGGGACAGGTAGAAAAGCTCTAACAGGGTTTTTTTTTTTTTTTTTTTTTTACTCCACTGTGTGCCGCATTTACAGGCTGAAATCAGAAGAACGGGCCCCCTCGATTACAAGCATATTGATCAGCACACATGCAGGCCTCCACCACATCTCGTTTTGAGCTGCTAAAATGCGGATGTAGCTACACTTCATTAGGTGAAAAATGATGCCATGAACACGCACATCATCCCCCAGCCATCTTACACCGAGCCACGGCTGCTGTCAGGGTTGGATAATGGGTGGCTACCTGTTAATTCTCCCGATGATCTGCTGCTGTAGGTCCAAAAAGAAAAGAAGAAAAAATAATACAAAATGAAAGCAACGTCCCCTTGAAAAAAAAAACCGATCAGGATCTCACTGAATGTCTTTTCCACTCATGTAAAAAAAAAAAGATCCACGGATGAGGCTCAGTCCTTCAGTAAACAGGCAAACGGAGGAGGAGGAGGGCTACACACATTTCCATTTCTCTGCTTTTCCTGAGAAAAAAAGAGGAGATGAAATCTGCTGCTGCCGTTTCCTCTGTGTAAAAAGCTTCGCCCTCCTTTTTTTCACGCCCCACAAGTTAACAGGAACATCTTTGTCCGACGCTGCGTAAACAACAAACACATTTGGCCCCGGCTCGGTCCCCGGCCCGCATCAAGGATCGTCCATTAAACACTGTTCAGCCCGTTTTACTCCGAGTCTTCGTGACGTGATCCTCGTTTCCTTCCTCTCTGTGGTCTCCTCCTCCTCCTCCTCCTCCCTCCGCCGACACTTCATCAGGACAGCCGCCTCCGACCCACCGACCAGCTACTGATAAAAATCTGCATCATGTGGACAAGAAGAAGATCAGAAATTAAGAAGCTGAGCTGCCACGACATCGATCAGCTGTTACTTGTTTTTTTTAATCTTGTGCAACCAGAGGCGACCCTGTCGGTTCCTGTTTCTTTCTCAGAAACGCGCCGTGAGACTTTTACAGGATCCTCAAAATGAAGCATGTTTGAACCGCACCCATCTCCATATAGTGACCCTCGGCAGACCACCGCAGCCTCACATGGACGTGATCAGAGACACTGCATGGAGTCAACAGATGCCCAGTTCAGAAACTTCCAGGGAAAACCACAATCCCCCTCCTGATCATTAGTTACAGTCACTTTTCTTTTTGTTTGTTTTTTTAACTTGAGGTCTTTTTGTTGGATCAGAGCGCCCTAAAGGTTCCTGCTCGCTTGTTTCCTGAGAAAACAAACCATAATCCTCAGGGAACCTTCTAGGAACTTTCAGGGAACCTTCAGGGAACTTTCCTTGTCAGGGAAGAAGGTCATAAACAAATCTATGAAAAGAATGTTACTGTTTGCTGGTTATCTGAACCAACAATTTTTTTTATCAGTAATTTAGATGACATTAACCGAACATTCCCTGAAGGTTCTGCAAACAGTAATCCTCAGGGAACCTTCAGGAAACATTCAGAGAACGTAAACGTAACCTTCAAGGAACCTTCCTTGTCACTGAAGAAGGTTATAACAATCCATAAAAACCAGGTTGCTGTTTGCTGGTTTCCTGAGCAAGCAAACTGTAATCCTCAGGGAACAATCAAGTAACCTTTAGGGAACTTTCCTTGTCAGGGAAGAAGGTCACAAATAAATCTATGAAAAGGATCTTACTATTTGCTGGTTATCTGAACCAACCATTTTTTCTCAGTAATGTTATGTTTAGATAACATTAACAGAACATTCCCTGAAGGTTCTGCAAACAGGGAACCTTCAGGAAACATTCAGGGAACGCAAACAGTAACCTCCAGGGACCTTTCCTTGTCAGTGAAGAAGGTTATAAAAATCCATAGAAACAAGGTTACTCTTTGCTGGTTTCCTGAACAAGCAAACAGTAATCCTCAGGGAACATTCAGGGAACATTCGAGTAATCTTTAGGGAACTTTAGTTGTCAGGGAAGAAGGTCATAAGTGAATCCATGAAAACGAGGTTACTGTTTGCCGGTTTTCTGAACCAACAATTTTTCCCCCGGTAATTTAGATAACATTAACAGAACATTCCCTGAAGGTCCTGCAAACGGTAATCCTTAGGGAACCTTCAGGAAACATTCAGGGAACACAAGTAGTAACTTTCAGGGAACCTTCCTTGTTGAAGAACATTATAAAAATGCATACAAGGTTACTGTTTGCTGGTTTCCTGAACAAACTAACAGTAATCTTCAGAGAACTTTCAGCGAACATTCCCTGAAGGTTCGACAAATGGTAAGCTTCAGGCAACCTTTAGGGAACATTCCTTGAAGGTTGCTGTTTGCTGTTTGTGTCTAAAGGTTCTCTAAAGATTACCGTCTGTTGGATTATTGGCCTCTATTATATACATATACTATTTTTTTACAGTTTGCATGACAGTCATATGAAGGGTTATGCACTAGTTGAAACAAAAAATAAATACTTTTCTCTCTTTCTCTCTGAAAGTGTAAGAATATGACTAGCACAGTGGCCTTACTAATCTTTAAACAGCGTTGAAATGCTTTTATTGGTAGAAAGAAAACAAAAAAGTGCTTTTGAGAAATTTGGATGTAACATTTTTGACAGTACGAAACAGTAAATATCCAGGAACGTTCAGGAAACATTCAGAGTAACATTTCCTGAAGGTTATCTGATTCATTAGATATAACATAATTGTTAATAATCAAACAAGACTAATTTCTGTATTTGCTAATTAACATTTATATTTGTGTTGCGGTGAAAGTCTGATTTTGAAAGTCAAGTAAATCTTAATCCTAACCAACAAGTTTGTGTTGATTGTTAAAGAGTGGACAGAATTTATTAAAATTTAACATGCTGCACCTTTGCTCAGTAGAGTTTTAAGCATCCCTCCACTAAAAATGTGTTTTGTTTGTCGTTACTTCACTTGGATACAGCCTGTGGTTGGATGTTTGACCTTTGCAGGATGATGTATGTGCAGAGTTTTATACTCAGTGTTTTCCCATTTGTCTTCTGAAGAAGGAAATATTCCTCTGCAATGTATTTACCTGACATCTGAGTTCATATAGGCAGAAATAGGATTTTTTGGCATTACAACAACTTATAATTGTTAAATCTAGTATCAGTGGAATCTTTATAAATTACCATTCAAAAGTTTGAAGTCGCTTAGAAATGTCCTTATTTTTGAAACAAAAGCATTTTTTTTCAATGAAGATAACATTAAATTAATACGTACAGTCTAGACATTGTTAATGTGGTAAATGACTATTCTAGCTGGAATGGCTGATTTTTAATGTAATGTCTACATATTATCTACACAGTATCTACATAGGGGCATAGAGACCACTGTTCTCTCTAAACTGCTGACACCGCGCACAGAAAATCTGCTGCGCACACAAAAAAAAATCCAACCTAAATTGTAAATAAAATAAACACGTAACAATTCATTCTGTTCTATTTTTCAGTGTGAGTCAGTGAGTGACGGTGACTGGCTGCTGCAGCCAATGATGCGATTCACATACGTATTTACCATAGACTGTATATAATGGTATTTACGTAGCTAATCAACATCAGGCGTCCTTATGTGCAGCCATCGTTGTTCTCATAGATATGAATGAGTAGATAGGACACGCCCCTTTGAGCTGCGTGCTACAGCGAGGCTAAGCTAGTGGGGGAAAAGTTTCAGTGCATTCCGTTGATGTAGATGGTGTGAAAATGGAAACAAGTATGCCGGCTCACTGTACTGCATACAGTTACACACTACGTCGTACGATTGAGACAAGGAAACTTGGAATGACTTTTCATAGGTGATGATTGGGATTACAGACAGTTCTTTAGGACTGCTCTCAAATAATTGAAATGTTACTAAACAAGGTTATACTTATCAAATTAAATAGCTCTGGTCTCCAGTATATTGGCGAATTCGGTTCTTTGTACTTAATTTATTAGCATGATTTCTTTTAATATGTTGTCTACAGACTTAATTACTTCTCTGTCTACTTTTCTTACTCCATGTAGGTTTCCCAGAGACTATGGGTTGAGGAGGAATTGGAAGTTTGTCGGCTTAGACCTGTTGTCATTCCATCAGTGTTAAACTTCCCGGCTCATCTTGGAA
This sequence comes from Amphiprion ocellaris, assembly GCF_022539595.1. Taxonomy (NCBI): domain Eukaryota; kingdom Metazoa; phylum Chordata; class Actinopteri; family Pomacentridae; genus Amphiprion; species Amphiprion ocellaris. The sequence goes on along the minus strand of NC_072779.1, from coordinate 15,269,711 downwards.
GAGTACGTGCCAGAAAGACCACGACCAAGCAGCCTTGAGATCTTAGGCAGCGTCTCCCTCAGGTGGGTGTCGACGGTGTTCACAGTCAGGTCTGTGGTAATCCCGTCAAAAAACAAAACAGAAAAAAATCTAGATTATAAATCAACATGTAACCAAAGCACTCTGTGTATAACGCCATAGTATAGGATGTAGTTCAGAAAATGTCAAAGTATAGTATGCTTTACTCAAGAATAACATAGTATGGCCTGTAGTTCATAGTACAGCATGTTGGCAAGAAAAAGAAACAAAACATAGATTATTATGTGGTTCAAAAAGCGCAAAATGATAGGATGTTGCCTAAAATTGTCATGTATGATATGTGGTTCAAAAAATGTCATAGTGCAGTATATTGTCAAAATAGTATATTATTCAAGAAAGCATCAGAGTATAATATGTCATCTAAAAAATGCCATAGAATAATAATTTCATTGCACAAGTAAAAGTACAGTAACTTTTAAAACTGTTCGAATTCTTATATGTTGCTAAAAAATACAAAAAAAACTAAAACAAAAAAAAGTCACAGTAATATGTCAATTAAAAAAGCCTATAGTATAGTGTGTCGCCCAACAAACATCATAGTATAGCATGTCGCTCTAAAAACGTCACAGTATAGCCTTTAGTCCACAGCTGTCAGTAGGTGACGAGCAACACAAAAACAGTCCAAACGCTGGTTTCCAGAGGGTTAGATGAGAATTTATTTGAAAGAGGAAGTTTACAACAACACAACATGTGAGGGGGTTAAAAACAAATGGGTGTTAGTAAAATAAAAATAAATCAACAGAACTAAGAGTGAACTTCATGTTGACATTGATGGACATTCCAACCATGAACAAAGTGAAAGATCATCAATACGAAAAAAACCTCTTCCTGTTCACCTCTTCAAGCCCAAAAACACACCGCAGTAGCACCCTAAACTAAAACTACCAATGGGTTCCCTGTTTTCCTTTCTGAACAATTCAAAGGTCCCTCTCTATCTCCCCACACATCCAGCAACCACTGGAACACATCTCCAAAGTTCTGCTGGGCCAGCTCAGCTTCCCCTCAGAAGAAGTGCCGCCACCTGCCAGATGAAGGAGCCTTTTGAGAGGCAGCTGGCATCGTGATTGGACTGTACTTTGGTCTGTTCCAATCCAGCTTCAGCTCCAGAGACGGCAGGCGGGACGAGTCAACGGAGGCTGGGTGGACGAAGGCATGCAGCTGAGTACAATCCAGAAAACAACAGAGGAGGAGTGCAGCAGCCCAGAGCCAGAACAAACAGAGTAGCATGGTACGTCTCTTAGAAAACATCATAGTATAGCCTTTGCAATGAAAAAACGCCATCATATACATTGTATACTGTACAAATAAGGCAAAGGAAAGAGACATACATTGTAGAATTGTAGTAATTGTGGGCTGACTGATTTACTGATTATCAGTATTTTATTTTTTACTGATTTACGGTAATAAATACATTTAAAAATGGTGCTACTTTGGCTCTGAACCTTTATCTACCTGTGGTCGCTCTGTCTTCTGGAGTGATTTGATTGGTTATACGTCACGAATAAAACTCCTTTAACATCTGTAAACAAAACAAAAATGTATCAACAAAGTTTTCTGTTAGAGTTTGTGTTCTTGTAAGTTTAACTTTAGGTTTTTATGACAGTAAACTGAATATATCTGGGTTTGACATTTTATAAACCAAAAGAAGAAATGAATTACTGGAGAAATCAATCAAATCAAATCAACAGATTAATGGACAAAGAAAATGTGTTTTCCAACATATGTGGCTGAATTACTCCAACATTACAAGATACATACAATTTTAATTCAATTTTATTTATATAACGCCAATTACAGGTCAAATTGTCTCAAGGCGCTTTATTTTTATATTTTTTTGTCATATTTAAGATATGACAAAGTAAGAAATTTAAACCTCTTGACTAATCCAATTTATTATTTGGTTTTTAAGAGACTAATGGACAATTGAAATAACTTTTTCCGCTAAAACTAATAAACATGAGGTCAAATAGAAGGAACAGTTTTAAATACTGCAGTCCCACGATGACAAGAATAAAGTTTGTCAAGACAAAGTAAATCTGCAGGCGGATTCCATGAAAGTCCTAATAAATGATAATAAAGTGTGATACTAAAGGTTTGTGGTGCTAAAAATGTCAAAGTAAAGATATCAAGTCGAACATCTGGATGGACATTGATAAAAGTTGACCTCCCTTCATTTCTCTGGAGCGACTCCATGGATTTTATGGATGGTGGTTAAAGACCTGCTCTTCTAGTGGTCTTCCTTCTAGTTGCTGTAAAAAGTCAGTCCATCCTGGCTGACTTCAACATCTCTTCATGACAACTTGTTCTGCCTCCGACCTGGTGGAAACTCCAGAAACTCGGGAAAACCCATGGAGACTCGAAGAACTCGTGGAGACTCGAAGAACTCGTCGGGCGGGGGAAGGTGTGGTGGGTGGTGGGGGGAGGTGGGGGAGTAGAGGGGGGAGGCCGCCACCCACCTCCCCGCCTACTCTCCGCCCTGACTCCACCCAGACTCCGCCTTGGCTCCACCCATGTGGTCACTTCAGGAACTACGATGTCAAAGGGACGACGAAATTATTTCTTTGTATCTGATCTGTAGCTCAGTGAGTTAAGAGTTTGCCTATGGAGCTGCAGGTCGCTGGTTCAAGACCAGACACTTCTTAAGTTTTCTCAAAATTCTGACAAAGACAAAGAAAGAAAATTGCCAGTGGTGGGTCTTGAACCTGCGACCTTCCACTTGGTAGTCCTCTTCTTATCCTCCTGAGCTACTCGCTCAGATACAAATTCTTCTTTTTTTTGCGCATTTATCATCTATTTTTTGTCGTTTTCGAGTTTTTTTTTTTAACTTTCTCTTTCCTCGACCGTTTTTCTCAGGAGGTTGGACTTCAGCCTTTGTGCTGGAGGGTTGAACCTTCAGTTCCAAGACTTTCCAAGCCTCCAGACCTCCCGAGTCCTCAGGACCTGAGCTTTCACACAGTCTGAGGGCTGAAATTTTCTAAGTCCCACAGTAGTTCTCTGTTAGATCTAACTTTGAGACAGCCCAAGGACTGATATCTTCTAAGTTCCTGAGTAGTTCTCTGTTAGTTTGAACCTTTAGACAGTCTGAGGACTGATATCTTCTAAGTTCCTCAGTACTTCTCTGTTAGTTTGAACCTTCAGACAGTATGAGGACTGAAGTTTTAAAAGTTTCTCAGTACTTCTCTGTTAGTTTGAACTTTCTGGTTAACAGAAGCCTTAAAACTTGTGACCATGAGTCTTGATTTCACATTTAAACCATCAATCTGAGTTTTTCTTAGACCTTCACCTGTGGGTTTTTTAGAAATCCTCAACAAACTTTGATTCTCTTCACTGGACAGTAAAGTTTGTGGAGATCAGAAGGTAACATTAGTTTGATCAATGCTTTCAACTACTAGTAGACTTTATCTGGAAAGCAGTTTTCTGAAAAGAGTTCTTAGTAAATCTGTCCACAATCAAACCAAGAACATAGAAAGAGGAAATGTTTGAAGAAACAACTTGATGTTTTCATTTCAGACTAGAAAATGCTTTAAGAGATTTATCTGTTTATGCTCTTTTTGATCGTTTTATTGTCTCTTCTGTTTAATTTGATCTTCTAAAGTTTAACTGGTGTCTTTTCAAATGTTTTGTGTTTAGTTTGATTCTTCTTAAATGTTTAGTTTTGCTCTTTTCTCACCTTTTATTCTTTTCTAATGTCTGATTTGATTTCCAATTGTTTTGTCTTTTTAATGTTTAATTGTTGTCTTTTCAAATGTTTTATCGGCTTGTTTGAAAAATTTCCTTTTCTTTCCCAATGTTTAATTTTTTGATTAAATCTTTAAGGTTTTTCATTTTAAATGTTTTACCACCGTTTAATGTTTAATATTCTTTTTAAATGCTTCATTGTATTTTCTGTTTAATTCCTATTTAAAGTTTTATTGTCTTTAAGATGTAATTTTCTAATTAAACATTTAATTTTTTAATTAAATGTTTTGTCTTTTTAAAGGTTTAATAATCTAATTAAATGTTTTGTATTTTTTTTAAATGTTTAATATTCTTGTTTAATTGTTTATCTAAAATATTTCATCTTTAATGTTTAATATTTGTTTAAAAGAAGTTTTTCATAATGACATGTTTTGTAGCTTCTGTTTAATTGTCTAATTAAATATTTTATCTGTTTAATATAATTTAACTTCAATGTTTAATTTTCTTTTTAAAAGTTTTATTGTATTAAATGTTTTTTTCCTTTGATTTAATTGCTTTTTAAAATGTAGTTTATTTCTTTAATCTTTTTTTTTCAGTCAAGATTTTAACCCCGACCTTAAAAATGAAACAAACCCTTGAATCACAATGAAAATACTTCTGTTGTCCAATCATGAGTTAGTCAATTATTCAGTTTATCAATTCAACTTTATTTGTTTAGCACCTTTCACACAGATGACAAAACTAAACAAGCAAAGAGAAAAAAACAATGCTAAAACTATGATTAAAACTCAAAAACATATTAAAAAAAAAAAAAAAAAAGATTTAACATGGTAATAAAATATGTTGTGTCCAGGGGATGGATGGAGTTCATTGAAGTCTTCTTGGGCTCACATGGTAACTCATTTAAAATATAAACTTGATATTCAGTCTAAGGAAACTGGAAACTGCAGAGTGACAGAAGAACCAACAATATCTCCTGCTTTCTCCTTTAATGAGTCGACTCTTCTTGTGCTTTCAGACCAAAGAACTACAGACTCTTCACAACCTGCTCAAACTCTTGGTACAGGACCTCACCACACGGGTCAAGAAGGTTTCTGTCTCATTTCTACTCTGAAGCTCACCTTCTCCTGCTCAAACTGCTGACAAATGTTTCTGCTGCTCTAAAGTCTGCTCTCCAGAACTTCCTAAAAACTCTCAAAGTCTCTTCTGCTGCAGGTTGCTTTGTAGAACTGTTCCAGAAAACCTCACTAAACCCCATGGAGGGGCCTCAAGATAGTCGTCCAAATGAAACCATACAAAAACCAAACTAGCACAACCCAAACACTAAAGTCTCCTGCAGCCTACCAGAGAACCTCTGAGAACAGAGAATCAGGACAGGAACTCTTACCTTCTGGACAACCAACACTGGTTCTCAAACAAGAATACAGAATGTGTCTGACCAAAAACCTCTAAAGACTCACTACAGCCAAGATAAAGACACAACTCAGCTGTACCAAATCCACTAATCACTGCACACATTAGCACCATGTGCTAACTGTGGCTAAAGAACCACATTTACCAAGACAACTATCCAGTACAAAGCCCTAAAACACACCAAGAAACACATTAAAGATGATTTTACTGCTGGAAGCTGCAAGCCAACGCCTAAAGAACACACTAAAGCAATGGAGTCAAACCCAGTTCAGTGGTGAAGAGAAACAGAGGAAATGTTTGGCTGCAGCTAAATAAAGCAGGAAGACACTGAGCTGCTCAGGTGTTCCTGATAACACCAAGCAGCCACCTGGACAGCCAATAGGAACACAGCTTACTGGAAGTCCAGAGGGCTGGCTTAGTGAAGGAAATTTAGTTTAAAGTTGAAGCAGAAAGTTAACAAAGAAAGTTGAAAACCACCTTCTGATACCTGAAATCTCTGAGTTTTCACACAAAGAACACCTGAACATGTCAAACTGGTTTCATAGTAGAACCATCATTGTAAAAACGTCATAGTATGGTGTGTTGCTCAAAAACATTAGGACCCGGCTGTCTAGGGTCACCAAGGAGCAACACAAAAACAGGACAAACGCTGGTTTCCAGGGGGTTAGGCAGGTATTTATTTGAAAGAGTAAGTTTACAACAACACAACATGTGAGCAGAAAAATCACAAAGTCTGTCTTTAGTTCAGCTGAAAATATTAGTTTTTGTCTTTTTTATTGACCAAACTTTTCAGGAAGTAGATGAAGAATAATTAAAGCTCTCATGTAGAAGTCCAACTTATTTTGGATCCTTGTGGAGAGTTTAATCTTAGAGTTTGTAAAGCTGTTGAGTTTTTAGAGTCACATGGATTGTTTCGACATTTAATAACCGAGTCCTGAAATAAAATTACAGTTGTGGATTTCTGTCAGTTAGTCTGGACTAAACAAATAACAGCAGCATAAATCTCAAACGTCATTATGAGGAGTCTGGATTGAGGTTTCTCACTTGATAATGATCAAAACATGAAATTTAGGTTGGCTTAAAGGAATATTCCACCTTAAATCTTTGAATGTTGACCTAAAAGGTTGGTTTCAGGGAGTATTCCACCTACAAGGTCCTCAAACATCCACCTTAAAGGAACATTCCACCAAAAATCCTTGGACATGCACCTAAAATGTTGGTTTTGTAGAACTGTTGCAGAAAACCTCACTAAACCACATGGAGGGGCCTCAAGATAGTCGTTCAAATGAAACCGTACAAAAACCAAACTAGCACAAACGCTAAAGTCTCCTGCAGCCTACCAGAGAACCTCTGAGAACAGACAATCAGGACAGGAACTCTTACCTTCTGGACAACCAACGCTGGTTCACAAACAAGAATACAGAATGTGTCTGACCAAAAACCTCTAAAGACTCACTACAGCCAAGATAAAGACACAACTCAGCTGCACCAAATCCACTAATCACTGCACACACTGTGGCTAAAGAACCACATTTACCAAGACAACTATCCAGTACAAAGCCCTAAAACACACAAGAAACACATTAAAGATGATTTTACTGCTGGAAGCTGCAAGCCAACGCCTAAAGAACAAACTAAAGCAAAGGAGCCAAACCCGGTTCACTGGTGAAGAAAAGCAGAGGAAATGTTTGTCTGCAGCTAAATAAAGCAGGAAGACACTGAGCTGCTCAGGTGTTCCTGATAACACCAAGCAGCCACCTGGACAGCCAATAGGAACACAGCTTACTGGAAGTCCAGAGGGCTGGCTTAGTGAAGTAAATTTAGTTTAAAGTTGAACCAGAAAGTTAACAAAGAAAGTTCAAAACCACCTTCTGATCCCTGAAGTCTCTGAGTTTTCACATAAAGAATATATATATTAATGCACTTAAGCAAATTTTATATATTTTAAAAATGGCTACAGGATCCCACAAATGTCAAGTATACTTATATTAGCTTAATCGACATTTTTGGTCAGTGATCAGTGTAATGGTTTACCGGTCCAGCAGGGATTATGGGTCAAAAATAATTATTAAAAAAAAGAGACATATTATACAGTAGATCATTTGTGCATGTGTAGTTGGAGCACAGAGCCTTGTAAACCATTTTTGATTAGATTGTGAAGAGCTGGTGGTGCAGCAGTACAGTCTCCCGGAACAGCTTCTGCATGACATTTTACAGTCAGTAGACATACTGTAAGATGCACAACGTCATATTATCTTGTGAGAAGCTGTTCAGGCCAGAATGGTATACTTCACATCCACATACATACATATTGCTACTAAGCACTTGACACGCACACATATACACACATATACACTGTTGTGCAGAAGTGAGTATGTGCAAGCAAAATCTTTAATTCTGGGCTAAACAGCTTCTCATGCAATCCCCATAGTAATCCTCTTGTTCATTTTTAGCGCTAGTTTGTTTTCCTGGAGCAGAATGATGTACAGTTAAGCCCAATATTATTAATACCATGGCAGATTTTGATTTGTGGTATAAAAGCTTGCATTTCCTAAGAAATCTGCAATAATTTAAAGAGGCGTGTACTGCTGTGGACATTGCATTTGTAGTAAAATATATTTTTTTAGAAAAAGAAATGGGCAAAACAAACATTTCCGTTACTTGTTTTTGTCATTCCCCTCCAGAAATTCACCATCAATCAAAACGTGGCATTATAATGAATAACTTTGGGCTTAACTGTATGTTTATATGACATGCACTATATTTATAGCTATTTTAATTTCCCCTCTTCCATTTCCATTATCTTAATGAAAACCTTACTTGACTTGTAGCCCAGCCACATAGTGCTCCACTCTGTCTGTATGGACGTCATCTCTGCCACATAGTGACCCCTGCTGGGGGAAAGTGTTACTGCAGTCCATGTTTATAGTTCAACTTTACATCAGCCTGGTGTTTGAACAATATGTGCAGGCAATCGTGAGTTTTTCCTGATGCGTAGAATAGATTGTGGTCACACTGGTGCGCACATATGTGAGTGTATTTGTAGACCAGTATTGAGGTCACGTTTAGCCGGTCTGCAGATGGGGGCGGGCTTATTCTGACAGGCACTACCTTTGCTCATATCTGTGATGTTTTCGCCCTCCCCTTCTGGCAGTCACATGGCCCGTCTCTGCTCTCCCGTGACACTTTTGAACAAATAACAGGGTGAACGAGGCGTGCCATGGCTCTGGTGTTGTCATTGGGCAGCAGCAGCACGTCTCCTCCAGCATCCAGCTCTCCGTCAGCCGCGTCCACCGGCCCGCAGCGGTCACCGCCACTGTCCGCCGCGCATCTGGCCCGGGACAGCCTCCTCCACACACGGCGGGGAGACACGCACCCACAGCCGGCCTCAGAGGACCCGCAGAGAGAGGAGTTTTAAAGCAGGAAGTGGGGGAGACACAGCGGGGAGACTCGGCGAGGTAAGACTGCTCAGACACCTCAGGGTGCGTCTCGGTGAAAACATCCTGGATGTTGCACGTTACATCTTTGTTTTCTTCCAGCCGGCTGCAAACTTCCTGTTCTACCGTAAACAGACAAAAAAACACCGCAGCACATGTGTTCATGTACACCATGCAGACACTCAAAAGACGCAAAGTTTTGGTGCAGGAGTTACTCCACCCTTTTGCAACGTAAACGTGACGGAAACGGAGATTTATTTTAGAAACCGACGTGCTCCCAAAGTAGGGTTCGGGGACCCTTAAGGGGCCTTATTACATGGCAGTGCGTCATCATGAGCATCCTGACCCCGATGCTACTTTAAGCATCCACAGCACAGGAACTGAAGGTCTGACAGGACATTAATTCTCACCGAATGACCAACTTCCCCGTTTACAAGTCTTCTCATCATGATGGGGTGGAAGGTTTGTCCCACGTTATTTCTCAAGACTTAAACATTGTGCAACTATGTAGAACAGCCAAGAACACATATGCGTTTAAAAGGCTTAGAAATGCTGATATCTCACTGACATGAACCAGCTGCATTGTAATGAATCTGCTGATGTGTTGTCTAGATTTTAATCAGTTGTAAATTTCCAGAAGTCAACCTTCAAATAGTCGAATACTAAAATTGTCAATTCTCAACTACTACATTACTTGCTAACTATTTTAGTAATTGGTTTAAAAAGGCCAAATCTTCTTCTTCCTCTAGCTTTTAAATTACAAATAATTTCTGCATTTTTTCCTCCTCTGACAGTAAACTAAATGTCCCTGGTTTGTGAACAAAACAAGACATTTGTATTTGAAGGTGTCCTCTTGGCCTTTGAGAAACACTATTCAACGTTTTCTCCATTTTCTGATATTTTAAAGAGCGAACATAGAATTTATTAATCGAGAAAATAGTTTGACAGTGTTAGCACTGCAGCCCTACTATCCAGTGAGACGAAGAAAACACAGCAAATCCTTACATCTGGTGACCAAAATCATTCATCTTTTGACAACTAACCTATCAACCAACAAATAGTTTAAGCTCTGCCTGTCTAAATAGAGTCGACATGTTAAGCAGAAAAGCAGAGCTACTGCGTGTGATCCCCATAATAATAATAACTCTGAGGCTGTGTCTCCTACGTGTTTGATCCTGCTCTGCTGTGAAGACCTATTGTCCTACTTTCCCATCATGTGACTCCTGCACAGTCGCTGACCTGACAGGGAAGTTCAGTGATGAAAACCGTCTCCTTGAGGAAGAACTGCGAAGGTGAACGCTGAGAGTGAGAAAACAGGCGAGGCCAACCTGAGCGCAGAGAGTCATGCTAGCTCGGCTGAGGCTTTTGGTTCGCGTGTGGAAACGGACAAGCAGCTGTGAATCAGCTGACTGCAAATACCAACCTGAAGTGTGAGCAGGAGCCTTCATTAAGGAGAGGGAGTTGCAAACTTGACTTACAGGTTCTGTCTGCATTCCGTTAAGTGTTTGATCCACCGCTGTCTTTTGTTTAAAAACAAAAACTTCTTTATGAAGTGGGAAAATTGGGGGAAAAACATCTTTAATCTTCATATTGGCCTTTGATTTTCTGAAAAGCCTCTGTTTATCTGAGTCTTGAAGGCAGTGCAGAACATGTGCTACTGTGCACATGACAATCTTCATTCTCAGGAAGTCCTGGGGAGGATGATAACAAGGGGATGAGGGCCCACACTATCTTACTGGATCCTTTAAAGAGGGGGAAAAGTTTCACACACACGCATGTATGTACGTCATGCCTCACGTTTTACCTTGCAGGCTTTTTTTTAAAATCAATATGGGGAAAATGAGAATTTAGTTTGAGACAACAGAAGCAACTGAGACTGACTTCCAAATTCAAGCCTTGCTCCTCTGCAGCAGATTCAATACCGTTGTATCTTCTTTAAGCCTCTTCTTTCTGATTTCTTTTCACAGACTAATCTGAAGCTCTTCCCACCGACCATGTCCAACGAACGTACCCCTCTGATCACCTCGGGGGTGTGTGGTCTGGCTGTGACCGCGGTGACATGCGGCGCAGCATCAGACTCCACCCCTGAGTCGAACTCCGAGACGCCGAGTCGAGGCCCCCGAAAGCTGAACACCTTTTTCGGGGTGATGGTTCCGACCGTCCTGTCCATGTTCAGCATTGTGTTGTTTCTGAGAACAGGTGAGCGACGCAAATAGATCGGAGCAACTAAAGCCGCCCGGGGCTGTGCGTGTCATGTAGAGTATAAGTGAGTCATTGTGTTGCAGTGACTAATAGCGGTGTGATCTCCCTCTGCAGGGTTTGTGGTTGGTCACGCTGGGCTGCTGCAGGGTCTCTTAATGGTGGTTGTAGCTTACACCATCATATCTCTTACAATACTGTCCATCTGCGCCATTTCCACCAACGGTGCGATTCAGGGAGGTGGAGCCTACTGTATCCTCACACGTCAAACTGATTTTTGTAATTTCTTCTTCAGTGTCACTTGATCTTTTCCACAGTTTCAGTTGAATCATCGGCCTTAACAAAACCTGCCCAGACATGATCAGCCGCTCTTTGGGGCCTGAGTTTGGAGGAAGCATTGGTTTGATGTTCTTCCTGGCCAAAGTGTTTGCATGTGGAGAGTATGTTCTGGGTCTAGTGGAAGCCATACTTGATGTATTTGGTGCAGATCCTGGTAAGTGTTGGCTCATGCTTTATTTCCATCGCCTGTTTTTATTGCTAAATAATCTATTTTATTTATGACAAATGCCCCTCTTCTTCTGTTTTAGACTCGGCTGTGTCCGAGGGGGTGCGGGTTCTCCCTCAGGGTTACTGGTACACAGTGCTGTACTCGTCAGTAGTCCTTCTGCTGTGTCTGCTCGTCTGTCTGGTTGGTGCCCACATCTACTCCCGTACCGCCTTCGTCATCCTGCTGGTGGTCACCGTATCGCTGCTGTCCATCTTCATCAGCTCTGTCGCGGTCAAACCTCTTGACTTCGTCATCACCCACAAGGGATCTGGCAACCAGACCCTCCGCTACAACGCCAGCTACACAGGTTTTAATGCCACCACGCTGAGGAACAACCTGTACTGTGAGTACTGATGCGGCACAAGGGGGACGTTGATGAGGATATGAAAGAACATTTAAGAGTAAAGCTGCATGACACGTGTATATTTATCGCCACCTATTTAGGGTCTTCCTCATTTCTCTTTCTAGCTGCCTACTCTTTGGACTACAGCACCAACTCTGTCATGTCTTTCTCCACCGTGTTTGCTGTCATGTTCACCAGCTGCACTGGGATCATGGCCGGAGCCAACATGTCAGGTTAAAGCTTGTGGTCATAATATTACACGTATAAAGACATTGCAGTGAAGGGCGTTTTTGCCAATGGTAGTTTACTTAAACATATTTCCTCTGAGGTACTTGCGCTTTTTCATGATGGTGCAGAACGCAATTAAAAACAGTCAAACAGAGTTAAAAACAGTATAAGCTCATTTAAATACAGTTCCATCCTATAACGGTGTAGTTTGTAATCGGCTTTAAACTCGCCCGTAGGTACAGATGTGTTTAGTTTTATTTGTGTTATTCCAAGTGTGTGTAGCACAAAAACTAAAAGCAATTTTCTCAAATTCACTGTTTGCACACTGGACTTCAATCAGCAACAGCCTATCACTTGAATGGATAATAGAATGATTATGGGGGAAATTTAATTTAAGGAAGCGATATCTGATGGGAAGCTGCATTTAAGGCTTAGTAAATAAATAGAAACCAGTGCCTGTCACATCTTCCTGTCAGAGATGCTTATTCAGTCTTTTCAAAAAAAATACAAAGATGAGCGGAATAACTGTCAGCAGTCCTAATTTTTAACTGGAGTATTTTTTAAAGCCCATTTTAGACTGCTAGTGTTAGTGACATTAATGGCCTGGCTAGTCTGTTAAAGTGATGGCATTCTGTCAATGAGACATAGGTCACCTTTACAGTGATGTTCCTCTCGGAAGACAAGATAATGTACTAACAAACAACATCTAAACTAACAGCAAACTAATCAAATTGTTCAAATAACTAAAAGCCTAGTTAACTAGGTTATCATACATCCTATTATTTTCCTTTAGAGACGCTCATATGCTGCCGTCTGATGCTGCAAATGTTTCATAAACTCAGAAAAACTTCCACAAACAGCTGGAAGCCACAAACTGAAGTTCAGCTCCTGTTAATCCTGAAATGTGAAAAACTTCCCTAAATTACTTCACACTACTGGAAGTCCATCGCTCCTGCATGCCTGCTTGCTAATGCAACAGCATGCAGTTCAGACTGTGCAATGATGATACCGACATGTAATTGGTACTCGGCCCGACCTAGTCAGATTGCAGTCACAGCTTTTATGAAGAAGTGATCAGGGTTTAGATGTAAAATCACCACGTTCTGTTATTGTCAAATTATTGGAAAAGAGTGCAGGTTTCAAATTTTTCAGAAAAAAAACTACATTCATCTGACAGCTTCATTTACTAGTTAACTAAAACATTCACATGGGGCCATTTTTCTGCAGAGCTTATACTGTAAATTTAATACATTATGTAATTTAGCTGATGATACTTATGTGCTTTTATTCTGGTACAATTTCAAAAGCAAGAATTTGAATTGCAATGAGTATTTTTTTTCTTCTATTATGGCATTACTACTTTTATTTTTTTAATAGTGTGTCTACTGGAGGAGTCAGAAGATAAACTGGCTGTCTTATCACAGTTCTTCATAGTGCATACAGACATGTATATAATGTACTAATGTACATCTAAACATGCACATCCTGATCTTTGCTCTTATTCTACTCATGTCTGAAGGAGATCTGAAGACTCCAAGCGTCTCCATCCCTAAAGGCACCATCGTAGCCGTCTTGTACACCTTTACAGTCTACGTCCTCCTCTTCATCTTGGCCAGCGCCACCTGTGACAGGTGTAAAATGGCTTCTGGTCACATTTCTAATGTTAATACTTAAAAAACAAAACAAGCAGTTTGGGTGGAAACAAAAAAACAAACAACCATTTGTTTTGTTTTTTGTATAGGACCTTGTTGATTCAGGATTACGGATTCTTCCAGCGAATCAACCTTTGGCCACCGTTCGTCACTGTGGGGATATACTGCGCCTCTCTGTCAGCGGCGATGTGCGCTATGATCGGAGCTTCCCGCATCCTCCACGCTCTTGCTCTGGATCAACTCTTTGGTAAAGTTTGAGGTTTTTTTTTACTGCGCATTCTTTGTGCATTGAGGATAAATTGAGTAACTGACTTGTGTTGTCCTCACAGGTTTGCCATTAGCTCCAGCTGCCGTCACATCAAGCTCAGGGAATCCGTGGGTGGCCGTGCTGTACACCTGGGGCCTGGCACAAGTGAGTTACTGCAGCGTGTGGTTATGTATTTTTGGAATTAGAACTGGTTTCCTAACCTGCCGTGTTTGTGTTTCAGTGTGTAGTGTTTGCAGGGCAGCTCAATGCTGTAGCTAGTCTGGTGACTGTGTTCTACCTGCTTGCCTACGCTGCTGTTGACTTGGCCTGTTTGGCTCTTGAGTGGGCGTCAGCACCAAATTTCAGGTAATAAATGATCAAACGGTGTTGAAGAAATATATTGGTTATGCTACTATGTTCTTAGTGGTCAGTGTGTTCGCTACAGTATCCACCAGACTACACTGACAGTAAATTTACTTCACAGAACGCTGGTCTTCCACTGCTTTGGCTGGTTCATTTGTGTTATTGTTTGATTTTAGTGTTTTGACATGTTAATTTGGATCTAACCTAACATTTTAAAACACCAAAGTCACACAGCTGTGCGCCAGCAACTTCTGTATTTTGTGACCAACAATTAGTGTTTTTGTCAATGGAGTCTGGTGGCTTTGGAGAGGTCTGATATAACTGGATCAGCTCCCCATCAGAAAGGGCTGTCTGACATGAAGGTAAAGGAGTGAAAGTAGTCTAAATATATCATACACTTGCATTGATATTGATTTTTATTTTTAGCTGGGCCTTTTTTAGGTGGCTAAAATACATTTTGCTGCTTTTCCTTTTAAGAGAAGTTCAGTTTGTCACTTAGCTTCTGTGTAACCATCTGATTCTCCAAACCAGCGACACACAGGCCACCATCGACCAGACATAATACACGGACTGTTGATGAATACCTCATACAACCTCACTTTAAACAAAATGAACTGTCCTGTAAAAGAAAAAGTGAGAAATCTGTGTAGTTTTTACTTACCTCTGTTTGTAGCTTGTAGGAACTGCAATCATATATTTCAGCAGCCTCAAACTTACAGAATAGAGATTTGAAAGCATCTTGTATCAGTAGAAATTGGATTGTTTTGGTTCTCAAATGTGAAAATCTGTTGCTTTTTTGCATTTTATTGTATTATGACTTGCTTATTTGATTGTTGGGAGTGTTGGTTGGACAAAACAAGATATTTGAAGACATTTCCTTTGCTTCTAGGAAACTGTGCTAATAGTTTTTCAGTTGTGACATTGTGTAGATCAGATTCTTCTTCAGAAAATGATCAGGAGATTGATCAGTAATGAACACAGCTGCCTTTTAGCTGCCAGCCTATAAATGTCACAATTCAAATATCGCCTTACAGTGGATTGTTTTAGGCTTCCAGGGCCTAAATGTCACCAAATGATGGTACATCATTCAGTGTGGCAATAAAGTCTGGTCCAGAAAAAAAGAGAAAAAGACTGGAAAACGTAAACATGTGATGTAGTCATCGCCATCTTGGTTTGTTTAAACAGTATGTGATGAGCAAGCGGTGGATCTGACTGAGAAACATTAAATACGTTCATGTGGTGACAACTTAAAGCCAACTTTAGCATCTGTCTTTGGATGCGTATAGTTATAGACATGCACCATAATTTCAAAATAAACACCATGCTGTATTGAAAGACACTTGAGACTAGCGTTTTAAATCATAAACGTATTAGAAAAATGTTAATCGAGGTAATAAGTCAACTTAGTAGTAGGGTTATTTTCTAATGGATCAAACTTCCTTTTACAACCTCAGTTGTCGCCCCCTGCTGGTTGTTTAAGGCACGTTGTCTTCACTGTTCAGATCTGGAGGCTACTGCTTTTATCTACAGTCTGTGGACGTACCTGGGCAGGCTCTTTTTTTTAACGATTACAAAAGTGACACACATCACAGTACACAACATCTCCTAGATAGGCTTTATTATGTTACTGTCATATGTATTTTATGGGTCAGTAAAAGTAATATTTATGGGCTCTCTGTGCTTCTGTTTTTCACGTGTCCGGCGGCCTCATTTCTTTGTCTCTGTGTGCTTAACAGACCGACCTTCCAGCTCTTCTCCTGGCACACCTGCCTGCTGGGGATCCTGAGCTGCCTGGTCATGATGTTCGTCATTAACCCCGTGTACTCCTCAGGCAGCATCGTCCTCCTGTTACTGCTGCTGCTCTTCCTCCACTACAGATCGCCCACCAGCAGCTGGGGCTACATAAGCCAGGCTCTCATTTTCCACCAGGTATCTGGACACACACATATAGACACAACATCCTAGAGCAGGGCTGTCAAACTCATTTTAGTTCAGGGGCCACATTCAGCCCAATTTGATCTCAAGTGGGCCGGACCAGTTAAATCAGAGCATAACAATCTATAAATCATCGCAACTCCAACATTTTTTTTTTTTGTTTTAGTGTTAAAAAAAAAAAAAAAAAAAAACATTCTGAAAAAGTTCACATTTAAGGAATTAGCTTTTTACAAAACATTATGAACAAATTGAAATTTCTTAAGGAAAATAAGTTCAATTTTAGCAATATTATGCCTTTGTTTATCATTTACACATTACAACTTACAGATCAAAGTGGATCTACAAAGACACAAAACATTGAGTCTAAGGTATCTGGAACTGAACAGTATAGTATTTTACTTTATGAACAAAAGTCAGACAAAAAAAACAACAAAAACAAGACAAAATATTACAAAAATGAAACACTAAGCATCAAAAAAATTAAGAAATGACCAAAGCGAGGGAAAAACAAGACACAAAATGACAAAAACAAGACAAAAAACAACAAATAAAATATAACACAAAATGACAAAAATAAGAGACAAGCCAGACAAAAAGGAAACACAAAACGACAAAAAAAATTAGAAACAAAACAACAAAAACATTAAACAAATGTCAAAAATAAGACAAGAAAAGACCAAAAACAACACAAAATATTACAAAAATGAGACACAAAAGAACAATGAGCAATCTAGTACTTTACTTAACTAAATTTAGTTTTACAAATTTACAATTTGCAGTTAATGTCTTCTCTGTAATTTTTACACTTTACGAAGTTGTCCCACAGGCCAGATCGGACCCTCTAGCGGGCCGGTTTTGGCCCACGGGCCGCATGTTTGACACCCCTGTCCTAGAGCTTCTCGACAGTGCTGTTTCCCTGCGGTTTAGGTTCGCAAGTATCTGTTGATGCTGGACGTGAGGAAAGACCACGTGAAGTTCTGGAGGCCGCAGGTGCTGCTAATGGTGGCAAACCCTCGCTCCTCCTGTCAGCTCATCCTGTTCGTCAACCAGCTGAAGAAGGGAGGACTGTATGTGTTGGGTCACGTGCAGCTGGGAGATCTGGGTAATGAATGCTCAGTGGGTGGTCTGTTGCAGCCATCTGCAGCTAACACTATTAAATTAGTCTTATCTCTGAATCAGTTTCATCCATCACTGAACCCTTCTTCTGTTTTTCTAAACAACAAGCTTCCGTTCCTGCAGACAATATAAAATCACTGTCATGTTGTGGTTCCCTTCTAAGTTGTTCAAAGATTCAAATTCTGTATCAGATGTGGACTAGAAAATGGGGGTTTTGGTTCTTTCATTTGGTGTAACTAACACTGTGTTTTTTACTAGTATATGCCTTAGGTTTAGTAGGCAGGTAAAACTCACCTTTTGACCCTGTCACATGCCTGGAAGCCTGTCTTATATCATTTGTTCTAATAAATGAACAAGAACAACCAGGACAGAGTGAAGCAGGCTGCACATGACTGAAGTTACACAGCAGCCCTGAGGGCATAGTACCATCATGAGAAGTTCCCCCGTGTGCTTTCACTTTCCGTCTGCTGCTGCTTTTGCATTATTAATAAGAGGTTTTCTGTGTACTAACCTCTTATCTGAGTATGTGAACCAGTCATTCTATCTCATTATTTATTTGGGTAAAAAGGTAGATAGACTGTAAGAAATCTTTTCAAACTGTAAGAAAATACTTTCATTTTTTTTGATGTAAAGCACTTTAAGCATCGAGAAAACAACTTACTCCCATATTGTTATATTTATTTACCAACTCGCTGTTTGCCAATCTGCCCCCTAGTGGCCCCTAGGATACACTGCAGTGCTTATAAAGTGTGAAATTGGATCATTTATTTCCAGTGATGGAAAGTAATTAGATACATCTACTCTAAGTACTGCACTTGAGTATAGTTTTGAGGTATTTTACTGGATTATTTCATTCTTATCCTACTTTTTTCTTCTACACTGCTACATCTGTTCATCAGCTGTAGCTACTAATTGCTGTCTACAATTACATGTAATGCATATTAAAACAAACACACAGTACAGTGTATTATTCAAGATTAAACCAGTGGTTACCAGCAGTTTTGGCTTGGATCCCCACTAAAAGATCTCAGATCGATTCATTTAACTCTTAACTGTTGGAGGCTTAAAGTGGAATTTAGGTCTTTTGCTTGTAATGAAATATTTATGAATGGTGGTATTTACTTAAGTAAAGTAATTCTTTCACCACTATTTACTTACAGTTCTGCTGTTCAGTAATTTTGCATCTGTAAAATGAAACCTTACATTTTTAACATTTTTATCTGTTCAGTAAATCATTTCCTGCCCTGTGTGTTCTAGACTCTCTGCCATCAGACCCAGTCCAGCAGCAGTACAACTTCTGGCTGAGCCTAGTTGATAAACTGGGGGTGAAGGCCTTTGTAGACCTGACGCTCTCTCCCTCGGTCAGACAGGGAACACAGCATCTGCTGCGTATCACAGGTCTTGGTAAGCTCACCTCACCGTGTCCAATTCTGGTCTGATTATTATGCTACTTTATCTGTACTTGGTGACTCTTGTGCATTTTCTGTCTCTACAAGGTGGCATGAAACCCAACACACTAGTTTTGGGCTTCTATGACAGCTGCACTCCAGAGGACTTCTTCCTACAAGACACTGCCTTCTGTGGCTCCTCAGTGGGACGAGGCAGCGAGGGTGACTATAACTTTGGGGTTGACCTGCCTTCATTGCAGGCCCATTTCCCCCCTGTACGACATGTTGAGAGCCCACGTTGGCTCACTCCAGAGGAGTATGTTGGAATCATTTCTGACGCCATTAAAATGAACAAGAACGTGTGCCTTGGCAGATATTTCTTCCAGTTAGAAGGCGAAGACAAAGACAGTAAGGTGGACGGCTCAGAGCGGACTATAGACGTGTGGCCTCTCAACCTGCTGCAGCCAGGCAGCCGTGACTACGAGGACGTGTGCAGCCTCTTCCTGCTGCAGATGGCCTGTGTGCTCAACATGTCCAGTAAATGGCGACATGCGAGAATGAGAATCTTTCTGAATGTGGAGACGCAGTCCAACGACCAGGGATGGGTGGTGAATGAGGAGACGTTTCGAGAGCTGCTGAAGCAGCTGAGGATCAGGGCGTCCATAAAGATCGTGCCGTGGGACTCTGTGGTGCAGCACCACTCTCAGCCGGGTGGAGACGACTCAGCAGGGACAACACAAGCTCTGTCTGAGGACTTTTTGACTGCAGTGAACTGCATGTTGATGGAGCACAGCTCACAAGCTGCTGTCCGCTTCCTGTATTTACCTCGTCCTCCTGCTCATCACAGCCAGTCTCAACACTACTTAGCTCAGCTGGAAGCAGTGACCAGCGGTTTAGGACCAACGCTGCTGATTCATGGTGTCACCCCAGTCACATACACTGACCTCTGAGCATGACTAGTCATAAGTTTACTTAAATGTAAGTAGAAACAAATGAACACGTAGTTATATAAAGAGTGAATGCTAAGGTACAGTATTTACTACTGCAGTCTTTTTGTTATTTTATTGAACCTTAGAAAAAAAACCCACAGTCGAGTGCCACTTGAAGCATTTGCATTTGAATAGGATATCCTCCTATTTTTATATACTTGAACTGACGTTGGGATTGAGTCAGAGCGAATATCAGTGTTTGTGGTCATGATTTATGTTGATATAACCTCCTGTTTGCTTTGGCTTTAGCTCTGCCTTTCACAGAAATACACAGACAGATTAAAAAAAAAGGTCAAAAACTCTTCCGAACTAAACCACGGTTTATTTTGAACAATATAGGTCATCAAGGACATCAAATATAAAAATGTCTTTATATCATTTCAGGCTTGACTAATGTGGAATTTGTGGTTTCCTTGATTTAAAAAATCTAAAAATGTCCAAAAGTAGTTTTTACTGGTTCAGGTTCTAAGGGGAGTTGTACTGATGCAGAATAATTTGTAGTTTTGCGACTCGCTTTTTCTTTCATTCTCACATTTAAGCTGGTTTCCGGACCAAGTGATCCAAAGACTTTTTGTTCTGACCTGAATTGAATTTGGATTTTTCTTTTCAGTGCACTTATCCAAATGTCTTTTCTTTTTGCTGTTAAAAAGTGTCTTTACAAAGGGAAGTATTTTATACATTTGACCTCAGAATGATGAACAGCATTTATTACTATTTCTGTTAAATACTTTGGATTTTTGTGTTTCACTGTGCAGAATGCTAAAATATACCTAAAAGGGTTATATTGATGGCTACTTTGGATGTACTTAAAATAATAACGAACACTATAGTCCACTCTCAGTCAGAACTGTGTTTCAAACCAGGCCAAGACTGACACCTGATCAAGTTTTGTCACATTTCTACACAGTAATCCACCATAGTTGCAAGCTATGTATTGGAATGCCATTGTACTCCTATTGTGTTTTGTCTGCTGTTTCCAAAAAAGCATCTTGCACAACTTGTCTTTGTTAATGCTCAAAAGAGGACACTTTAAAGCAGCGCTTCCCAACCTTTTCTGTCTGATGTAACCCTACAGTCCTTTCCAATGACTTAAGAACTAATTAATCAGTACCTCTCATATTGAGATGTGTTCATAAACTTGTTATAAATTCAATCTTATTTTACAGTTAACTAGATAAATGTGGATGTTGAATATTTTTCATGCAGTTGAACATTCAGTGTTTAGGTCAGCTTGGATGGAAGTATCTAGTCATTCATTTAAGCTATATATTGTCAACATCTGTTCATTATTTTCAGCTTTCTGTAGTTTTAACTGTTAATCCACACCGTTAGCTCACAATTTCAATAGCTTGTCATATTATCAGTTAATATTTCTGTTTATTCCCATTTTAGTCAGCTGTTTCAACTTATTTGTCTACTATGTTTACCCAACAGCTTCACTCATTTATCCTTACTGTTAGCTAAAAAAAAAAGACTTGCTTATCCACACTTTTAGCTTTTAAAAAAATCCAACTGTTTAGTCATACTTTTAGCTAGCTGTTCTGACAGTTGCAACTAGGGTTGCCACCTTTCAGAAATGAAAATAAAGGACGCCCACCACGGCTCCTTGGGGCCATAGTTCAGTAAAATCGGAAAGATATTCACAGATTCAGAATTCCACCATCCATAACTCATTATAAACGATGCCTCTTTTCCATCGCTGTAAGGTAGACAATGTGCTACAAGCCTAGTTTTATCAACAGTAGCTGTCTTTCAAGCTGCAGAAATAACATTGGTGTCAATGGGAGCCAGTTGAAGGCTGCAGTGATTTTGATGACACTACAGTGTATCAGACAGAAGCTATTGAATATTTGTCTCTCTTTGCTGTTGCAGCAGTTTTGCAATTTGCAGACGGTCCCTGTTCACTCCATAGACATCAATGGTATTTGTACAACAGATACTTTGGGGGGGTTGTCTGAAAAAATGAAAGCTGCTACCGACCTCTCGCTTTTACAAAGTATTTTTCATGGGGTTTTTTTTGGCTCTTTAACCCAATAGGAAAGCTGTATATGACCTTTTCATTTTGGACTGTTAACATTCAAATTATGATGGACTTGTTCCCTTGTTTATGTGAATTACAACATCATTAGCTGCAACATCTGCCTGTTCTGTAAAACTGGTAGCTCAACGACAGCATCCTGAGGGCAATTAAGTGACAAATATTGTGCAAGAACAGCACTATTACAACCCTGTCAATTTCCACTTGTTAGAATGTTTACTGCCAATTATCACACATAAAACAAGAAATAATATTCTGTACTAATGCTTCTGTACTACCCAATACACAGTGAATAAATATTATCTGAAAGTCGGGTTATTGTTGTTTATCAGCACAATACAAAAAGATTCATGTTAGACATATTCCAGTTAAGACTCTAGAATATGATGATTTATGTAAATTTACCTCAATAATATGAATGTTCAGGTTAAGACTGTACAGTGATATTTATTATGTAAGTTTAGCTGATTAAAATTTATGACTCTGCACTACAATATTATTTATTATTTAAATTGACATCATTATTATAATATTTAGGGTCAGACCCTACAGTATTGAGATTAAGAAATCAAATATTCTATAAAATGTAAATACACTGAACTCATTTGGATATATTTAAGTGAGACTCTACAATATTATTTGACACAAATCTATCTAAATCAAAATTTTAATAATTTTCACACCAAACATTTACTGGACTGATTTAAATATTAAAATCACTCCTTTCCAATCCTCTGCTGTACGTTCAAACCTGAGGCCTTAAATAGAAACACACAAGTATCTGATTGAAGGAACTTCTGCAGAGTCCTGGTTCCAGAACATGATGATAGAATTATGGACAAACTTTAACAAAAGCTGCCTGAGAGTTTACAGGTTTTTATGCTGGATTTCTTCAGTAATTTAATGAGAGTTATCAGCAAAAATCAAGTGTTCATTTGACGAACTTCATTTCCTAAAACATACAGAATTGGAGCTCATATCTTTGGCAGCTGTAAAGTTTCTGCTCCTTCAAAGTTGACAACACAATGAATGAATTCCTAAAACACTCTCAATGCTGGAGAGCGTTTGTGATGCTGAAGCAGTGACCAGTTTTTCTGTTTCTTCTCTGGAGATGCACAATGAGGGACGTCTGCAGAGACTGAGAAAGAGTCTCACCACATCCTGACATGAGGAAAAAGACTTTATTGAAGACTACAATGAGAAAAACTATCAGACAGCAGACGGCTGCATTCAAGGTGAGCTCTGAACATTTGATCTGGAACAGGAATTCAATAACGGCAGCATGAGCTTCATTTCAGTCTGTAGCTGCTGAATTCATGGATGAATCATCTGGCACTAGAGAAGAAGACCATCAAACATCCACGTCAGCTGATGGAGGTCCAAGAGTCTCACCAAACAAACAACCTACAGAGTGAAGACCTCGAATCTGATTGGACGGCCTCCTATTCAGCCACATGTACGAACAAATGCCTCTAAGTTGATTTGTTTTCTAAAATAAATCTAGTTTGAGTCCTAATCTATACCTGTGTGTTTGCTTCTTTACACCGCTGTTAACAGTTTAGGCTGTTAGATTGTTCCAGATAAGACAAGTACAAGATTCTTCAGAGCCGTTCTACCACGAGCCTGACAGGAAGAACTCCAACAGCTACTGAATGTTCCTGTGGTTCCCTCAAGGCTACAGGAGGAGCCCTACGAGGACGAGCCGGTCCACCTGATGGCGGCCAGTCGCTGCAGTTCAAAGCCAACACTGACTACGTGGACTTCTACTGGACCACATGGAGGCCTTCAAACTAGACCAACAAGTTCAGCGACTCCCCGACTCGTTGATCTGAGGATGCCGCCGAGCCTCGGTCCAGCCGGCCTCCTGTCTGTGGGTGTTTGAGTGCTGAGAGGTTTGTGGATGCATGTGAACGTTCTGTGTTGAAACAGCAGCTTTGGACTCAGTAACGCCAGGAAAAACCAAGAGCTCCCTTATTTGTGACTTCCACTAAAAAACTGATGAAAATAAGTTTACTCCAGTGTTCTGTGTCGAAACACCCCCCAGCCCGCAGCATATTGAACTGGTCCATCAGTCACGTGACCAGAAGAGCCGCGAGTTGTGTGTGTTTACCCTGTTAGCAACAACACGGCACTGCGTGAGCAGGTGAATTTGAAAAAACGGAGAAATGGAGAAATGGCCAACAAAAAGAAGCGTTGTATGGACATATTTTTCGCCAGCTGATAAAACTTCAGCCAGGTGTGAATTGTGTCACAAGAGAGTTCAACACAGCAGCAACACGAGCAATCTGTTCAAACACCTGAAGTGTGTGCATCCAGAGGCTCATGCCGAAGCTGAGAAAAGGCAAGAAGAAGCGGAGCAGAATGCGGCATCTGCAGCCACCAGGCAAACAACTTTGAAAGAAAGTTTTAAAAAAGGCAAAGTCTATCCAGGTAAGGTAATTTGTCTGTCTGTGTCTGTCCCTAAATACAGAGACATAATGTTGTGTTGAAAAGGCTGTTTGAATTTAAATAGAGTATCTTGTTTTTCATTCCATGGAAAGAAATGATTGAAGCTGAGATTTCTGTCTGAGTAAAATAGTTAGGGGTCGAGCATTAACAGTGTAGGGCCACTGTTGTAACCACTGGTTTTATTATGGTTCTGCATCAATATACAATACACTGGACACAAGCTGTACAATTTCTTATTTGTCCTTGTCATCAGTCCTTTTCAGATGACTCACATAGAGCCCAGGAGATCACCAGGAGCCTTGCTCAGATGATTGCGAAAGACTTGCAACCCATTTCAATTGTTGAGGATCCAGGTTTCTGTCATTTTATGAAGATGGTGGATCCCCAGTACCAGATCCCAAGTAGGAAATCACTGATGACAGGTGTACTTCCAAAACTATATGCACAAGTACGAGAAACATTGAAAGACTCCATACAGTCAGCGAGCTGTCTGGCTTTAACATGTGATATGTGGACTGCAAGAACAACTGAATCTTATTTGACTGTGAAAGGACACTTTATTGACAAGGACTGGCAGATGCAGTCCTGCAATCTTGCAGCAATCCATGTAGCTGTACAGCACACAGCAGACAACATTTCTGAGCTCCTCGTGACAATCACTGATGACTGGGACATTACTAGTAAAGTTCAAACTGTTGTGACAGACAGTGGGGCTAATATGGTGTCTGCTGTGCGGAAAACTTACTGGAAGCACATTCCATGTTTTGCACACACACTCAACCTCATTGTAAAGGACTCCATAAAGGCAGACACAAGTCTTGAGTCCATCTTGGAGAAATGTGGTGCTATTGTTCGGTTCTTCCACCACAGCACCAAAGCAACTGACAAATTGAAAGAGGTACAAAGTCAGTTACAGTTGCCACAGCACAGACTAATGCAAGCAGTGGATACACGGTGGAATTCTGTGCTGTACATGCTGGAGAGACTGTATGAACAGCAACAAGCCATCACAACTGCACTTTGTCTACTTGGAAGAAACAGCTTGTGCCTGAATGGGGAAGAGTGGTCCCACATTACCCAGGCCATTGAAGCACTAAGACCTTTTGAAGAGGCCACTAAGGAGGTTTCAGCAGAGCAGTATGTGACTATTTCCAAAGTCATCCCACTGGTCTGTCTTCTTCAACGTTCTGCAGGGCAGAAGGATAACACTCTGGCTTCACAACTTGCAGCACAATGCCAGCGGCACTTTCAAAACATTGAACACAACCACACTATTGCAGCAAGCACCTTTTTGGACATCAGGTTCAAAAACATTGCCTTCTGTGACATCAGAAATGTGGAAACAATTAAATCAAGAATCATAAGTAATATGCAAGGCATGGGCTGCAGTGAGAGAGAGATGTCCAGCAGTGAAGCCTCAACATCAGCAGAGTGTTCAGCTTCCCAGGGAGGATTGTGGCAGGAGTTTGACACTCGGTTTTTGGCTTCTCAGAGCAATCGCACAGCAAACACAGATACATACATTCAAATGCGCAGATACATGGAAGAAAAAGTGATCCCAAGGAATGAGGACCCTTTGCTTTGGTGGAAAAAAAATGAGAGAGCATTTCCACAACTGAGCAAAGTGGCAAAGAGATACCTCGGAACTGTTGCTACATCTGTTCCAGCAGAGAGGCTGTTTTCTAAGGCAGGAGAGACAGTTAGCCAGAAGCGCAATTGCCTGAAACCTGAGAATGTTAATATGTTGCTGTTCATAAACACCAATCTGAAGCTGTAAAGACAGTGTGCACTTTTTTGTTTGTTTTTTTTACAATTTTATTGAATTCATATTCATGTTATTTATTATATTGTATTGATGACAAACATTTTTGTCAGGGTCATTTTGTGAAAATAATGCTGCTCAGCCAAAATTCAGAGTAAGTTCAAATATGTTTTTGTTTTATTTAATTCATATTTATGTTAATTATTTGTTTAACTTTTATATTTTGAACCATGCACATTAAAGTTGTTACATGGCCAGTATTTGACGTTATTTGTTTTTAGGAGAACTAATAATATGATTGAGAAAAAAATTCACCAATAAGAAATTACCAGTAATCGGTATCGGTAATTGGTATCGAATATTTTATGCAAAAAGTAATCGGTATTGTATCGAATCTTAAAAGTGTGGTATCGCCCATCACTAGCACAAGTATTTTGGGTGGAATACACCATAAGCCCAATGTTCAAGGGTTCTTCTGGGAATATACCATTCAGCCAACCTTTTAGGTAAATGTTCCAGGATGTTGGGTAGAATATACCATCAGATAAACCTTTCAGGTCTACATTGGAAGATTTTAGAGTACATTATTACTCCAAACCATCCTTTAGGTCTACATTTAAGGTGGAATACTCCTTTACACCAAGATTTTTTGGTCTACATTGAAGGATTTTGGGTGGAATATTCCTTTGAACGAACTTTTTAAGTTTATGTTAAAGGATGTTGGGTGGAATATACCATCAGACCAACCTCCAAGGTCTACAGTAGTGAATTTTAGGTGGAATATACCATTAAACTCACCTTTTAGGCCTACATTGGAGGATTTTAGGTGGAATTTTCTTCCAAACCATCTTTTAGTCTACATTTAAGGATGTTTAGGATGGTATTTTCTTCCAAACCAACTTCTCAGGTCTACATTTCAGGTGGAATATTCCTCCACACTAACTTTTTTGGTCTACACTGAAGGATTTTTTCTAAACCACCCTTTCGGGTCTATATTTGAGGTTTTAGGTGGAATATTCCTTTTAACCAGCCCCTCAGGGAGGATTTTGGATGGAATACTTGGTTAAACCAACATTTTAGGTGCATGTCCAAGGATTTTTGGTGGAATGTTCCTTTAAGGTGGATGTTTGAGGACCTTGTAGGTGGAATACTCCCTGAAACCAACCTTTTAGGTCAACATTCAAAGATTTAAGGTGGAATATTCCTTTAAACCAACCTAAATTTCATGTTTTGATCATTATCAAGTGAGAAACCTCAATCCAGACTCCTCATAATGACGTTTGAGATTTATGCTGCTGTTATTTGTTTAGTCCAGACTAACTGACAGAAATCCACAACTGTAATTTTATTTCAGGACTCGGTTATTAAATGTCAAAACAATCCATGTGACTCTAAAAACTCAACAGCTGTACAAACTCTAAGATTTAAACTCTCCACAAGGATCCAAAATAAGTTGGACTTCTACATGAGAGCTTTAATTATTCTTCATCTACTTCCTGAAAAGTTTGGTCAATAAAAAAGACAAAAACTAATATTTTCAGCTGAACTAAAGACAGACTTTGTGATTTTTCTGCTCACATGTTGTGTTGTTGTAAACTTACTCTTTCAAATAAATAGCTGCCTAACCCCCTGGAAACCAGCGTTCATCCTGTTTATGTGTTGCTCCTCGGCGACCCTAGACAGCAGGGTCCTAATGTTTTTGGGCAACACATCATACTATGACGTTTTTACAATGATGGTTCTACTGTGGAACCAGTTTGACATGTTCAGGTGTTCTTTGTGTGAAAACTCAGAGACTTCAGGTATCAGAAGGTGGTTTTCAACTTTCTTTATTAACTTTCTGCTTCAACTTTAAACTAAATTTCCTTCACTAACCCAGCCCTCTGGACTTCCAGTAAGCTGTGTTCCTATTGGCTGTCCAGGTGGCTGCTTGGTGTTATCAGGAACACCTGAGCAGCTCAGTGTCTTCCTGCTTTATTTAGCTGCAGACAAACATTTCCTCTGCTTCTATTCACCACTGAACCGGGTTCGGCTCCATTGCTTTAGTGTGTTCTTTAGGCGTTGGCTTGCAGCTTCCAGCAGTAAAATCATCTTTAATGTGTTTCTTGTGTGTTTTAGGGCTTTGTACTGGATAGTTGTCTTGGTAAATGTGGTTCTTTAGCCACAGTGTGTGCAGTGATTAGTGGATTTGGTCCAGCTGAGTTGTGTCTTTATCTTGGCTGTAGTGAGTCTTTAGAGGTGTTTGGTCAGACACATTCTGTATTCTTGTTTGAGAACCAGTGTTGGTTGTCCAGAAGGTAAGAGTTCCTGTTCTGATTCTCTGTTCTCAGAGGTTCTCTGGTAGGCTGCAGGAGACTTTAGCGTTTGGGTTGTACTAGTTTGGTTTTTGTATGGTTTCATTTGGACGACTATCTTAAGGCCCCTCCATGTGGTTTAGTGAGGTTTTCTGTAACAGTTCTACAAAGCAACCTGCAGCAGAAGAGACTTTGAGAGTTTTTAGGAAGTTCTGGAGACCAGACTTTAGAGCAGCAGAAACATTTGTCAGCAGTTTGAGCAGGAGAAGGTGAGCTTCAGAGTAGAAATGAGACAGAAACCTTCTTGACCCGTGTGGTGAGGTCCTGTACCAAGAGTTTGAGCAGGTTGTGAAGAGTCTGTAGTTCTTTGGTCTGAAAGCACAAGAAGAGTCGACTCATTAAAGGAGAAAACAAGAGATATTGTTGGTTTTTCTGTCACTCTGCAGTTTCCAGTTTCCTTAGACTGAATATCAAGTTTATATTTTAAATGATTTACCATGTGAGCCCAAGAAGACTTCAATAAACTCCCTCCATCGCCTGGACACAACATATTTTATTACCATGTTAAATCTTTTTTTAAAAGAATATGTTTTTGAGTTTTAATCATAGTTTTAGCATAGTTTTTTTTTTCTCTTTGCTTGTTTAGTTTTGTCATCTGTGTGAAAGGTGCTAAACAAATAAAGTTGAATTGATAAATTGAATAATTGACTAACTCATGATTGTGACAACAGAAGTATTTTCATTGTGATTGAAGGGTTTGTTTCATTTTTAAGGTTGGGGTTAAAATCTTGACTGAAAAAAAAATATTAAAGAAATAAACTACATTTTAAAAAGCAATTAAAGGAAAAAAGCAAATACAATAAAACTTTTAAAAAGAAAATTAAACATTACAGTTAAATTATATTAAACAGACAAAATATTTAATTAGACAATTAAACAGAAGCTACAAAACATGTCATTATGAAATTAAACATTTTTTAAACAAATATTAAACATTAAAGATGAAATATTTTAGATAATTAAACATTTAAAAATAGAATCAAACAAGAATATTAAACATTTAAAAAAATACAAAACATTTAATTAGATTATTAAACCTTTAAAAAGAAAACATTTAATTAAAATATTTAATGTTTAATTAGAAAATTACATCTTAAAAACAATAAAACTTTAAATAGGAATTAAACAGAAAATACAATGAAGCATTTAAAAACAAAATTAAACATTAAAAGGTGGTAAAACATTTAAAATGAAAAACCTTAAAGATTTAATCAAAAAAATTAAACATTGGGAAAGAAAAGGAAATTTTTCAAACAAGCTGATAAAACAATTGAAAAAAACAAACAAAAAGACAAAACATTTCGAAAACAAATTAGACATTAGAAAAGAATAAAAGGTGAGAAAAGAGCAAAACATTTAAGAAGAATCAAACTAAACACAAAACATTTGAAAAGACAACAGTTAAACTGTAGAAGATCAAATTAAACAGAAGAGACAATAAAACGATCAAAAAGAGCAAAAACAGATAAAGCTTTTTTTAGTCTGAAATGAAAACATCAAGTTGTTTCTTCAAAGATTTCCTCTTTCTATGTTCTTGGTTTGATTGTGGACAGATTTACTAAGAACTAATTTCAGGAAACTGCTTTCCAGATAAAGTCTACTAGTAGTTGAAGGCATTTATCAAACTAATGTTACCTTCTGATCTCCACAAACTTTACTGTTCAGTGAAGAGAATCAAAGTTTGTTGAGGATTTCTAAAAAACCCACAGGTGAAGGTCTGAGAAGAACTCGGATGGTCTAAATGTGAAATCAAGACTCATGGTGACAAGTTTTAAGGCTTCTGTTAACCAGAAAGTTCAAACCAACAGAGAAGTACTGAGAAACTTTTAAAATTTCAGTCCTTAGACTGTGGAAAGGTTCAAACTAACAGAGAACTACTCAAGAAGTTTTAGGTTTTCAGTCCTCAGACTGTCTGAAGGTTCAAACTAACAGAGAAGTACTGAGAAACTTTCAGGATTTCAGACCTCGAACTGTGGAAAGGTTCAAACTAACAGAGAACTACTCAGAAACTTAGAACTTATCAGTCCTCAGACTGTCTGAAAGTTAGATCTAACAGAGAACTACTGTGGGACTTAGAAAATTTCAGCCCTCAGACTGTGTGAAAGCTCAGGTCCTGAGGACTTGGGAGGTGTGGAGGCTTTGAAAAGTCTTGGAACTGAGGGTTCAACCCTCCATCACAAAGGCAGAAGTCCAACCTCCTGAGAAAAATGGTCGAGAAAAGAGAAAGTTAAAAAAAAAACTCGAAAACGACAAAAAATAGATGATAAATGCGCAAAAAAAAGAAGAATTTGTATCTGAGCGAGTAGCTCAGGAGGATAAGAAGAGGACTACCAAGTGGAAGGTCGCAGGTTCAAGACCCACCGCCGGCACTTTTCTTTCTTTGTCTTTGTCAGAATTTTGAGAAAACTTAAGAAGTGTCTGGTCTTGAACCAGCGACCTGCAGCTCCATAGGCAAACTCTTAACTCACTGAGCTACAGATCAGATACAAAGAACTAATTTCGTCGTCCCTTTGACATCGTAGTTCCTGAAGTGACCACATGGGTGGAGCCAAGGCGGAGTCTGGGTGGAGTCAGGGCGGAGAGTAGGCGGGGAGGTGGGTGGCGGCCTCCCCCCTCTACTCCCCCACCTCCTCCCACCACCCACCACACCTTCCCCCGCCCGACGAGTTTTTTGAAAATCTGAGTCTCAAGAGGTTTTCCCGAGTTTCTGGAGTTTCCACCAGGTCGGAGGCAGAACAAGTTGTCATGAAGAGGTGTTGAAGTCGGCCAGGATGGACTGACTTTTTACAGCAACTAGAAGGAAGATGACTAGAAGAGCAGGTCTTTAACCAGCATCCGTAAAATCCATGGAGTCGCTCCAGAGAAATGAAGGAAGGTCAACTTTTATCAACCTCCATCCAGATGTTCAACTTTATATCTTTACTTTGACATTTTTAGCACCACAAATCTTTAGTATCACACTTTATTATCATTTATTAGGACTTTAATGGAATCCACCAGCAGATTTACTTTTTGTTGACAAACTTTATTCTTGTCATCGTGGGACTGCAGTATTTAAAACTGTTCCTTCTATTTGACCTCATGTTTATTAGTTTTAGTGGAGAAAGTTATTTTAGTTGTCGATTAGTCTCTTAAAAACCAAATAATAAATTGGATTAGTCAAGAGGTTTAAATTTCTTACTTTGTCATATTTTAAATATGACAAAAAAAATATAAAAATAAAGCGTCTTGAGACAATTTGACCTGTAATTGGCGTTATATAAATAAAATTGAATTAAAATTGTATGTATCTTGTAATGTTGGAGTAATTCAGCCACATATGTTGGAAAACACATTTTCTTTGTCCATTAATCTGTTGATTTGATTTGATTGATTTCTCCAGTAATTCATTTCTTCTTTTGGTTTATAAAATGTCAAACCCAAATATATTCAGTTTACTGTCATAAAAACCTAAAAGATTTACATTCATGATGCAGGAATCAGGCAGTTTTTCACTTTTTATCTTAGTTTAGTCAGAAAGATAGTTGATAATGTGTGAGTTGTTGCAGCTTGTGAGCCGTAAAAGGTTTTAATCTTTGGGGCAGAGTGTCAAAAAACATTTAGAAACCAACATCAACAAAACACTCAAAGATTTGAACATCATTAAAGGGAAATCCAACTTTTGCATGACAATGTCTAATTAAAGGACATTTATTTCCAATGTAAATGTGTGATATTCATCTTCTGGAGCTTTCTCTTCACATCGTCTTCCACCTGGACTGGTTTGGTCGGGAGCATGTGCAACAAACATTTGAAAAACTGCACTTTAACATCAATGAATGACACTGAAGTTTAATCTCTACATAAATGAGACTGAGTCTGGATGTGCTGCTCTGTCATTAACTCCTAAGTTTAGGGAAAGTTCAAACAAAAGAGGACAGTTCAGATAAGACTTCAGAATGAGCTTATTCTGAACAAACATCTCAGACTTTCTGAGCTTCAGCACCTCTAGCAAGATATTTTAACAACAAGCAACTCAAGAGATCCAGAAGTTGGAGAGAGTTAGCTTTAGCTGAGCCAAAGAACATGTGGGATGCTAACCGAGCAAACATTTCAGACTTTTCTCTGTGAATTCTGAGAAATAATTTCCTATTTAATGACAGAGCTACACATCTTAACTCAGTCTCATTAAAACAGACTCTAATTCAGTGTCATCCATCCATATTAAAGTGCAGTTACCCAAAATGTTTGTTGCATGAGCTCCAACAAAACCTGTCCAGGTAG
Source organism: Amphiprion ocellaris (assembly GCF_022539595.1). NCBI lineage: Eukaryota > Metazoa > Chordata > Actinopteri > Pomacentridae > Amphiprion > Amphiprion ocellaris. The sequence goes on along the minus strand of NC_072779.1, from coordinate 15,237,233 downwards.
AAGGCCACTTTGACAAACAGGAAGTGGAAGATTCCAAGCAGATTTATAGAAGGGGGAACCAGACTGTACTAAGTGTGGTCGAGTATAGAGGGGTGTTTTGTGGGTTTTTAAGGCTGATAATGACTATTAGTGAGACATTTGGAGTCGATATTCATTTGCAGTAAATGAAAGTATTTAAAATCTTGGAGTTAAACTTACAAGAACACAAACTCTAACAGAAAACTTTGTTGATACATTTTTGTTTTGTTTACAGATGTTAAAGGAGTTTTATTCGTGACGTATAACCAATCAAATCACTCCAGAAGACAGAGCGACCACAGGTAGATAAAGGTTCAGAGCCAAAGTAGCACCATTTTTAAATGTATTTATTACCGTAAATCAGTAAAAAATAAAATACTGATAATCAGTAAATCAGTCAGCCCACAATTACTAGAATTCTACAGTGTATGTCTCTTTCCTTTTACTTGTTATTTGTACAGTATACAATGTATATGATGGTGTTTTTTCATACCAAAGGCTATACTATGATGTTTTCTAAGAGACATACGATGCTACTCTGTTTGTTCTGGCTCTGGGCTGCTGCACTCCTCCTCTGTTGTTTTCTAGATTGTACTCAGCTGCATGCCTTCGTCCACCCGGCCTCCGTTGACTCGTCCCGCCTGCCGTCTCTGGAGCTGAAGCTGGATTGGAACAGACCAAAGTACAGTCCAATCACGATGCCAGCTGCCTCTCAAAAGGCTCCTTCATCTGGCAGGTGGCAGCACTTCTTCTGAGGGGAAGCTGAGCTGGCCCGGCAGAACTTTGGAGATGTGTTCCAGTGGTTGGTGGATGTGTGGGGAGATAGAGAGGGACCTTTGAATTGTTCACAAAGGAAAACAGGGAACCCATTGGTAGTTTTAGTTTAGGGTGCTACTGCGGTGTGTTTTTGGGTTTTAAGAGGTGAACAGGAAGAGTTTTTTTTGTATTGATTATCTTTTACTTTGTTCCTGGTTGGAATGCCCATCAATGTCAACATGAAGTTCACTTTTAGTTCTGTTTATTTATTTTTATTTTACTAACACCCATTTGCTTTTAACCCCCTCACATGTTGTGTTGTTGTAAACTTACTCTTTCAAATAAATTCTCGTCTAACCCTCTGGAAACCAGCGTTTGGACTGTTTTTGTGTTGCTCCTCACCTACTTCAGACAGCTGGGACACAACGTTTTGTGGACTAAAGGCTATACTATGACATTTTTTGAGCGACATGCTATACTATGACGTTTTTAGAGCGACATGCTATACTATGACGTTTTTACAACAACATGCTATGCTAAGCCGTTTTTATGTTTTAGTTTTTTTTGTTTTTTTTAGCAACATATAAGAATTGAACAGTTTTAAAATTACTATACTTTTACTTGTGCAATGAAATTATTATTCTATGGCATTTTTTAGATGACATATTATACTCTGATGTTTTCTTGAATTACATACTATTTTGACAATATACTGCACTATGACATTTTTTGAACCACATATCATACATGACAATTTTAGGCAACATCCTATCATTTTGCGCTTTTTGAACCACATAATAATCTATGTTTTGTTTTTTTTGCCAACATGCTGTACTATGAACTACAGGCCATACTATGTTATTCTTGAGTAAAGTATACTATACTTTGACATTTTCTGAACTACATCCTATACTAGGCGTTATACACAGAGTGCTTTGGTTACATGTTGATTTATAATCTAGATTTTTTTCTGTTTTGTTTTTTGACGGGATTACCACAGACCTGACCATGAACACCGTTGACACCCACCTGAGGGAGATGCTGCCTAAGATCTCAAGGCTGCTTGGTTGTGGTCTTTCTGGTCCTGCTCCAGAACGCCTTCATCAACTACGTCTTCTTTTGAAGAGGCCCTCAGATGCTGCAATCTCTGACCTTAAGGAGGAACTGCTACTTTCACTCTGTAACGAGACAGTGGTTACTTTAAAGACCCAGCTCCTGGCGGCTTTGAGTGAAAGTTTAACATCCATCAAAACGGGACTACAGACAGTTAATCTGAGCTGTCGGTCAGTATTTCAAACATCAAGTCGACCCGGCTGTCCTAAAGCACTGTGGGTGAAACGGAAACTTCACTCTCCACATCACCAACGACATCATCACACTCCAAAGCAGAGCACCTGTCTGCTGAACTTTTAAAAGTGGACTATGAAAAGTGAAAACCTACATGGAGTAAGAAAAGTAGACAGACCAGTAAATAAGTCTGTACACAACATATTTAAAAAGAAATCATGCTAATAAATTAAGTCCAAAGAACCGAATTAGCCAATATACTGGAGACCAAAGTTATTTAATTTGATAAGTATAACCTTGTTTAGTAACATTTCAATTATTTGAGAGCAGTCCTAAAGAACTGCCTGTAATCCCAATCATAAAATCGGTTTGGAGGAAGAACATAGATGGTAATCTGGATATATGTGAGTTAGGCTTTATAACTACTATTGGTGGTATTGGTGGTAGTAATAGCAATGCAACTAGTACTAGTAGTGGTGGTGGTAGTAAATACTGCTGCTGATACTGGCACTGCTACTACAACCTGTAATACTATTACAAATGCTGATACTACTTCTATGACTCTAACAGCTATTTATACTACTACTGCTGCTTGTACTTTTAGTATTACTACTACTGCTTGTACAACTATACTACAGCTACTATTAATTGTCTGGTATTTGCTTGTCAAGCTGCTAGCTCGCCTTAGCGTTTTGCTAGTGGCTAACTAGTTAGCTCTCATAGACTGGAAGCTCTCAATAAGATTTAATGATGAAAAAAGAGCCAAAAACTATTCTTACCTATGAAAAGTCATTCCGAGTTTCCTTGTCTCAATCGTACGACGCAGTGTGTAATTGTATGCAGCACAGTGAGCCGGCATACTTGTTGTTTCCGTTTTCACGGCGTCTACATCAACGGAATGCACTGAAACTTTGCCCCCACTAGCTTAGCCTCGCCGTAGCACGCAGCTCAAATGGGGCGTGTCCTATCTACTCATTCATATCTATGCACAGTAGTCTGGTCCGACAGTCTCGATGATGACGTTTCACGTGTACGTCAGAATGCAAGTACGGACAGTTACGTACTGAGAAACGGCCATAGTCTTCTTACCGCAAAGGTACAAAGCTGCTCGTCTTTCCTTCGGCATCAGGAAACGTCTTCAAAGCTTCTTCAAATCCAAACGAAATACAATCAAAAGATCAAGCTAACGTCATCGGTGCATTCAGTTGCAGTCGGACGACGAAGTTGCGTTCAGAAGCGTCGGAAATGGGACTTTCAGTAATGTAAATTTGGCTCACGGGGTGGCCAATCAGATCACGGGGGGGGGGGGGTGGGGGGGGGTGTCAGTGTCTCCAAAAACGCCAGAAAAAGTCTCTAGTCGCTTTTGACAAAAAAGTCGCCAGGACGCTTTGGAAAGTCGCCAGATTTAGCGAGAAAGTCTCCAAGTTGGCAACATGCTCTATAAACGAGAAGGGTTATGTCCGCAGAGCCGGAGGCTGCACTGAGAGGGCTGCACATTCCGGTCGCACATTTCAAGCATTTTTTAAAAGTTACTACAATAGATGGTCACTGTAGTGCACAACTTTCGATTTAAATGCAGAACTTACAGTTTTAAAGGATGATTTCACTCAAAATATTCCAATAGTATGTGTCTGCAGAGCCGGAGGCTGCACGGAAAGGGCTGTATGTAGTGATGGCTGATCGAGGCTTTGTTGAAGCTTCGACACTTCATTCAAAACATGGTTCATTACTCGAGGCCTCAATGACACACAGTGCTCGAGTAGGACATCTAGTGGTCAATAATATGAAGTGCAATCAAGACGTGGTCGTTGGTTCATAGATTGTTTTGGATTTGATTCGCCATGCACACATTGCTGTTTGACTACACTAGATGATTGTATGGGTTGTAGTGGACACAAAAATAATATTACTAGTAATAATAATGACAATAACTATTGAAGAGCACGTTTCTATTTCCCATGTTGTCTGTATCCCTATATACTCTTTGCTTATATTCTGTGTTATGAAACATTTAAACGGTGCTGCTACATTCATGAGATGCTCTACAAATACAGGACTGATGTCATTTTACATGGGGCTGGTTCAAATAAAGATTTTATGGATTATTATGGATTTTAGCAAAGTATGTCTTGGGGTTTATTGGTGAAGAGGTCAGTAAAGAGGGTCTGCTTATGTAACTGGTTATGAGGTTTTATTGAGAAATAATTTATCAACAGTTTTGGGACCACTGTTCCCTCTAAGCTGCGCGCGATACTTTTTTTTTTTTTTGCGCATTTATCATTTATTTTTTTTGCCATTTTCGAGTTTTTTTTAACTTGAGTCTCGACTCGATCGTTTTTTCTCAGGAGGCTGGACTTTAGCCTTTGTGCTGGAGGGTTGAACCCTCAGTTCCAAGACTTTCCAAAGCCTCCACACCTCCCGAGTCCTCAGGACCTGAGCTTTCACACAGTCTGAGGGCTGAAATTTTCTAAGTCCCACAGTAGTTCTCTGTTAGGTTGAACTTCCAGACAGTCCAGGACTGATATCTTCTAAGTTCTGAGTAGTTTGAACTTCCACAGTCTGAGGACTGAAATCTTAAATGTTCTTGAGTTGTTCTCTGTTAGTTTGAACCTTCAGACAGTCTGTTAATGTTTCGATTAATCTTTAAGGTTTTTCTTTTTAAATGTTTTACCACCTTTTAATGTTTAATTTTCTTTTTAAATCCTTCATTGTATTTTCAGTGTAATTCCTATTTGAACTTTTATTGTCTTTAAGATATAATTTTCTATTAACAAAACATTTAATTTTTTAATTAAATGTTTTGTCTTTTTTGGATAGGTGTAGTGAGAGACAGAAAACGGGGGAGAAAAGTCGGAAGAAGACTTGCAGCAAAGGGCTACTAGCGGGACTCGAACCCGGGACGCTGCGTCGAGGACCAGCCCCTGTACATGGATCACCCGCTTAACCCGTTGAGCTATATGTGCGCCCATGTTTTGTCTTTTTAAGGGTTTAATGATCTGATTAAATGTTTTGCATTTTTAAACCGTTCAACATTCTTCTGGTTTAATTGTATTTTTTAAATGTTTAATGATGGAAAATACTTTATCTGTAATTTCTAATATTTGTATTTTAAAAATTTTGTTTAATTTCATAACGACATGTATTGTACGTTGTTGAATGATCTCATTCAATATTTGTCTGTTTAATGTAATTTAATGTAATTTAATGTTTAACTCTATTAAACAGACAAAATATTGAATGAGATCATTCAACAACGTACAATACATGTCGTTATGAATTAAACAAAATTTTTAAAATACAAATATTAGAAATTACAGATAAAGTATTTTCCATCATTAAACATTTAAAAAAATACAATTAAACCAGAAGAATGTTGAACGGTTTAAAAAATGCAAAACATTTAATCAGATCATTAAACCCTTAAAAGGACAAAACATTTAATTAAAAAATTAAATGTTTAATTAGAAAATTACATCTTAAAGACAATAAAACTTCAAATAGGAATTAAACAAAAAATACAATGAAGCATTTTAAAAAGAAAAAATAACATTAAAAAGGTGGTATGTATATATAATTTAATTGTATTTAATGTTTAACTTTTTATACAGACAAAATATTGAATTAGAAATTCAAACATACAATACATGTTGTTATGAAATTAACAAAATTTTTAAAATACAAATATTAGAAATTACAGATAAAGTATTTTCCATCATTAAACATTTAAAAAATACAATTAAACCAGAAGAATGTTAAACGGTTTAAAAATGCAAAACATTTAATCAGATCATTAACCCTTAAAAGGACAAAACATTTAATTAAAAAATTAAATGTTTAATTAGAAAATTACATCTTAAAGACAATAAAACTTCAAAATAGGAATTAAACAAAAAATACAATGAAGCATTTAAAAAGAAAAATAAACATTAAAAGGTGGTATATGTATATATAATTTAATTGTATTTAATGTTTAACTCTATTATACAGACAAAATATTGAATTAGATAATTCAACAACATACAATACATGTTGTTATGAAATTAAACCAAATTTTTAAAATACAAATATTAGAAATTACAGATAAAGTATTTTCCATCATTAAACATTTAAAAAATACAATTAAACCAGAGAATGTTAAACGGTTTAAAAAATGCAAAACATTTAATCAGATCATTAAACCTTAAAAGGACAAAACATTTAATTAAAAAATTAAATGTTTAATTAGAAAATTACATCTTAAAGACAATAAAACTTCAAATAGGAATTAAACAAAAAATACAATGAAGCATTTAAAAAGAAAAATAACATTAAAAGGTGGTATATGTATATATAATTTAATTGTATTTAATGTTTAACTCTATTATACAGACAAAATATTGAATTAGATAATTCAACAACATACAATACATGTTGTTATGAAATTAAACAAAATTTTTAAAATACAAATATTAGAAAATTACAGATAAAGTATTTTCCATCATTAAACATTTAAAAAATACAATTAAACCAGAAGAATGTTAAACGGTTTAAAAAATGCAAAACATTTAATCAGATCATTAAACCTTAAAGGACAAAACATTTAATTAAAAAATTAATGTTTTAATTAGAAAATTACATCTTAAAGACAATAAAATTCAAATAGGAATTAAACAAAAAATACAATGAAGCATTTAAAAGAAAAATAAACATTAAAGGTGGTATATGTATATATAATTTAATTGTATTTAATGTTTAACTCTATTATACAGACAAAATATTTGAATTAGATAATTCAACAACTACAATACATGTTGTTATGAAATTAAACCAAATTTTTAAAATACAAATATTAGAAATTACAGATAAAGTATTTTCCATCATTAAACATTTAAAAAATAAAATTAAACCAGAAGAATGTTAAACGGTTTAAAAAAAATGCAAAACATTTAATCAGATCATTAAACCCTTAAAAAGGACAAAACATTTAATTAAAAAATTAATGTTTAATTAGAAAATTA